>NC_081555.1:10010288-10359455 GCF_963082655.1 Stomoxys calcitrans | reverse complement strand
ACGTCCTACAAATGAAAAATATTTTGATTCATTTCATTTGTTCGCCTTCGTGTGAATGAATGAAAATATGGCTGTGAGCACCAGCTGCTGCTGTTGCTGCTTCTTGATCATAAAGGCAAATCTTAATGACAATAACCACAGGCAGCGGCCATCATTGCAATGCAAATCCAATCAAGAGAAAATTTTAGAGGCCCCCTCCACTAAATATAGATAAAATAGTTTGAGGCCTAGTTTTTTTTTGTTTTCTTTGCTTTCAAAAGAACGAGTTAGCTTGATTTCATTAGCACAGTCATAGCTAGAAAATATTATGTAAATGTGCGTAAGAACCTTTAGAAAACACCAAAGGTCATATGTTATACAACATGTAGGAATTATGGACATAAAATAATTAAAATAGCACAAAATATAATTTCCTAATACCTAATATGAGAGAAAAAATCTTAAAAAAAAATTCAATTAAAAATTTTTTTCATAGTTTACATTAAGAAATTGTTTTAAAAAAATAGTTCTGCAATAGAAAATTTAAAAAAAAAAAAATCCATTAAAAATATTTTTGTGGATTTTATTTATTTTTTATAAAAAACTAGCTGGACAGGGCCCGCTCCGTTGCGCCTTCCTTTACTCTGTTATTTTATCTGAGCCCTATGCTGGCACGGTTAGGAAAAAATTCCTTTTTGGATTTCATATTGGTAGCAGGGCTTAGTGATTGGGGGACCACGGCACTACCCTAAATCGGGCATATTTACCGACCATATTAATGTGGGGCTTAAATGAAAATGGTAGAGCAAGAATTGATATCCACTTTCTGAGGTCTATTCCTTTCCCAAATTACCCCACAAAGAGCAATTTTTTACTGACCATCGCAATAAGGGGCTCAAATAAAGGAATCTGGGAGTAGAATACAAATTTGATATCTAAATGTAGGACCATGTATTTAAGGCATCACCCCTTCCCCAAAACACCCCCCAAAGGGTAAACATTTTTCGACCATGCCAATATGTGGCTCAAATGAAACATATTTGAGATTAGGAAACGAATTTGATAACCAATTTTGGGATCAATTGTTTGGAGGACAGGAGGCCACCGTAGCGCAGAGGTAAGCATGTCCGCCTATGACGCTGAACGCCTGGGTTCGAATTCTGGCGGGACCATCAGAAAAAAATTTCAGCGGTGCTTTTCCCCTCCTAATGCTGGTAACATTTGTGAGGTACTATGCCATGTAAAACATCTCTCCAAGGAGGTGTAGCACTGCGGCACGCCGTTCGGACTCGGCTATAAAAAGGAGGCCCCTTACCATTGAGCTTAAACTTGAATCGGACTGCACTCATTGATATGTGAGAAGTTTGCCCCTGTTCCGTAGTGGAATATTCATGGGCAAAATTTCCGTTTGCATGTTTGGGGGACGACTCATCCTGTAAACTCTCCTCAAAACCAATGGCAATATGGGGTTTAAATAATTGGTATTTGAGAGAGGGGCACGATGCTGATATTTTTTCAGAGCCAAGTGTCTGGGGGACCACCTCACCCCCGAAAACATCCCTAAATGAGACATCATGAGAATAATAGGCTGAAATGAAGTATTTTAGGAATGGATTGCACCTTACATCGAAATTTAATTTGTAGACCAATAAAGATCATATGCGATATCTGAATCGTTAAAACAATTTTTGTTTATATTTATATTTATAGAAATTTTTTCACAAAAAAAAAATTGCGCCAAAATTTTATTTGAATTTTTTTTTTGTAAAAAAATATTTCTTAAAAAAAATTATTTAAAATAATTTCCCTTAAAGCCCCTTCTTTTACCTTTCACACAGCCCAGACGTTGAAGTGAATTTTCTAAAATAATTTTCTATAACTCAATTGCAAGACATTTTAATTGATAACATTTGAAAATTGAACCAAAACTATTAAATGGCGCTATTCCTCTCATTTTTAGTCAACTTACCAGTTACATTGAGTATCGAAAGGGAAATTTTCTCACCAAAGGCAACAACAATCATAAACATACTTCATTAGTAAGCTTAAAAAAAAAATGAAATTGCCCTTACTTCAACGAACTGCAAATGAATTGTGTAATACTTGCAAACCAACCCCTCCATACCAACCTACATACATCAGGCTATCCATTGCTGCGGCAAGCAGAGATAATGCCACACAGTTGTTGGCAGGGCTCTCTTGATTTTGGCAAATAACATATGATTTCCGTTAAGCGGAAATGGAAATGAAATGTGTACAACACATCCAAGCCAATGTGTGGATGTGTGTGTGTGTGTGACTGGCTGGAGCACTTATGCCACAACACAACAACGGGAATGCTTTAATGCAATTTCCAATTTCCACACGTTTCAATGTTGCCACAAATTGCAACAAATACGATATGCCATATAAAAAGCAACAGCAACTGGTAAAAGGAAGTCCGTACATTTATCGCCAATATTTGCTGTTTCAAATGGGCTTGGCACTTTCTCTCTCTTGTCATGATTATTGCTCCTTGAAAAATGTAATGCATAGAGGCCTCTTGTGCCAAGTGTTAAAGTATCGTTATTATCGATTTCACACCTTTATTTAATTTAAAAAACAAATTAGGATTATTTTTATGAGTCCCTACTATGGCCAAGCTTGATTTTGCCATATGCTGCCTATGCTAGCGATTACGGTTCTCGGTTATGGGCTTTATTATTTTTATTTATATTAAATCGTTGCAGCAAAATATTTGGATGGCATCTAAACAGGGTCAGTTCAACCATTAGGGTTTCTTGGTCAATTTTGTACCAATTTCGCCCCTTAGTCAAACCGAACTGGGTTGCCTGCGACAAATTCGATCTTCTGGGGCAATATCTTGGTATAATCCCGTCCCTTGATTAAAACTCAATATCCCGTGAAGACCAATATGGACCTAAAGAGCTATTTTCTCCTTTAGGCCACTATTAATCCCAAAATAACATCTTGGTAATTTTGGACACAAACTTCGTCCCTTGGTTAATAATCAATATCCCAACTTCGCCTCTTAGTCAAGCCGAACTAGGTTGCCTGCGACAAATTTGGTCTCCAGGGGCAATATCTTGGTATAAGCCTGGTCTCGTGGCACAATTTTCGTCCCTGGATTAAAACTCAATATCCCGTGAAGACCAATATGGACCTAAGAGCTATTTGCTCCTTTAGGCCACTATTAGTCCCAAAATAACATCTTGGTACTTTTGATCTCCTAGTGCCATTTTGATCACCTACGATAATCTCATACTATATGCTGATACACCATACTATTTGATCTCTTGCTGGTTCATTAGGACCATTTTGGTTCCTTAGGCTCTATTTTTTTATCCCTTATGACCTTCTTAGGAACAACTTGGTCTCTCAAAAACATTAAGTTCCCTCAGGACCATTTTAGATCCTTAGGACTATCTCATTCCTCTGGAACGATCTATTCCCATAGGACCTCGCTCCCCAAAGAAATCGTGGTCCTTAAGGGCCATCTAGGTCCCTTAGAACCTCTTGGTCCCTTAGGACCTCTTGGTCCCTTAGGATCTCTAGGTCCCTTAGGACCTCTTGGTCCCTTAAGACCATCTTGATCCCTTAGTACGGTATTAGTCCCTTAGAACCATCTACGGTCCTTAGGAAAAACTTGCCTTTCTAGGACTATCTTCGCTCTTAAGTGATCCTAAAGAACACCTTGGCCCCCAAGAACATTTCGGTCCTTAAGTCCATTTTGATCCCACAGAAATCTCTTGGTCTTTAGAAACAACTTGGTTTCATAATATTGGGTTGCCCAAAAAGTAATTGCGGATTTTTTAAAAGAAAGTAAATGCATTTTTAATAAAACTTAGAATGAACTTTAATCAAATATACTTTTTTCACACTTTTTTCTAAAGCAAGCTAAAAGTAACAGCTGATAACTGACGAAAGAAAGAATGCAATAACAGAGTCACAAGCTGTGAAAAAATTTGTCAACGCCGACTATATGAAAAATCCGCAATTACTTTTTGGGCAACCCATACAATCCTCTCCCATTAGGGTCCTCTTTTATCATCCACATTGGTAACCTACGAACATCTTGGTCCTATTGAACCATTTTGGTACCTTCGGAATACCCTGAACCTTAGGCCCCTTAAAACCACTTTTTGCTTCGGAACACCTTGCTCCCGTAGGACCGCCTTGGTCTTTTGAAACGATCTTGGTTATTCAGAATCATTTCGACCCTTTAAGATTAAATTTGTGGCTAAAAACCACTCGGTATCTTAGGAACTTTTGGGTCTTATAAGAACATCTTGGTGAATAGGGACACTTAGAACCATCATGGTTAATAAGGATCAACTTGGTCCCTTAGCACTTTCTTAGTTAAAAAGAATCATCTCGCTCCCTTGAGATCATGTACCTTAGATAACTTAGGACCTTTTGTGATCTTATCAAACCATCTTTGCTAGTAAGGAACAATTGGGTCCCTTAGAACCATGTTGGTGGCTTAGGACTAACAAGTTACCTTAGGTCTTTTTGGGACCTTATCAAACCAACTTTGTTACTAATGAACATTTGGGTCGCTTAGGCCCTCCTTGGTCCCTTAGGACCTACTTGGTCTTTTAGGATCTTTTAGTCGTTTAGGACCACCTTGGACAATAAAGAAGACCTAAGGTCCCAACTAAATCCCTAAGGACCATGCTAACTCATTAGGAAATCTCAGTCCTTTAGCACCATCCTTTAGTACCTCCTTGCCTTCAAAGAATCATCTTGGTCACTACAAACCATTATGGTCTTTAGAACAACAGCAATTACGAAAAGTGAGTATAGCTACTCAATCCCACTATGGGTACTAGAAACCGCTATGGTTACACAAAATCACTAGAAGTGACATTAGTTACTAAAAGTGAATATAGTAACTAGAAGCCATTTGATTCCTAGAAACCACTTTGGTTGCCAGAAACCACTATGGCTTCTAGAAACCACTATGGTTCCTAGAAACCACTATGGTTCCTAGAAACCACTATGGTTCCTAGAAACCACCATGGTTCCTAGAAACCACTATGGTTCCTAGGAACCACTTTGGTTTCCAGAAAAACCGTTTGAAACAGAAACCCGTTTGGTTCCTAGTTATCATCATGGTTTCCAGAAACGGTTTTGTTTCCTAGAAACCACAACAGTTCCTAGAAACTACTATGGTTCCTAGAAACAATTTTGGTTCCCAGAAACCACTTTGGTTTGATTCCTAGAAACCATTTTGGTTCCCAGAGACCACTTTGGTTCCGAGAAACCACTTTGGTTCCCAGAAACAACTTTGGTTGCCAGAAACCACTGTGTTGCCAGAAACCAGATAACCCTTTGGTTCCCAGAAACTACTTAGGTTGCCAGAAAAAACTTTTGTTCCCAGAAACCACTTTGGTTCCCAGAAACCACTTTGGTTCCCAGAAACTACTTTGGTTCCCAGAAACCACTTTGGTTCCCAGAAACCACGTTGGGTTCCAGAAACCACTTTGGTTCCCAGAAATCACTATGGTTCCCAGAAACCACTTTGGTTCCCAGAAACCACTTTTGTTCCCAGAAACCATTTTGGTTCCCAGAAATCTATTTGGTTCCCGGAAATCAATTTGGTTCCCAGAAACCACTTTGGTTCCTAGAAACCAACATGGTTCGCAGAAACCACTATGGTTCCCAGAAACCACTATGGTTCCCAGAAACCACTATGGTTCCCAGAAACCACTATGGTTCCTAAAAACCCCTTTTGTTCCTAGAAAACGCTTTGGTTCCCAGAAACTACTTAGGTTCCCAAAAACAACTTTGGATCCCAGAAACCACTTTGGTTCCGAGAAACCAGTTTGGTTCCGAGAAACCACTTTGGTTCCCAGAAAGCACTTTGGTTCCCAGAAATCAATTTGGTTCCCAGAAACCACTTTGGTTCCCAGAAACCACCATGGTTCCCAAAAACCACCTTGGTTCCCAGAAACCACTATAGTTCTCAGAACCCACTATGGTTCTCAGAACCCACTATGGTTCCTAAAAACCAGTTTTGTTCCCAGAAACCGCTTTGGTTCCCAGAAGCTACTTTGGTTCCCAGAAACCACTTTGGTTCCCAGAAACCATTTTGGTTCCCAGAAAGCACTTTAGTTCCCAAAAACCAATTTGGTTCCCAGAAACCACTTTGGTTCCCAAAAACCACTTTGGCTCCCAGAAACCACATTGTTTCCCAGAAACTATTTTGTTTTCCAGAAACTATTTTGTTTTCCAGAAACCGCTTTGTTTTCCAGAAACTACTTTTTTTCCAGAAACCACTTTGTTTTCCAGAAACTATTTTGTTTTCAGAAACCACTTTGGTTCCCAGTTACCAATTTGATTCCCAAAAACCACTTTGGTTCCAGAAACGACTTTGATTCCCAGAAACTACTTTGGTTCCCAGAAAACACCTTGGTTCCCAGAATACAACCTTGGTTCCTAGAAGCAACCTTGGTTGGTTGCCAGAAACCACCTTGGCTCCCAGAAACCATTTTGGTTCGCACTTAGGGAATTTTATTCCATTGTGATACCGAAGAAGTGGACGCTTACTCCTTGATTCGGTTTGCTTTAGTCTTGTCTTACGATACCCCTCTTATTTCTATGTCCATGTCTCTTTTCAATGCGAGAGTCACCCTAATGTCTGTTTCGCCTGACTAGGTATTTGTGTAGTGTTCAGCAATTTTCGTGGCTAATTATCATGAGGTTTGTGTTCAATGGTGTGAAATGCCTACCTTTCCATTGAATACTGAGTTTATTTCGGTTTTTTGCGGGAACCAGAATATGGTCTTCGCTCAATCACCATATCCTGAATCATCATAAGAATATACAAGTGGCATGGGTTTGTCCCTGGCTCTATGAGCTGGTCTGTGTGTGTGTGTGTGTCATAGTATAGCACTAGTCCACTATACGTTGATTCCTTTAATGGCTGTTGGATTTTCCTCCATAAGAATAATGCAATTTAGGCCCATCTGTTTGTAGTGGACTATAGTTTGGATCACCTCGTAGTTGGGGTTGGGGGTTGGGATGTTGGTGTCAGTAGTTTTGCTTACCATTCCGTAATTTTGCAGTTCGTTTTAGTGGTCTCCTTGGGTTTAAAACCTGCTCTTCATGACATAATGGAAATGGGCGCTAAGTGGCCACAGGTCTACATGAAAAGTAGCAGAATGTTAATTAAATTTGTTGTAATAAATGGAAGGTTTATAACCACTCAGAGACGCTAAATTGAAACTTAAGTCCAATGTTTCAGCAAGTTCACCAGGAAAAAAAAGCACAAAAAAAGAAAAAACACAAGGCCTAAGGACAGCCTTAGTTCTGGCGGCTGTTATTACAAATTTATCGTTCATGTACTGGGCCCTTCTTACAAGTATGAAGTTTTCAGAGATGTTGTTTTTTTCTTGGTTTGCTGTCGTTAGAACAAAAATGAATGACATGTTTCTGGTGACTAGTTTTTTTTCCGCCTACCTTACCTCACTTCCTTTTCGAGCTGAAGGACATATAAGTTGCTGGTGTCATTTGCTGTGGCACATTTCGTGTTATCCTTGTTATTGGAGCCTATTTTGCGGCCGGTCGATTCGTTCAATTGATGGTGGTGTTATTTTTTCCGTTTTTCATGTTTTTTTTTTGTGGTAGAACCAATGGTACATTTGTTGCATTTTATGGTTTTGTTTGCAATGACCGTAACACATGCATTCTATATGGGGTGGGGGGAGGGGAATATTTGAATATTCATTGAGGCCGGTTGGGAAGGCAAAGAAATAAAAAACAATATTTGTTTTAGTGAGAGGGAGCTAGAAGAGAGGACGACGGAAAGTGAGGCCAATAAGTACAAAACTGATTGCTGTTATCCTACTCGCTGTCGCTGTTATTATTATTGCCAATGGTGTTGCTGCTCCATCATTCTCATTCTCATCATCAACATCAACGTCAACGTCGTCAATGTCCAAATGAATGGCACTGCAACAATAAATGCCAAAGGTCATTTCGTACTAAAACCGTAACGAACAGCAAAGAAAAACACCTTTATGGCCATTTTGAAATCGAAAGGACCATGGCTCTCTGGGTCTGCTTTTTCATTACTCTTGTCCTTTGATTACATTTTTGTTTTCTTTCGCCAATGTTGTTGTCATGTCCTTCTTGGTCCCTTAGAGTTTTATGTAAATTTTCCCAACAACAAAGGCCAAGAGCAAGCGAAAAATTATCTTCATTTGTAGGTTCTTTTTCTGGTTATAGCCGCTGATGAATCCATAAACCAAAGTTTAAGATGACACAATAGATTACCAACAATAATTCAAAACTAATTTTGTTTGATTTAATTAGGTTTCTTTTCATTGTCTTACTTTGCCAAAATTGTGGTTCTTTAATTAGTTCCTCTTGTTTTTGTTTTAGAAACTCCACTATGGCTGCTGTTACAGGTGGCGCCCATACGCAACGAAAGGGATTTGGTTGTACTGTTCCTGCTAACATTCCGCGATATCACCGCCCTCAAGCAACCTATAGACAGCGAAGACACCAAGGGTGGTAAGTATCCAAAGGAGACAGAGAATCTTCTCTCTTCTTCTCGATGTGCCTTTTCTTAATGTTAAAAAAAAAACAATGGCTTCCAAAAAAAGTGTAATACACAAATACCATGTATATATAACCTAAGTGTCTATGTGTTTAATACTCTCAAAAATGGTTTGTAAACAAAACATTTTGCAAAAAAAGGAAATTTGTATGTTAAGCCTACAACCCTCAAATTTTTAATATACAAAAAAATTAAAAAAAAAAAAAAAATATGTATAATCTCAAAGTTCATAATCATCATCTGCATGCTCTGCACACACACAATTACCTCGCCTTAATTATCAGTCAATAATCCATCGCTCCTTAAACAACATGATGCCATAAATATAAAAGGATAATTATAAGAATAATGTTAAGTCTTAAACCGTTTACATTACTTCCATATTTTGTGTATAAAAGTCTTTATTTTAAAAAATTTAATTTTTTGTTAAGATTTTATTGTAAAATTTTTAATTTAACGATTTTAAGTTTAACTTTCTATACCCACCACCGAAGAATGGGGGTATATTCATTTTGTCATTCCCTTTGCAATCCATAAAAATATCCATTTCAGACCCTATAAAGACTAATTATTTTTTACCGTCGTAAAAATCTAAGACGATCTAGCCATGTCCATTCGTCTGTCCGCCCGTCTGACTGTTGAAATCACGATACAGTCTTTAAAAATAGAGATATTGAGCTGAAACTATAAGCACAGATTATTTGTTTGTCCAAAGGCAGGCTAAGACCGGAGATGGGCTATATCGGACTATATCTTGATGTAGCTCCCATATAGACCGATCCGCCGATTTTGGGTCTTAAGCCCAGAAAAGCCACATTTATTATTCAATTTCGCTGAAACTTGAGACAGTGAGTTGTGTTAGGTCATCCAACATCTTTCTGCAATTTGGTCCAGATCGGTTCAGATTTGGATATAGCTGCCATATAGACCGATCTTTAAATTTTAGGTCTTGGGCCCATAAAAGACGCATTTATTGTCCAAAGTCGCCGAAATTTGGGACAGTTAGTTGTGGTAGGCCCTTCGACATCCTTCCTAGATTGGTCCAGATTTAGATATAGCTGCCGTATAGACCGATCACTCGATTTAAGGTCTTGGAACCATTAAAGGCGCATTTATTATCTGATTTCGCCGAAATTTGGGACAGTAAGTTGTGTTAGGCTCTTCGACAGCTTTTCGCAATCTCGACCAGATTTGGATATAGCTGCCATATAGACCGATTGCTCAATTTAAGTCTTGGGCTCATAAAATGCGCATTTATTGTCCGATTTCGCCAAAATTTTGATAGTGAGTTGTGTTAGGCCCACCGACATCCTTCTTCAATATGGCTCAGATCGGTTCAGATTTGAATATAGCTGCCATATAGACCAATCTCTCGATTTAAGGTTTTGGGCCCATAAAAGGCGCACTTATTGTCCCATGTCGCCGAAATTTAAGACAGTGAGTTTAATTACGCCCATCGACATTCTTCTTAAATTTGGCTAAGATCGGTCCAGATTTGGATATAGCTGCCATATAGACCGATCTCTCGATTTAAAGTTTTAGGTCCAAAAAAAGCCGATCTATTATCCAATTTCGCTGAAATTTGGGACAGTGAGTTATGTTAGGCCACCCGACATCGTTCTGCAATTTGGTCCAGATCGGTTCATGATCTCTCCATTTAAGGGCTTGGGCCCATAAAACGCGCATTTATTGTCCGATTTCCCTGAAATTTGGGGCAGTAAGTTGTGTAAGGCCCTTTGACATGCCTCTTTTGGCCCGGATCGGTTCAGATTTGGATAAAGCTGCCATATAGACCGATCTCTCGATTTAAAGTCTTGCTTTTATATTACGATTTCGGTGAAATTTTACAAAGTGACTTACGTTGGGCTTTTCGACATCCGCGTCGTATATGGTTCGGATCGGTCTATATTTGGATATAGAAATTAGAAATTATAGAAATTTTTGCACGACGACTATGACTCTAGACAACTGTGCTAAGTATGGTTCAAATCGGTCCATAACTTGGTATAGCTACCATATAAACCGATCTGGGATCTTCACTTATTGAGCCTCTAGAGGGCCCAATTCCTATCCGATTTGTCTGAAATGTTCCATGACGTGTTTTGTCATGACTTCCAACAACTGTGCTGAGTATAGTTGAAATCGGTCTATAACCTGATATAGCTGTCATATAAACTGATCTTGGGTCTTGACTTCTTAAGCCTCTAGAGGGGGCAATTCTTATCCGATTTGTCTGAAATTTTCGCACGACGTATTCCACCGTGACTCTTGACAACTGTGCTAAGTATGGTTCAAATCGGTCCATAACCTGATATAGCTAGCATATAAACCGAACTTGAATCTTGACTTCTTGAGCCACTAGAGGGCGCAATTCCTATTCGATTTGGCTGAAACTTTGCATGAGGCGTTTTGTAATGATTTTCAACAACTGTGCTGTGTTATTTTTTAAATCGGAATATAACATGATATAGCTGTCATATAAACCGATCTGGGGTCTTGACTCCTTGAGCTTATAGAGGGCGCAATTGTTATCCCATGACCTTCAACATACGTGTCAAATCTGAAGCGGTCTTGAACTTGATACAGCTCCCATATAAGCCGATCTCCATATTTTACTTCTTGGTCTCCAACATTCAATTCAATTATGGTCCGAATCGGACCATAACTTGATATACCTCCAGTAGCATAGCTAAAATGAGATACCGGGAAAGTATACAAGATTCGGCCCGGCCGAACTTAGAACGCTTTTACTTGTTTGTTTTTAAAATTGTAATTTTTAAAATTTTATTTTTTGTTTTTTTTTTTTTATTTTAGTAGGGTGTAGGGTGGTGAAGGGTATCACCACTACTGTGATACAGGGAACTATAATTTATTTAGCTATGTCCGTCTATCCATGTTCATTTGTGTACAAAGTACAGGACACAATTTTCATCCGATCGTCTTAAAATTTGGTGCTAGCATGTTTTTCGGCCTAGACAGGAAGACTTTTGAAATTGGGAAAAATGGGATCAGATTTGGATATAACTCCTATGTATATGTTTGTCCGATTGCGGTAATAATGCAATAAAATAGTCATTTGTATACCGATTCTCTCGTAATTTAGTGTTCATTTGTTAACCGATTCTCTCGTAATTTTCCAGGAAGTATTTCCAAATGACTCTCGACATTACTGATGAATTTTCTTAAAAATCGGTTCGGTTTTAGATATAGCTGTCATATATGCATATCGCCCGATTTTCACTTCTAGAATCATAGCAAGCGTATTTACCATGACGTATGACCAATCTTGCCAAAACGCTTTCCTCGACGCCTAAAACAATATATAAGAAGTTTGGTCGAAATCGGTTCAGATTAGGATATAGCTCCCACATGTTTGTCAGATTTTGGACAATTTGCAGTTATGGTGTCATTTGTCAACCGTAATTATACCAGTTAAAACATATTCGCTCGAAATTTCATACAGATCATCTGAAAACATCTGGCGAAGTCTATCAATATTGGTTTAGAATTAGTTAAAGCTCCCACTTTTAACTTAAAGTATAGGTGTAGGGTTTTATACAGTCGGCAACGCTCGACTTTTGCCCTTCCTTACTGGTTTTCATTTGAATTTTAGTTTCTGATTCTATTTTCTGGAGCAAATTCCTTAAGAATTTTTTCGCCCGACTTAAAAATTTCCTTACTGGTTTTCATTTGAATTTTTGCTTTTTTATTATAATTTCTTTAAGAATTTTCTTGAGCAAAAATCCTTAAGAATTTTTGTTAAAGCCAAATCAAACAAAACATCATAAATCATTTCCATCTACATCATTCTTCTTCCCCTGCCATCAAAAATAAACATTCTCTAACATTTGTAAATAAAAATCAACATTTGTTCTGTGCTCTATCAAACACAATAACACCATAAATGTCCTATGCAGCAACAGCAGCTTTAGCCCTTATGATGAACTCTTCTTCTAGCCTATGAACTTTGCATCATCTATGCCCGCACATAATAAATGTGTGCGTGCGTCTATTCCTTTTTTGCATTTGTTTGTGCTGTCAGTGTGTTGTCTTTGGTGTTTTTGACAAATTGATTTTTCAACTTTCCAGTTTTAGGTCTATCCAAATTTGCCAAATTGGCCCGATCGGTAACGAGAAGTCGTCAATTCAGCGCACATTTGCCAACGCTAAAGGATCCAACGAAACAATCAAATTTGGCACATGTAAGACAAGTATACAATCTATCAATCAATCAATACATACATACATACATATCTACATGCCTGCATATGTACATATCAATCACCTATCCACAAAATGTTGATACGCTTTTCCAACGTTTTGAAATGTTAATTAATTTATCTTTATTATTGTGTTACAGATGATGTCCTTAAGTGCGGATATTATGCCACAGTATCGACAGGAAGCGCCTAAAACACCACCTCACATTTTATTGCATTATTGTGCATTTAAAGCCATTTGGGATTGGGTCATATTATGTTTAACATTTTATACAGCAATTATGGTAAGTTTATGGCAACACATAGCATGACATCTACATGCATCATAACCTCACATCTTGGCATGGGTGTTTGAAGAGCATCATTAATTTTCTTATCATAAGGGCCGCCATGATGGCATCAATAAATAGATGGCAGCAGCATTCAAATAGGATGGCTAAGGGTCCTTTGCCAATGCTTAAGTATTAGGGGGTTTCTTTGTGTTTTTAGTGGCAACACAGCACTTCATAAAAGTGGGAGGAGAGGCTTTTTAAGTTGTAATGGCAAACAATAATATAGAAAAAATGTAGGGCCCTGAGACAAAGAAAAGCTTGAGGCAAAAGTGTTGCTAATATTATGTATGCATTCTACTCCTTTCACTTTCACGTTCACCCTTCTTGCACAGTCTTAAATTATGACATTTAAGAAGAGGCAAGAGAAAACAAGAACTGAGTTTAATTACCCATTTACATGTTTATTCAAGTATCCTCACTGCTGTGGAGGCATGGAGGATGCAAACAGCTGCTGCCATTAAGGCTTATAAGTAGGATATGTTGCCCGTGGAGAAAGAGCTAGAGTGAGTGTCGGCATTTTGCATGCGACCGGCAAAAGGAAATTGTATAACACATACATAACACTTGCTGGCTATACTTGATATGCACTTCTAAATGTCTCTTAAAGAAGGACCACAACATAGGCAAATGAATACATGACAAACCCTACGGCCTTCTCTTCCTCCTAAGCCTTATATAAAGGGGCAAAGATTTAAGAAAATATTGTCGCATATTATGGTTAGAGAATTTCTCATACCATTACCCTTAAGCAAACATGGCCTCATACTCTTATTAGTACTCAAACAAACATTTATATTATGCTTATGTATATCATCTGTAGACATAATTTAATTAAACGGGAAAATACAATTTAAGGTCCCTTAAGAAATCAATGTTCCATAAAATCAAAATATATGAGTCATGCTAAATGTTAGAAATAATGAAAAGAGACTCACATTCTATGGGGCTATGATTTATATATATTTTGCTTATGATATACTTCCTTCATGGTCGGCGTTGCGTATGATTTATTTTATTTATTGTAGTAACATTCTTCGCAGTACTTGGGAGCGAATGATTAACATTATTTTTAATGTTAGCTGGCCTTTCGAGCGCATGAGCAATGTCAATAGACATAGTTTTAAATTTTAACAAATTTTTATAGGAAAATTTAAATTAGTAAAGGAAAAATTGTTGAATGATAGTTAAATTGAGGGGTTGGCCCCTTATCATTTAGCTTAAACTTGAATGGGACAGCACTCATTGCTATGTGAGAAGTTTGGCCCAGTTCCTTAAAGAAATCACCATGGAGGTAAAATTTGCATTTGCAGAGTGTTCAGCGGACTTCTAGAGCCCTTATGAACTTAAAGTTAAAGTATTTAAGCAGTCAAAAAGGTCAAATTAGGCTTTAAAAGGCTCAAGAAAACAAGTTAGGTAGCGTAGGAAACACAACAAATCTGCCATTTTTGAACGGATAAAGATATTTATGCCACCGTAGCGCAGAAGTAAGCATGGAGAGAAAATCAGAAAAATTTTTTAGCGGCGGTTATCCGCCTTGAATCGGACAGTACTTCAACAAAGAGACGAAATGACAGACAGAAGACGCCGAAACAAATGGGGTAACAGATCAACTGACAGAAAGAAAAACGGATGGATGGGCAAACACACAGACAGACGGTCAGAGAGATAGACCAACAGTCAGACAGAGAGACTGACTGTCAGACAGATAGACCGACGGCTAAACCCAAATTAACATGAAAAGACACAAAAACGGAAGGACAGACGGACGTGTAGGCAGAAGGGCACATCGACAGTCGAACTTCCACAAACCAACATGGAAAACAGATAGGCGGACATATGGTCAAAGAGACGTACAACCAGATATATAGAAAGACGGACTACAGATTGACGATTTAACAAACGGTCAAAGAAACAGAAAGAAAGACGTCTGTCTTTATTTAAACGCAAATTAACATGGACAGGCAGACAGACGGAAATATAGACAAAGAGATGAAATGACAGACAGACGCACACAGAATCAAATGGACAGACAGAAAGAGAAACAGATGTACAGGCAGACAGACAGATAGATCAATGGTCAGATATAGTTAAAAACTCCTACAATGTAGAATTCGCTTAGAGAAATCATTCTTAAATCAGTATCCCTGATTGACCAGGGGGCAGAATGGTATTAATCGTCACTAATTTAAATTCGTTTTTGCATAATTTGCAGTTATCTGCGTTATTCACGTCCATCACTTTGTCGAATTAACATATAAGTCTCTCAACGCACAGTTGTGTGGTGAATAGTACTTGGCCCATGCATTGGTTTCGGACTTTGGCCGCTCTACAGTATTATTATACCCAACACCATAGGATGGGGGTATACTAATCTGGTCATTCCGTTTGTAAAACCTCGAAATATTGATCTAGGAACCCATAAAGTACTTATATTCTTGATCGTCTTGACACTCTGAATCGATTTAGCCATGTCCGTTCGTCCATCCGTCTGTCTGTTGAAATCACGATCGAACAGATACTTAATACTGATGTAGGTCGTTGGGGATTGCAAATCGGCTCAGGTTTGGATATAGCACCCATAAAAACCGATCTCCCAATTTGACTTCTTAAAACCCAAGAAGCCGCAATTGTTATCCGATTTGGCTGAAATTTTGCACATAGTGTTCTGTTATGGTTTCCAACAAATGTGCCAAGTACAGTCCAAATCGGTCAAGAACCTGATATAGCTCCCATATAAACCGATCTCCCGATTTGACTACTTGAGCTGCTGGAAGCCTCAATTTTCATCCAATTTGGCTGAAATTTTGCATATAGTGTTTTGTTACGACTTCCAACAACTATGCCAAGTACGGCCTAAATCCGTTTATAACCTGATATTTTAACCGAATCCATGGTGATGGGTTCCCAAGATTCGGCCCGGCCGTATTTAGCACGCTTTTACTTGTTTAGGACTAAGAACAAATCTTCTCCTTTTCCTGGATATTTGCCTTCATTAAAGGCTATTTTTTTACTAAGGGACCTAGTTGCCTGCAAAAGACTACGTATTTTTAAATAGAATAGAGTGTCACTTATACTTTTTTCTTATATTTTTTATTCATTATTTATTATTTTTATCTTAAGTGGTTGGTGGCGTATAAGTGATAATAATGTATGCTCATGTGAGCGTATGTTTAACTTTAATTACCACTATGGAGGGAAAATGGGTGCGTATGATAAACAAGAATAACAAATTAGAACACCATAAGACGTATGCTGTGCAAAATGAAATTAAACCAACTTAACCTAACAAACAACTGAACAAAATTTTAAAATGCCATGACAAGTCGTATAGGCTTTTGGGATTATTGCATAAAAAAGACTTATGTTGCATAACTGAACAAAAAAAAGACTGTGTAATATATAATTTCCCTGACAGTGTGGCAACATTAGCCCACTGAGAACCATAGAAACAAAAATTTTGTCATGTGTTTACGTGCAGTGATTAACATTAAGCATACACATGCCAGACTTCCCGCGAACTTGCAATTAAGAAATAAGACCAGACTTCTTTCATATCATTCAATGTTGCGTTATTAAATTTTAATTCAATTAAGTCTAAAAAAAAGTCCCAAAGAATCTCAAACCCTTGTAGAGTGTTTCAATACGAATGGAATACTCCCCTTCTTTAGAAGGGGAAAATCACTACCATTAATTTTGTGCTCTAGCCTATGCTATGCGCTATCCCTTACACCTACATGATAAACTAAAGGATGATTTTTTTGAGGTTAGGATTTTCATGCATTAGTATTTGACAGATCACGTGGGATTTCAGACATGGTGTCAAAGAGAAAGATGCTCAGTATGCTTTGACATTTCATCATGAATAGACTTACTAACGAGCAACGCTTGCAAATCATTGAATTTTATTACCAAAATCAGTGTTCGGTTCGAAATGTGTTCATTCACCGTAACATTGCGTCCAACAGCATCTTTGAAAAAATACGGTCCAATGATTCCACCAGCGTACAAACCACACCAAACAGTGCATTTTTCGGGATGCATGGGCAGTTCTTGAACGGCTTCTGGTTGCTCTTCACTCCAAATGCGGCAATTTTGCTTATTTACGTAGCCATTCAACCAGAAATGAGCCTCATCGCTGAACAAAATTTGTCAAAATTTGAACACATTTCGAACCGAACACTGATTTTGGTAATAAAATTCAATGATTTGCAAGCGTTGCTCGTTAGTAAGTCTATTCATGATGAAATGTCAAAGCATACTGAGCATCTTTCTCTTTGACACCATGTCTGAAATCCCACGTGATCTGTCAAATACTAATGCATGAAAATCCTAACCTCAAAAAAATCACCCTTTATTATCACCAAAAAAATTTAATATTTAGTCATGATAATTATGGGCGTATAACAAAAGCTAGTTTATCAGTTTCCCTAATGTATACAAGCTCAGGTATATTAACGAAATTAAAATACCACATACATGTGTTGTGCTACACATAACTCATTTGAGCATAGTTTTCATTTCAATTACTTTAACAAATTGCTATATGACACAATGAAAAAAAATGAGCTTTTAAAGAAATCACCAAAAAAGGGACTCACTTAATGGGCAGCTTTTTATGAGTGGTAATTAGTTAAACAGTAGGAGAGTTATTAAGAACCACAAGTGATAACCTTTCAGCATGAATCCGGAAGAAAAAATTGTATACTCTTAACAGAAACAACATAAAGGCTAATTTAAAAAATGGTACCGCAGTGCGTATGATTTATATAAATTATTGCCTTACTTTACTATTTTCCCCATAAAATTTTTATTTATGGTGATAAAAGAATATTTGAAATGCCGAAATAAAGAAAACACTTTGGGAATTAAGGAAATTAAATGTAATTTCTTTTTTATCCAGCTTAAAGTTTAATTTCTTAGGCAAATTACCAAGGCAAGTAAAAAAGATTATTTTTTTGATTACGCTATATATAATGTCTATGTGTTGGGGACCTTTGACTTTTATAAAAACAATTATTTTAACAAGTTTATAATTTGATAAATCTTCAAATATGTTCCTTATTTCCATGGTTAGTTTGAAAACTTGCATAAATCTTCTGTACATGCTTCATTTCCGCGTTATTGTACTAACCAACCAACATCTTCCTTAGGGATGCATTTGAAAATTTATGATTACGGTGGTCATTTTCGCCATGTGCTTTAAGATGTATGGCCCCCAAGCTAAGCATCAAAGTTGTAAATCACACTGTAATACAGGTGGATGTATTCTAAGGATTTATATGGTTCAAATCTACCAAACACACATACACAGGTAGCAAATATACTTTAGCATTTCAGCAGACAGACAGAAAGAAAGACCTACAATGAATGAAAAAGCAAATATCCATGTAATTAAGCGATAATCCAAAGAAGTATGGGTAGGCTTATATTGAAAGATAATGTTGTATAGGTATTTCGTGTTGGGTGAATAGACAATGTTAAGTAGCTCAGACTATAGGTCACTTTATAGGCATTAAGTCGCCTCTTCAATGTTTTCGGTGTATTTAAAAAAGCTTTTTTTTTAGTTTTGTGATTAATGTTAACTCATTTTTGATGGAATAAAAAGTTGAAAAATCAAAACCAATTATTTATTTTTTTGCATAATCCTCTCTTTACAGGTGCCATATAATGTCGCTTTTAAAAATAAAACCTCAGAAGATGTTTCATTACTTGTTGTTGATTCAATTGTAGATGTTATATTCTTTATTGATATTGGTAAGTACATTTGCAAAATACCACTGCAATATGTGTCAACTCTAAAGAGGACATTATGACCTTAGAGAATAACAGTGATAGGAAGGGACAAAGTTAGAGATAATGGAGGCATGATGACTAAGGGGACTCTGAAATAAAGACTTTTTCTAGCTTCATAAATGCAATATGAATACAAATAGACTGGAAACCGTGCAAGTTATGTAAGCAAAAGGATGATCCATAGAATTCCAATAAAAATAGAGCAAGTAAGCAAAAGTTTCTCAGGCAAATATTTTACCCATTTCCTGTTTAAACTACAACTGACATTGCAACAATGAGCACACCTTAATAATATCTTCCATACCTTAATAATTATATAGAAGATAAAGTTTCTCAATTTCTCTGGGAAACTACCTGTCTTCATTATTGCAGTGTAGTTGCTGCTTCCTAAAATTTCGTTTTGTGGCATAGAAAGAGAGGCTTCTGTACATAAGTCTTCCAACTTATACTTCCTGTGCAAAAATTCTTTGGCTTTGCAGCTAAAATTTTCTAACAATTTCAAAATTAGTTGTTGCCTTAGGGCAACAACATACAAAAGGAAGGCAATTACTGTGCTTAAATCTAGGAAATACTATACAAAGTTCTTGTATCTACATATTTGTTCACGTAAAATAAAGAAAAGAGAAAAGGTTAGCAAAACGGATGAAAGTGAAATGTATTTGCCAAGATAAAGTGAAATTTCTACGAAAATGGTATAAAAATTCTTTTGGTTTACCTAAATGTTGGAAATTCTTTTTACAAATAGACCTAGGAGAGTATGATTGATATTATTTTGTTATACATATTGGAGAAAATCAATAATAAACTTGCGCCGATGTGAAATTTAAGAATCTCATTTTTGAGCATTTTATTTCTTTAGAAAATGTGGTCAACATTTTTAATTCAAAAAATTAAGTTTCAAAGAAAATTTCCTCAAAATTTTATTTCCCAAGAATATTCTCTCAAGATTGTATTTTCAAAGAATATTTTCTCAAAATTTTATTTTCTAAGGAAAATTTTCTAAAAATTTTATTTGCAAAAATAAAGTAATTTTTTCAACGAAAAATTTATCAATTCATTTCTTTTAGAAATGATGACAACTTTCCTTTGTTAAAGAAAACTAACTGAGCCGAGACCGCTTTTAACTTATATGGAACAAAATTATACTTTGAATATTTATTTTCGACAATTAAAGAGCTTTTAATTAAATACCAAGTTTGGATGTTAGATGTACTCCCTTCTCAAAAGATTTTATTTGAGCTCGATAGTAGCTTGAGGATTTTGATATTGGGAAGGTGGTTGGCGGGTAAAGGGGGGGTGTGGATCCCCGGTGTGGGTATAAATTTCGTGCTCTACTCACAAATACCTTTCATTTGAGCCGCATATTGCCATGATCGGTTGATATGTATGCCCGATTCAGAGATGTTTTCTGGGGAGAGGTGGTCCCCCAGACACTTAGCCCTGAAAAAAAAGATCAGCATCGTGCTCTACTCTCAAACACCATTTACTTGAACCCAATATTGCCATTGGTTTAAGGGCACTTTATGGGATGAGGCGAACCCCAAACACTTGGCCTCAAAACAGGTTATCGAATTCGTTTTCTAATCTCAAATACCTTTCATTTCAGCCACATATTGCAATGGTCGGTAAATTTTTACCTTGTGGAGGGTGTTTTGGGTAAGGGGCGGTGCCCCAAATACATAGTGCCACATTTTGATATTCGTATTCTACTCCCAAATACCTTTATTTGAGCCCCATATTGCGATGATCAGTATATAATTGCTATTTGTGGGGTATTTGGGGAAAGGGGTAGACGCCCCGAAAATTGGTCATGAAAGTGGATATCAGTTTCGTGCTATACTCCCTGATATCTTTCATTTGACGCCCAAATTGGCATCGTCGGTAAATATGCCCGATTAAGGGGTGTTTTGGGGAGTGAGAAGGGCCCCCGAACACTTAGCCCCACAAATATATCATTCCAATATATTGGGTTGCCCAAAAAGTAAGTGCGGATTTTTTAAAAGAAAGTAAATGCATTTTTAATAAAACTTAGAATGAACTTTAATCAAATATACTTTTTTACACTTTTTTCTAAAGCAAGCTAAAAGTAGCAGCTGATAACTGACAGAAGAAAGAATGCAATTACAGAGTCACAAGCTGTGAAAAAATTTGTCAACGCCGACTATATGAAAAATCCCCAATCCTTTTTTGGGCAACCCAATATATATAATTTATTTGAACCCCATACTGCCATTTGGGTCGAAATAAGATACCAAACTCGTTTTCTAATCTCAAATACCTTCCATTTAAACACCTTATTGCAAAAATCAGCAAATATGTCCGGTTTGGGGTATGGGCCCCTAAAACTATCAATATCGAGCTCTACTGTCTTGAAGACCAAAATTGTCTTGGTAAGCAAATACGTTCTATTTTGGGGTTGTTACGCTGGTGAGACCTCCCCTAGGCAGTTGGTCGCGAATATTGGTATCAGATTGGTGGTCTTCTCCCAAATTCTCAGATTGGTGGTCTTCTCCCATTTGAGCCCCATACTCATATTTCCAAAGTCGGCAAATACGGGCGTTTGAGGTGTGTTTTAAGGAGATGGGGTGGCCACTCGATGACTTGGCCTTGAAAATATATATCAGATTCGGGTTCTACCCTAAAATACATCTCATTTGAGTCCTATATTCCAATGGTCAGCAAATACTTCCTATTTGGATGGTGCTAGGGGGGTGGGTTGGCCTCATTGATACTTTTTCCCGAATATTAATATTCGTGCTTTACTCCCAAAGACCTTTCATTGTAGCCCCATATTACAATTTGTCCTCCTTGGGGGATGTTTTTGGGGAGAGGCGGACAATTGTTCGTATTCGTATTCTACACTCAAATACCTTTTATTTAAGCCCCATATTACCATGGTCAGTAATTAAGTCCTCTTTGGATGGTGTTTTGGGGAAGGGGTGAACCCCCAGAAACTTGGTTCCACATTTGGATATCAGATTTGTATTCTACTCGCAAATACCGTTCATTTGAGTCCCATATTGTCGTGATTGGTCTATAAATATATTTGGTGAATTTGACGGTGGGGCGGCCCCCCTAGGTACCTCATCCGAAATTTGGATACCAAATTTTTGTTTTTAGGTTACTAAAAGAGAGCACACAAATTTCGCTTAAATCGCACCACCAGTATCCGAGATCTGGCGTTGCTAAAAATTAGCGTAAGGGGGAGGGTCCGTCCCCCTTCAGACATCAAAAAATTAATTACCCTTCTTTCACCGCGGGTCCATAATGCAGCATCTGTTGAAATTTCAAGAAAATCGGTTAAGCCGTTTTAGAGTCTATACGGAATAGACAAACAAACAAACAAACACAAATTTGATTTTTATACCCTACACCACCACTATGGTACAGGGTATTATAGATTTGTGCATTTGTTCGCAACGCTAAGAAGGAGAAGAGCTAGACCCATGGATAAGTGTATGGATCGGCTTAGAATCACTTCCGGATTCGATTTAGCTATGTCCGTCGATTCGTCTATCTATCTGTCCTTGTATTCTTGTAATCAAGGTACAGGTCACATTTGTTATCCGATTATCACAAAATTTAGCATAAGTCTCTTTTTTGGTCTAAGGACGAACACTGTTGATTTTGAAAAAAATCGGTCCAGATTATGATATAGCTCCCATATATTTCTTTCTTCCGATGTGACCTTTTAAAGCTCTAGAAGCCACAATTTTGGTCCGATCCTTACAAAATTTGGCACAAAGTGTCTTTTTTTGATGTCCAAATACGTGTGGAAAATTTCATTGAGATCGGTCCAGATTTAGATATAACTCCCATATATATTTTCATCCGATAAGCCCTTTTATTGGTGTAGTAGCTGTAATTTTGGTTCGATCTCTACAAAATTTTTCATGGGATGTTTTAATTGACATCCCAATATGTGTGCAAAATTTCATCGGAATCGAATCAGATCTATATATAGCTCCCATATATATCTTTCATCCGATAAGGTCTTTTAAGGCTGTAACATCTACAATTTTTGTCCAATCCCAATATGTGTGCAAAATTTCATTGAGATCAGTCCAGATTTAGATATAGCTCCCATATAGTCGGCTCCGCCCGACTTTTGCCTTTCTTTACGGGTTATAAATAAGATTTCTATCAGTTTTTTCAAAATAAATTTCTTAAAATGTTTATTTATTTAAAAAACATTTTTAAAATTGTGTTCTATAGAAAATTTTTTCAAAATTTTATTTCTTTAAAAAAAAATTAACAAATTGTAAAAAAAAAATTCTAAGAAATTAAAAAAAAAAATCTTAAATTTTTTTAAAAGATGAGTTCATCTGGCAAAATTCTTCAGGAGAGATTCACATTATACTCCCAAACACCATTCATTTACATCCAATGTCGCTCGGTTTAATCTCTAGGTCCGCTCGAAGGGGTTCTGGGGAGGGGTATTCCCCTCATCAACTTATTCTCAAATTTGAATATCAGATTTATAATTTAGGATTACCGTTAGGAGGAAGCCTAAGAATTTTTTTTTTACATCCCATATTGTTCCGATAGGTTACCATGCCCGCTCAAAAGGGTCTGGTGGTGGGTCGTTCCCCTTAGTTAGTTGACCTCAACTTGTAAAGCTGAAATTCAAGGTTTACAAGAAATTTAAGCCTCAGCTCTGAAATTGGTCCATTCCATTCCTTAACCAATTCAAAAGTCAAACCTTTTTCCATTTAGAAAAATTAACGACTAGCATTTTAGTAAATAAAAGTCAAATCTTTAGTTGATTAATGGATTAAATAATCTCGAGGCCGAGGTCGAATCATATCTAATATGTTTACCAAAGCATTGAAAATTTCTTGAACCTTCCTGGTGTTCTTAAAGTGCCCAAGAAATTAAAAATATTCCACATGTATTTGCTTTAACAGTTTCTCAGCCATTTTATCTTTCTCCTTAAGACACCGTCTGAACTTTTCCTTTTGGGCAAATCTTTAACTTTATGTATGCCATTGCTATTGCCCCCACAGGCTATGAACAAACCTAAGATAAGCGAGTGGTTATGAATAAATTCATAAATCAATTTGGAAAGTTGGAAATTTGTGCCACGCGACAAGTAAGAAATGCAGTGAAAACGTGTTGAATCACTACATACTACCACCACTGACAGGATATGCGACAAACACAACCAGACACTTGTTAACAAGCAACATTTGCATATGTATGAGAATGCAAATAATAACTCTTAGAATAAGTATCAAACTTACTACACTGAAAATTTATTGTCCTGAAACTTTTGTCTTGATTTTCCTAATTTCCCTTCCTCTTTGTATAACAGTTTTAAATTTTCATACAACCTTTGTGGGTCCCGGCGGTGAGGTCGTCAGTGATCCAAAAGTGATACGCATGAATTATCTGAAATCATGGTTCATCATTGATTTGCTCAGTTGCCTGCCATACGATGTCTTCAATGCCTTCGATCGGGACGAGGATGGCATTGGTTCCTTGTTTAGTGCTTTAAAGGTTGTTCGTCTGCTGCGCTTGGGTCGAGTGGTGAGAAAATTGGATCGCTATTTGGAATATGGGGCGGCCATGTTGATATTGCTGCTGTGCTTTTATATGCTGGTGGCCCATTGGCTGGCCTGCATATGGTATTCGATAGGAAGAACAGATGCCGATAATGGGGTAAGAGTCATAATTGACTTTACTTGCTTTTCTTTATCTCCCCTCTATTCTTTATCACCCCAACAAACAGATACAATACAGTTGGCTATGGAAATTGGCCAATGTCACACAATCACCCTATTCTTATATATACAATAATGATTCCACAGAACTGATAAATGGTCCCTCTCGCAAGAGTATGTATGTGACCGCATTGTATTTTACCATGACCTGCATGACATCGGTGAGTGCTTAAGGCCTTCAAAAGTTTTTCGTTTTTTTCAAATTTATTTTGTTTTCATATAGAGGGTCAATAATAATTTGTATTTTCTATTTATTTATATTTGTCTATTCCTTTTTTTGTCTCTCTTGAAATTCTTTAGGTGGGATTTGGCAATGTCGCTGCCGAGACGGACAACGAGAAGGTGTTCACCATCTGCATGATGATAATTGCAGGTGCAGTGTTTTTAACACGTTCCGTTGCCACGTCATTCTATTGCTAATGAATAGAAACTAAACGCTAAAGTGATACTTTACATGTGTATACCGCTTTGGTAGTTTTGCATACATAATAAGAGAATGGCATAATTGAAATGTGCGCTTTTAGAGGAAAAAACCAAAGAAATAAAACCTTATAATAGTTATAACAGTCAAATTTACTAAATATTGGAGGTGAAGCCAAAATTATAACACTTTCATATAGGCTATAGAAAAGTAGAGAAAATGGAAAATAAAATAAAATTGGTCGAAGCTAAACATAAACGTTTAAAAATGAGTTTTCGACACCTTTTTGGAAAATTATTCGTAATTAAGCACTAGTTGCACAAGTATTCATCTTTCTCATATCATATTTTTGGAAAAATAGGGTGTATAATAATTTTTGTAAAGTATAACAGTTTTTAAAAGAAATCTTTTAAGCGAAAATTATGTAAATTACAAAAAACTAAGAAGTCTTTGCAGGTTTTTAAAAAAAAATCATATATAACAATTTTTATAACAATATAACAGATTCAAAAAAATTTTCGTAGCAAAACCTAAATGTTTTGAATAAAGTTTCTGACACCTTTTTTGGAAATTATTTCCCATTGTTATTGACTATGCCACAGAGAAGTAACGGTGTCCTTAATGTATAACTAAGCTGATAATGATGATTCGTAGATAGATTTAAAAATTTATAGAATAGTATATTAGATTTTATGCCTGTATAACAGATATGTAAATCATACTAAAACAATTACATTATACTTAATAAGATATTTTCTATGAACTTACCGAAAACAAAACGTTGAGTTCTTTGCGGATAGGCCATATTAAATCAGTTTCTGAAAAAAATTTAAATAAAGAACAAGTTAATATAACAGTTTTACAAGATGGATTAAAAACTTTAAAATAAAAGTCCTATTTAAACTTCGTTTGGAAATTTATATCAAACTATGAATTTTGCAGCAGTATGGAAGTTTTATAACAGTTTCATTAAAGATGGGCAAACACTGTAATATATATTTCCCTTAGATATTATTATGAATAATCTTGTCAAAATAACGTTTCTGGCAGTAGTATGTTAATTTTATAAACGTATAACAGTTATGTATGAGTATTACGGATTTACAAAAACTAGGTTGAACTATAGAAAATATGGCTTTAACTTTTATTATTAAAAGTATTGTGAAATTAGTCTTTTTGCTGTATTATAACAGTTTTTTAAAAGTATAACACTTATTCAAAACTAGATGAAACTCTACAAAAAGAATGCCTTCTGCTTTAATTGGATATGTTCTTGTCAAAATAATAGCGATTTTGCAGTAATATGGCAGTTTTATAGCAGTATAGCAGTTTTATACCAGTATACAAAATTAAAACAACAACATCGACTTTTGGTTTGGATATTTATTGTCACAATAGCATTTGTGCCGTAGTATGACAGTATGTTACCGTCTCCGCCTATGAAGCTGAATGCCTGGGTTCAAATACCGGCCTGAATATAAAAAAAATTTCATCGTTGGTTATCCCTTTACTAATGCTGGCCACATTTGTAAGGTATTCTGCCATGTTAAAACTTCTCTACCAAGTGGTATCGCTATGCGGCACACTGTTCGGACTCGGCATAAAAAATTAGGTCCCTTATTATTGAGCTTAAATTATAATCGGAATGCACTCATTGATTTGAGAGAATTGTCCCCTGTTCCTTAATGGAATGTTCTTGGATAGAAGTTTTATAAAATTACATTAAATACCACATATTCTGGTGAAAGTGGCTTTATTGCAGCAGAATAATAATTTTCTTGGAGTATAACAGTTTTTAATCAGTATAACTGGTATACAGAACTAAGTTAAAAAGTACCAAAGAGTATGCCTTTGACTTATATGGGGGATTTTCTTTTCAAAATAAAGTTTTTTCGGTAATTGAATATTAATATAACAGTATAACAGTTTATATCAGTATAACAGATTTACAAACCAAGATTAAATACTTCAAAATAGATGGGCTTAGGCTTCTATCATGGATGCAAATGCAAAATAAAATTGCACATGAACATTCCACTAATGAACAAGGGCAAACTTTTCACATATCACTAAGTGTTGTCCGATTTATGTTTAAGCTCAACGATAAGGGCTTTCTTTTTTATAGCCGAGTCTGAACGGCGTGCCGCAGAGCGACATCTCTTTACGGAGAAGTTTTACATGGCAAAATATCTCACGAATTTCCTCAGCATTAGGAGGGGATAGCAACCACGGCTGAAAAATTTTGTTTTTCTAATGTTCTCGCCAGGATTTGAACCTAAGCATTCAGCTTCTTAGGCGGACATGCTAATCTCCGCACTACAGTGGTCTCCATGGATATCCCTGTCAAAATAGCGTATTTGCAGTGGTAGGCAGTTTTATTAGCAGTATAACAGTTTTATATCAGTATAACAAATATATATAAACTTTGTTAAACACTACAAAATACAGTGTCTTCAGCTTTTTTTTTTGAGTTATCCTTGACATAGTAGCATTTTGGATGATGGAAGATAGTTTTATAATATTTTTACAACAGTATAACAGTTTTGTAACAGTATAACAGTTTCTTAAAAACGTCTAATAACAAAAATCCTACTGTCTTAATTACAGGCAAAAAAATTATATATGGTTTCAATTGGGGAATATACTTGCCCAAAATGTTCATTATTTAAAATTGAATAAAAAGCGCATATTTCATTATGTTACGCCGCTAGAACTAATAAATGCTAAAGAATATTGTTGTAGTTTTCATATCATTCATTATAAATGTATTATTTAAAATTTTATTGCCATTTTTTAAGTTATAATTTTGTTATGTAAATGACATTTTTATGTCCTTTCTACTCAAAATGATGGAACCTATAGTGGATACCATGATAAAGAGTAGGACACCCAGCGAACTGCTCAAGTACAAACAGCATACCTATGTTAAGAGAAGGTCGGTGGAGACTGCCCTGCACGAGGTTGTGCATCAAGTGGAAGAACCCTTAGACATACACATTGGCGGTTTGCATTGACATCGGGAGGCGTTTAACAATGTGCCGACCGACAAATTGATCCAATTCTTAGACCAGTACCGTGTCCTTTGAGACTGGATAAACTATATGCTAAGGAACAGGTAGATAAATTGCCGGTTCTATGACATAAATATAAGAGAGAAAGCGGCACAAGGCACCCCACAGGGGGAATGTAATCGCCACTCCTTTGGAAGACCGCCATAAATGACCTATTTCGGATGCTGACTGAGGAGGGATTTTATCCCGTCAGCTATGCACACGATGTTATAAAACTTCTTAGGGGTAAGCATCCGAACTAGCTATGTAAAGGGCCGAAAAGGTCTTGCATATGGCATATGACTAGCCTAGACCAAGGAGTCTCAATGTTAACCCAGAGAAGACTGAAAGATGCCTGTTCAAGAGGAAGACGAAGGTGGGCCAATTTGATGCACCGAGTTTCCTCAACAATTCTGACAAGATCAAATACTTAGGACTGATCTTGGATAGGAAACTTAATTGGAAGTGCCACAATCGGGAGTGTACTGAGGAGGCTCATAGATGTTTGCCACTATGTAGACGAGCTGTAGGCTCGAAATTGGGCCTGAATCCGAGGATAGTCCACTGATTCCACAAGAAAATGATTAAACCAATGTTTACTTACGCCTCAGTAGCTTGGTGGACTGCTAAAATGCAACATAAGGACCACACAACAGGTTCAGAGAATATCTTGTCTTGGTATAGGCGGAGCGATGACACCACGCCCATTAGGGCAATGGAGACTATTCTAGATATCCGTCCCATTGACATACAGATTAAATGTAAGACAGCCACTGCGGCTATGAGACTTAAGCGATGGGTTGAGTGGGCTTCAGCCCATATCTTCGCGGTATAATCGAGGCGGCTATAGGAAACCTGGGAGGAATGGAAGAGGTTTCCGATCGGATAGCTGAAAAGACAATTCAGGTCGAGTGCGAGACACTGCAGCCAGGGGCACAGTCTTGGACTGACGGAACCCTAGTATTGCCATCTGAAAAATCATGTTACATGAATGAATCAGAGCTAGAAGACAGAGAGGGCCTGGGGGTCTACATTGAGAACCCAGGGACTGAGATCTGTTTTAGACCTTCGACCATAATATGGTCCTGCAGGCGGAGATCCGGGTGATCACGGAATACGTGAGATGGTGTGGTGCTAACGCGAGGACGTCAAGTCTGAACTTTTTTAAGGACAATAAAATGGCCACAAAGGCAATAACAACCAGGACGGTAAGGCCACGAACAGTCTTGATGTGTGAGAAGGAGATTAACGCCTTCTCTGAGGATGGCACAATCCGAATCGTTTGGATGATGGGCTCTAACAAAGTAAGCGGGAATGAAAGTGAAGACGATTTGGCAGTGAAGGTCAGAGGACTGCTGTTAATAAACTTGGTTAACCTGAAGCCTTTCGTTTTGACGCAGTCCGATTTACAAAAGCATGAATGTTACACATTTGAACAGCGAAACTGTAGGTAGGACGACGAAAATCCTATGGGATGATCCGGATCGTGAAATGACGAAGAAGGAGGTCAGTATAGCTATTGGTATCATAAAGGGACACATAGGACTACGAGCTCACTTATGCAAATCGGTGCGGCAAGCTTTAATTGAAAGGTAGTAAGAAGGAGGTCAATATAGCTTTTGGTATCATAAAGGGACACATAGGACTACGAGCTTACTTATGCAAATCGGTGCGGCAAATGCTAGCATGTGTAGGTCATGTGGGGAAGATGATTAGATGTTGAAGCATTTTCTATAGCATTGCCCGGCTTTGGCGGCTGGCCGGATTAATATCCACAACCTCTTTTCAGCCTAATATTTCTAGGGTTAGCAGAGGAAATGATGTAGTTTGTATAACACTCTGTACCACCAGTCTAAACAAACTCGCATAATAATAAATGATGTCCCACTGGACGTATAATTGATATTAATACATTATTTTTCAAAAAGTTTATCTCTCTGTTTAGTGTAAACAACAACACTTTGAGAGCAAATTTGTATAGAAAAAACTTTAAGACAAAGGGAACTAAACTTTTCTTACATTGATTTTATATACAAGACGTTGTGTCACTAAATAAATTAAAATTAAAGTTGTGGCCCGGGGAGCGTATAATTGATAATATTTAGTTATTAATATAAAAAAATCCCATATCTTTAATATATGAAGATATTTTAACAGTTTCTTTTCGAAATATGTTTAACAACAGTCTTCAGATTCAATCTTTCCAGGATATTTAGAAAATTTTTCATCCATTTCCCTACAGTAGCTTGTTGGAAATCAAACTAAAAAGTATTTTTTTTTTTTTTCAATGTTTTTAAATTTTTTTTTAATTTGTTTTTTAATTTTATTTGTATTAGATGTTTTAAATTATTTTTTTATTTGACAATTTTGGATAAATCCAAAAAAAAAAATGTTCTCATCTGAATTTATACATTGTTCTACAACATTAAAAGCTTTTAAGCTCTTCTTAAATTCATATTAGAACATTTTAAAGAAACAGTTTTTTGTTTTCATTTAAAGAAATCTCCAACAATATTAAATCCACATTTATTACTGTTCTAGCTAGCGTTGTATTCTCAAAATCGAAAAATTGAAAAGAAAATCTAAAAACAGATTTTTTTTAAGAAAAGTAGCTATAAAGATGTAAGCTATTTTCTAAAGTACCACCCCTTCCCTCAACGCAATACTTTAAAATCCTACATATTTCAAATCATTCCATAATATTTAAAATAACTACGAGTAAATTTAATTGAATATCTCTTTCTTTGTAATTTTCCCCCATAAACACCAAAACAATTGCACCTTTATACAATGTTCGTGTTGGTATCAAAAAAAAAACTTCATGCTACAATCAACAGCTTTACTTTATGCCACAATTTTCGGTCATGTCACCACCATCATTCAACAGATGACCTCGGCCACAGCTAAGTATCACGATATGCTGAACAATGTACGTGAATTCATGAAATTGCATGAGGTACCAAAGGCCTTAAGTGAGCGTGTTATGGATTATGTGGTATCCACGTGGGCCATGACCAAGGGTTTGGACACGGAAAAGGTATTTTTCCCTAGAGAAAATATTTTTAAAAATTATATTAAAAAAATTATATGAAAATTTTTGTATACATATATATAAAGCAGTTGTAAAAATATTTTATTAATTACAATTTTTTTAATAGAGCATTACACAAAAAGAAAACCAGACACAAACAAAAACAGACTATTTTTTTAAAGCACTTGATATAAAACTCAAAAAAAAAAACAACAACTCAAACAAACACCTTAAAACACCAAAGAAATTGATATTCACACTTTCTTTGAAACTTCTCATTCAACACTTTAGAAAACACTCAAAACACGCAGTTGTACATACACTATTTGCCAATACTAAAAGCCTTGTTTTCTTGTTTTACATATTAGTCTAGTTTTGATTGAATGATTGATATCAACAATTATAGGCATACTTTCTTGTTTGACGAAAGTTTAGATTGCAACCTTAGCAAAAATTCATTAGTGAACAACCCGTATCATAGACGCATTTCAAAGCTCGTTCCACTTATAAAGTTCTAGACTTATAAGTAGAAATATTTTACTTTGAAAGCTTTTTCCAACACCCTTGAAAAAACCCCCTAATGCTTTTAGTTTTATTCGGCTTTGATCTACAACAAATATTTTGTTTTTTTATTTATTTTATGTACTGTTGTAGAAATTTTTTTATGCCCAATAAGCTTTTTACTATAAGTAGTTCTTTTTTTTAATATTAAGCAGAGAGTGAAGGTAAAAGTTAAATATTAAAAGCTTTAAAGCGAAAAGCTTCTATCTTAAAAGATTTAATGGTAAAAGCTCAAATGATAATATGTAAAAGCGTGTAAAGTTGGGCTGTGCCTAATTTTATGCACCCTCCCACCATGGATGGCATTTGTCAAGTTCTTTGGACGGTTTATCTTTAAAGCCAGAAACCTAAAACGGATTATGGGAGATCATAGTAAGAAATCCCCATGGATTTTTTGTATGTTTGGATAAGAATTGCGCCCTCTAGAGGCTCCAGATGTATATTTGGGAGATCGGTTTACATGGAAGCTATATCAGATTTGGGACCGATTGAAACGATACTTGGTACATTTGTTGGAGGCCATAGGAAAAGTTATCGTCCAAAATTTCAGCCAAATCGAATAAGAATTGCGCCCGATATAGGCTCAAGAAGTATATTCGGGAGATCGGTTTATATGGGAGCTCTATCAATTTTTGGACCGAGTAAAACCATACTTGATACTTGAGTCCATGTGCAAAATTTCGCACAAATCGGATACCATTGCGCCCCCTAGCGTCGCAAGAAGTATATTCGGGAGATCGGTTAATATAGGAGCTATATCAGGTTTTGCACCGATCGCAACCATATATGGAACATCTGGTAGAGGTCATAGGAAAAGTCATTGTCCAAAATTTCAACCAAATCGGATAAGAATTGCGCCCCCTAGAGGCTCAAGGAGTATATTCAGGAGATCGGTTAATATAGAAGCTATATCAGGGTTTGCACCGATCGCAACCACACATGGAACATCTGTTAGAGGTCATAGGAAAAGTCATCGTCCAAAATTTCAACCAAATCGGATAAGAATTGCGCCCTCTAGACGCCCAAGAACTATATTCGGTAGATCGGTTTATATGGGAGCTATATCAGGTTTTGCACCGATTGAAACCATAATTGGTACATTTTTTAGAGGTCATAGGAAAAGTCATCGTCCAAAATTTCAACCAAATCGGATAAGAATTGCGCCCGATATAGGCTCAAGAAGTATATTCGGGAGATCGGTTTATATGGGAGCTACATCAGGTTTTGCACCGATTGAAACCATAATTGGTACATCTGTTACAGGTCATAGAAAAAGTCATCGTCCAAAATTTCAGCCAAATCGGATAAGAATTGCGTCCTCTAGAGGCTAAAGAAGTATATTCTGGAGATGGGTTTATATGGAAGCTACATCAGGTTTTGCACCGATTGAAACCATACTCGGTACATCTGTTAGAGGTCATAGGAAAAGTCATCGTCCAAAATTTCATTTATCGGCCAAATCGGATAAGAATTGCGCCCGATATAGGCTCAAGAAATATATTCGGGACATCGGTTTATATGGGACCTCTATCAATTTTTGGACCAAGTAAAACCATACTTGATACATCTGTTGCAGGTCATAGGAAAAGTCCATGTGCAAAATTTCACACAAATCGGAAACCAATTGCGCCCCTAGAGGCTCAAAAAGTATATTCGGGAGATCGGTTTATATAGGAGCTATATCAGGTTTTGCACCGATTGCAACCATACTTGGTACATCTGTTAGAAGTCATAGGAAAAGTCATCGTCCAAAATTTCAGGTGCTCAAGACCTATATTCGGTAGATCGGTTTATATGGGAACTATATCAAGAGCATATCAGAAAAAATTTTCGGCGATGGTTATCCCCTCTTAATGTTGGCGATATTTGTGAGGTACTTTGCCACGTAAAAACTTCTCCCAAAGAGGTGACGCACTGCGCTTCAGACTCGGATATAAAAAGGAGGCCCCTTATTATTGAGCTTAAATTTGAATCGGACAACACTCATTGATATGTAAGAAGTTTGTCCCTGTTCCTTAATGGAATGTTCAAAGACAAATTTGCAATTTGCAATGAATACCCGAACTTCTAGAAACCCCAGGTTTCTGACTTAGAATCTAAGAAGTCTAAGAATTTCTTGCATCGACGTCGGGTATGGCACTGAGTACTCTCTTGTGCGTCATCCATCTTTTGTGTGGTCTCAAGAAGAGGCTTCTCATCAGGAGCCTGAATTGCGAGCCAAGAAAATGACTACGATATTAGCATGCAGGTATGGCAAAACTCTGAAGTCATGTGTAGGAAATTTTTTGTCCGTCCACTGGACCGGTTCAGTGGACTGGTAAACTGGTTATGTTAGTTTTCAGGTATATAGGGTAAATGCTTGGTCATGGGATAAACATGGGTACCAATAAAAATATCCCCTATAGAAAGATTACCCTGAAAACCCCATACATTTTATTACTTTTGTGCACATATTTTGGACAACTAAGTAAACCGTAGCGTAGAGGTTAGCATGTCCGCCTATGACGCTGAGCGCCTGGGTTCGAATCCTGGGGAGATCATCAGAAAAAAATTTTCAGCGGTGGTTTTCTCCTCCTAATGCTGGCGACATTTGTGAGGTACTTGCCATGTAAAACTTCTCTCCAAAGAGGGTCGCACTGTGGCTCGCCGTTCGGACTCGGCTATAAAAAGGAGGTCCCTTATCATTGAGCTTTAACTTGAATCGGACTGCACTCATTGATATGTGAGAAGTTTGCCCCTGTTCCTTAGTGGAATGTTCATGGGCAAAATTTGCAATTTGCAAGTTAACCATTTTAAAGATTTTCGAATTTATTGTAAATTAAAGCTTCACTGTGCTGAGGTTTGAAAGATAATTGTTAAAACCAAGAAAGCTTTAAGCTTAAAAAGCCATTAACCATAATCCTTCCAACCCTGGAATGATGCCAATTAACAAAATCCTTTCAAATGTTTAGTTAAAACGAGGAACAATTTGCATACAATGCTTTACCTATATTATGCTCAAATCCAGCTAGATGCTTTAAACTTTTACAATTAAAGGCTTAAAGGTAAACAAAGGTCCAGCTTTATTGAACGTTTTACTGCAACAACACTTAATGTTAATGCGAATCAAAATTAGCACTGTTACCATGTGTAGTCCTTAAAAATTTGAAAACCATTTAAAACCTAGCTTTACAAATTCACGAAAATTTATATAAAATTTTAAATTTAATGAATTTATATAAATAATTTTAAATTTTGTTTAATTAACAATTATTTTCAAGTAATTTACTTAATTGAATTTTATAAAAAATCTCTAATGTCTGACAATATACACAAAAACCATGAAAAAAGCTTTTTATTAAACCACAGCTATGACTACAAATATGTTACTTGAAAGCCTTTAAAAAAACTTTCGAAAGAAAGCTTTTAAAATAAATCAGTTAAAGTTTTGAAAGAAAACTTTTTAAAATAAGGCCTTTAAAAAAAAAAACTTTTTAAAGTTTTGAAAAAAGGCTTTTAAAAAAGCTTTTTTAAAATAAAACATTAAAACGTTTTTAATAAATCTTTTTTAAAATAAATCTTTTTAAAAATAAAGCTTTTTTAAAATAAAGCTTTTTAATAAAGCATTTTAAAGAAAGCTTTTTAAAGTTTTAAAAGAAGGCTTTTAAAAAGGCTTTTTTAAAATAAAGCTTAAAAAAATTTTAATAAAGCTTTTTTAAAATGAATCTTTTTAAAAATAAAGTTTTTTTAAAATAAAGCTTTTTTAATAAAGCATTTTAAAAGAAAGGCTTTTTCTAAAAAAATTGTATAGAGCTTTTAAAAGAAGGATTTTCTAAAAGAAAGCTTTTTAAGAAGGCTTTTTATAAGCAACCTTTTTTGCAAAATCTTTTTAGAAAAAACCTTTTTTACAAATCTTTTTTAGAAGAAAACTATCTTAAAAAAAAGCTTTTTTATAAAAAGCTTTTTAAAATATAGATTTTGAAAAAAAAGCTATTTAATATAAAGCTTTTTTACAGAAAACTTTGTAAGAACTGTACCTTTTGTACGAAGTTTTTCTTCGATTAAATCTATTGAAACTCTTGCTTCAAACGCATTTTAATAAAAAGCACAACAACGTTTTTGAATCGCCACTTTTGAAAAACTTTTGTAGTGAAAGCTTTACGTGTACCAATAACAAACTTTCGGAAGAAAAGCTTTATTAAAATCGTGCTTTTAGGAAAGCTTTAATTTAAATGAATGAGAATAGCATTTTTAAAAAAGTAAATGGAAAGCTCTTTAAAAATATGGTTTCTTGTTTTTTAAAAATGCTTTTTATAGAAAAAGCTTTTATAGGAAAATCTTTTTATATCTTTTTTTATTCATAACAATGACCTTTTTAAGAAAAGCTTTAAATAAGAAAAGATTTTAATAACAATAGCTTTTTATAAGAAAAGATTTTGATGTTTTTACGAAAGACTTTTTAAAAAGCTTTTTTTAAGAAAGCTTTTAATAAGAAAAGCTTTTTAAGGTAAGCTTTTTATCAGAACAGTTTTTTTAAGAAAAGCTTTTTATAGAAAAATCTTTTTATAAAAAAAGCTTTTTTAAGAAAAAAAACTTTTTATAGAATAAGCTTTTTATAAAAAAAAACTTATTAAGAAAAGCTTTTTATAGAAAAAGTTTTTAAGAAAAGCTTTTTATAGAAAAAGTTTTTAACGGAAAGTCTTCTTAGATCTTTTTTTATTCATAAGAATGGCCTTTTTAAGAAAAGCTTTTAAAAAGAAAAGATTTTAATAACAAAAGCTTTTTATAAGAAAAGATTTTAATAACAAAAGCTTTTTGTGTAAAAATTTTAACAACAGAAGCTTTTTATAAGAAACGATTTAAATGACAAAAGCTTTTTTTAAAAAAAAAATTTAATAACAAAAGCTTTTCATAAGAACAACAAACATTTTAACAACAAAAGCTTTTTACAAAAAAGAAGTTTATAATATTTTTCAGGAAAAGCTTGTTAAAAGAAAAGCCTTTTAGAAGTAAAGAATGCTCTGTGCACAAATGTAAGATTTTCATGGAAAAATATATATCCATCAAAAATATTTTGTTTAAGAAAAACTGTAAAAGACTTGCATTAAAGCTTTCCATAATAAAAGCTTTTTGAACAGAAATGATAACGTTCTCAAAAGCTTTCTATACAAAATTGAGAAAACGTTGCAGTATACATAGACAAAGAACATCTATAGACTTTAAAACTCAAAATTTTAACAAAATAACTCAAAATTCTCCGTTCCATGTCGCCCGGGTTTCTAACGCACTCACATATAAACGACTAAGAATTTGATATTTATCCTATCTGTTGGAGCTTTTTTAAACGTATTGTTATGAGTCTATAGATTTCCTTTGTCTATGGAATATATATATTGCGATAAAAAGCTTTAATAATAATGAGCTTCCATAAAATGATTTTGTATGTATGGATTCCCCTCAAAAGCTTTTTAAGTAAGTTTTCCTTATAAAAGCTTTCTATAAAGGCCTATTTATAAATAAACATGCAAATAAAAAGCTTTTCATAAAAAATATTTATATAAGACAATTATTCTACTAAAAGCTATTTGTAATAAAAGCTTTTCTTACTTAAAGCTTTCCTTAAAAATATCTTTAAAAAGAATAATTGTCTTATTTTAATTATTATTTTAAAAAGCTTTATCATGGAAAGCATTTTATTTACACCAATACTTCATCAATAGTATGAGAAAAAACTTTCCATTATTAGGGTGTTTCATCAAAAATCTTTTAAAATAGTCGTATAAAAAGCTTTTTTTAATAACTTTTTCTATTATAGACAGCTTTTAAAAACAAGTTACCAACCAAAAAACATTTTCCTTAAGAAAGCTTTCTTTAAAAATAACCATCTGAAGCAAACTTTTTGTTTAAATAGACAAACCTTTTCCTGTCAGAGGCTTTCTATGCTGAAATGCGTTTTATGAAAAAGCTTTCCATTAATAAAGCTTTTTAAAAGAACATAAATTTTCCTTAAATTTTAAGTATGTATAAAGTAGACAAACTTTTTAAATTGCTTCAATTAGAATTAGCAATATTTTGTAATTGTTAGAAACGCTTTAAGTAACTAAGCTTTTACTTAGAAAAGCTTAAACAAAAAGCTTTTCAACTAGAATTTTTTGTAACATAGTTTTTTCTTAAGACACCATTTTTTAAGAAATTTTGCAACAAAAACTGAGGAATTTGAATTTTAATTTCATTACCGCACTCTCTGCAAATAAAATTTTTTTTAGCTTTTTCTATTACTTTATCACTTCACTTTTTTCTAATTTTGTCTATTTTTTCGTTTGGTTTTCAATTTTCATTAATACTCTATGAATATATTTTCTCCTTTACTCTTCTTTTTGTATCTCTTCCTCAAGGTAAAACCAAGCAAAGATTTAACAAACAGGCTAACTTGCATTTTAGATAGAGCTAGAGTTACCTACTAGTACTGCAACACAATAACTGCGCAAATCCGTGTCAATACGAAAAGCGTCCGTCAAATATTTGCTATTAGATGACAAAATTTAAACCAAAATTCAAAAATTAGAAATGCAATGGCATAAAGAAAATTCTATTTGGTTTAAAAATTCCTATCAATAAAAGTGTTAGTTCAAAAATGTTGCAAAAACAAACAAAAAAAAAGCTTTTAAAATGACAACACTGCCTTTATACCGTCTTCGATGACTATAGTTTGTGCCTTAAAAATAGTTGAGAGCAAAATTATAAATCTTGCAAACAAAATCAACTGTGCAGTGTTACGAAAACCCCAAAAACCCTGACCTAAGATGAGAATATAGTGTAATAGGTGTATAGTTTTTTTTAATTTTTATTATTTCCTGTGTTAAACAAAATTAAGTTGGCCGTTTTTAAATTTTACGAATATGATTTGCATTAATTTTAAGAAAAAATTGTATAAAACCCAGGTTTTCGTAACACTGTGCGTATCGGCGAGGCTTATGGCTACAAAAAAATTGGCAGATCTTGTAAATGTTCAAAAACATAACTTTAAATGCAAATATGCCCACATTTATGAGTTTTTCCAAGTATGAAACTATAGCAGTTTATCATTGTTCTATATCACTTACCCTCTAACTGTTTATGCATGCTTAACTATAGGCCAGGCTGGGTAAACCTTCACTTCTTCTGTATACACTTTAACTATTGTAGTTTTCCTTATTTCAATATGATGAAAGAGAGAGAGAGAGAGAGAGGTGCACTTTCCTATTTGAATTCAAAATCGGAAATTTTAGTTCTAACTAATGCTCTATGCTTTGTCAAGGGAAATTTTACCTAAACAACGAGAAATCATCAGTTGTGACAATTGAGCCAACAATAGTAACTAGTAGTTGCTTGGTTTGAAGGAAGCTTTAGAAAAATTTACAAAATTCATATAAAATTGACTAAGTACTACAAGTATGTCCAGGCGTTCAAAAACTTTCACAAATTATATTTCCACAATAAAGCTTCACTATTTCAAAATTTTGCTTGCCTATAAATCATTTTTGACCATGCAACTTGCTGCTCCACTGACAGCATTTATTCCATGAAATAAGCCAATTTAAAACGCAATTATAACAATGTTAGTTGCATTAAACTTTACTAACTGCCTATAGATGCTCAAAGCAAACACTTTGAATTTGAGAAGAGTTTCACTTGAAAAGCATTTAAAAGACTCTCATATACATTTCATTATACGTTCATACAAACTTCATGAGAATCATCAAATCAACATAAATGGGACGAAATACGAACTCATTATCTTCAGGGAATGGTTAGTTAACTGATCTTCTGTCAAAAACTATCTCAACTGTATTTAGGAAGTATGTTAAAAAAGCTGGTATGTGTACATTTTTCTACGAGGCCTTAGACTTTCTTTTAAACATTTACGAACAAAAATTAGAAACAACTTCGAAATTCTCGGACTGATATTGTAAGATTAACCTTAAATATGCAATTACATAAAAAAGCCTTTTTATGTACATTAAAACGTTATTGATCATCTTTAATGCTAATCTTACATACAACAGACTGTTAATCAGCACTTCCTAAATACGCCAACATGTTGCTAGCAGTGATGGCAACATTTTTCTTTATGTTGGCATCACTGCCGAGTACCTGGCAACATGGTGGCAGCATTGCACCTTAAAACTTTATGACTTTGACATTTGACGCCTCATTTTATGGATCGTTCACACGTAAAGATTGTAAAACTGAATTGTGTTAATTACTATCCAATAATCGTTTATTTCTCAATCTATCCGATTAGAAGGTAGATGGTTAAAATTCTATTCTCTATATATAATCTTTGTGTTTGAGCATGTTTTTAGTTATCATTACTTTTCCATTCATTTTCAGAAATCTATTTCATAACTTAAAACATAAGTATAGTTATAAACAAGAAAAGAAATGTAATCATGGCGTGTTATGTAGTTCAAAGTTTTCCTCTATGTAAAGCTGACTTCTATATAGAGGAATAGAATATTGGACGTGAAAAGTGGTTAAAATTGTCTCATCCGTCTTCCCTTCCATTTTACGCCAATTGGATGGTCTCCCACCTGGTGAAAGATCCCATCCATCCACATTATTGTAAATAGTATGGAACAGAAGTGTCATAAAATGACTGTTAATATTAAACTGAAATTGAAAGACCAGTGCTGATATATGAAATATGGAACATGGTAAAAGCCTTTGAATAAAAAATACTATTGAAGACTTATTTGGGAGAAATTCCCTACATTTCACCTATTGTCTATATTTGGTACTGTACCGCATGCTGAAGGAAGGCAGCAGTTCCATTTTAGATGCAATAGATACTAAGAGAGTGAGATCTCAAACAAACAATAATGGAATCTTCAGGACACTTATTCTCACTGGCGCCCGATCCACTGCAACAGCAGGGTTTCCCTCGTGTGGTAGGGTATAATTCGAGGAGGTTGCAATATTTCACCTATTGTCTATACATTGCCTATACTCGAAACTGTGCTGCATGCTGAAAAAATACGGGTATCCTCAGGGAGCAGGGTCTCTAACAATATAGCATTGAAACCAATTCAGAATAGAATCTTTGGGAAACGCATTCCCAGTGGAGTCGGAACGAACCACTATAACGGCAGAAACCTGCCCTCTTGTGATATGATATAACTCGCGGGGCTCTTATTATTCCACCTATAGTCTATACTCGAAACTGTGCGGATTGCTGAAGGAAGACGGGAATTTACTCAATTTTAGATGCAATAGATACGCAGCAAGCAAGGTCTCAAACAAAATAGAACTGAAACCAAGTCATAATGGAATCTTCAAGACACGCAATTCGAGTAGAGACCGAACACCTTTAGTGGCAGATTTCCTCTCGAGTGCTAGGGTAAACTCGCTGGGGTACGGTTCATCACAGAAATTTATATCTACAGCGACAAGAGTAGAGAAAGTCATTTACTTGTATTCAATGTAAAGATCTGTTTATTTGGGATTCAAATTGAACAACTATATGGAACTTAAGTCTGTAAAGAGGTTGCCTGTAGTGTTTAGCGATTGAGCGCGGATTCTTTACCGCGGGAGAGCGGACGTGGTTTAGAACTACACTTCGTCTGTGGAGTCGGCGATAGGGAGGCTGAATACTTCACCCCATGAAATGCAGATTGGACGTCCGGTGAGTGAAGTGGCCTCAATCAAGTTGCAACAAGGCAGTGAGTCGAAAAAAGATCGTATCTATAATAGAATTAAGTATAGGGAACTTTTTCTAGGAACTGATCTTGGCCCAATCAAGATGCAGCAAAAGCTCATTTCGGAAAAAACTAGGTGTATAGGGTCTCGTCAAGCGTAATGTAGACGATACAGATACGATGGTAACGGGCATGCAGCCTCGTAAAATCCCATGTACGGCATGGTGTATGCTCTGCATCAAGCAATTAACAGAACAGCTATCGGAGCTCCTCCGAAATAATAATAACATCAAAACAGATTGTGCTGTTAACTGCAGCTTTATACAATTTATATGCTCACGGTCCCTGCTCGGGCGCCATTCTAACAGAGGTTATATGGACCTGGATATTGTGCTTGATGACAATGGCATCCCGATCATCACGGATGGCATCATGATAGCGTCTAGAAAAGGATTTAGAGGTCTACTCGAATCTATATGATATTGGGCTGACGTTGCGACTGACGGATATGTGTATGGGTTTTTAGGGGGATTTCAGTGGCTTAACCTTGTTCGCATCTTAAATGCCTACACAAATATCTTTCGCACATGAAATTCAAAATTAGCGTATGACGGGTTTCACGCCTTTGAGTCCAAGTCATTTTCACACCCAAGGACACTAAAGACTTCTCAAGAAACAATAGGGTGGACGAATATGCATGTGAGCCATTTGGACAACTATTGAACTTATCAGAAGTAGTGGAAAGTGGACTAGGGCATTACCAGGACGTCCTAGTCGGGCATGAGCAAAAAGGACATATGAATTACTACCTTTCGGCAACAGATCTCAGAGCGCCCATAGGAAGTCATACCAAGACGCTTCTAGAGGTAGAAGCTATCTTTAATAGATTGAAACAATCGAGTAATTTCTTTCTTCATGTTCGGTCTTAAAGTGAACTGGCTAGGTTGAAAAGAGGGTGCAGATATTTATCCGCCCCATGCTACTATGGACATACTGACTTAACACCTTCTCTGTTCTGGATAAACTTGCAGTAAATGACTGAGGACTACTACTAAGGCCGTCTTTTTTGGCAATGCGCATTGTAAACTTCGAATATCTTTAAAAGCAAATGTATTCCATCAAGAGCATCAGAAAAAATGTCACCAGCAGTGGTTATCCCCCTTAATGCTTAATACATTTGTTAGGTACTATGTAATGAAAAATCTTCTCCACAAAGAGATGTCACAATGCGGCTCGCCGTTAGGAGACGGCTATAAGAAAAAGAAATCACTTATCATTGAGCTCAAACTTGTGTCGGACAGCACCCCTGTTCCCTAGTGGAATGCTCATGGCCAAATTTCCAAATATATCGTATCTTTTCCATTCTTTTGCAATTGAAAATCGTAAACTTAGAATAACTTTAAATGCTAATTTGCCCACTTATATGTATCTTCATGCTTAAAATGGAAGAAGTCTCTTCTCCATTCCGGGTAAGGTTGGAATAAGTGACCATTTCACATTATTTTGCAATGCAATATCGTACTAAGTTTAAATGGAAATATATGCACTAAGAAATTTCTTCCAGACCCAATATGTGGCTTAGAGTTCCCATCATGTGACAACAAATCGTTTGATGTGATGGAACACATCGTTCACCAACAATAAGTTAGATACTTCAGCTTTATTGCCATTTTGTGGAAGCACCATAGGTTCATCTGTCATTCCATGTTTTTATCTGGTTTCTAAAGGTCTTCACTAATTGATCAGAACACATTCTTTTCAGAAGTATCATCACATCATCTGAATAATGGATAGGAACCTGGAGAGAGTTTTGAGCCTTTAGGTTTTCTTATTTTACCTCCACAATTTTTTACATTAAATAAAAGTTTAAGATTGCTTTGATAATCTTTTTTTTTATAAAACTTAGGAAAATTGAAAACAAATACAAAGGAAAACCTTTTTTTATTATTATAATTTGACATTGGCCGAGAAAAAAGTTACAAAATTCCAGTTATTTTTGACTTTACTTCTTCAAAAATTCCAAGAAAGAAATTGCAAAAATTCAATTATTGTATTAAACCCATTGCACCAGAGTTTGAAAAACCTTCCAACAGAATGATATAAAAATACCTATTACCTGACTGTGTGTTATAAAAATTAGTTCAACATTACCAGCTAGCTAGTTGTTAGTCGAATTCGAATAAAACAAGAAAACAAATTGCCATGATTTTAAAAGCAAATGAATGCTAAAACATATAGCTAAACTTAAAAAGAAAAAACAACCACAGCTACAGCTAACAAATAGTCCGTTAAAACTGTGTAAACGTACGATACAAATCTGCAAAAACTACCAAAAATTCATTTCACAGGTACTAAACTATTGTCCGAAAGATATGAAGGCTGATATATGTGTTCATCTAAATCGCAAAGTATTTAACGAGCATCCAGCATTTCGTCTTGCCTCGGATGGATGTCTGCGAGCGCTGGCCATGCATTTCATGATGTCCCATTCGGCACCGGGTGACTTGCTCTACCATACGGGTGAGAGTATAGATAGTTTATGTTTCATAGTAACCGGATCCTTGGAAGTAATACAGGACGATGAAGTTGTGGCTATATTGGGTAAGTTAAGAGGACCAACGCATTAACATTTACCGCTATGTCCAAGGAAATATTTTACAAAATTATTCTTTAAACAAATTTTTAGGCAAAGGTGACGTCTTTGGTGACCAATTCTGGAAGGATTCTGCCGTTGGCCAAAGTGCGGCCAATGTGCGTGCCCTTACCTACTGTGATTTACATGCCATCAAACGTGATAAATTACTCGAAGTCCTCGATTTCTATTCAGCTTTCGCAAATAGTTTTGCTCGTAATTTGGTACTCACTTATAATTTGAGACATCGTTTGATTTTTCGCAAGGTGGCCGATGTGAAGCGCGAAAAAGAATTGGCCGAAAGGCGAAAAAACGAGCCTCAATTGCCTCAAAATCAAGATCATCTGGTGCGTAAGATATTCTCGAAATTCCGACGTACGCCCCAAGTGCAAACCGGCTCCAAGGAGGCAGTCTCAGGCCAAAGCGATGTGGAGAAAGGTGGTGGTGGCAGTAGCGGAGGCGGTGCCTCCGATGCCCCTGAAGCTGATCGTAATAAGGTGAGTGAATGCTTGGCCTTTGCTATTGCTTGAATATTGAGTTCAATATGTGTTGTTATTTTTTGTGTGTCCTTTTTGGGGCAAAAACAATTAGTAATTGTGGATGTGTGTGTTAATATTAAAAATAAAATTTTTGTTTTAAAAAAATTAATTTAAATGTTTGTGTACATTGATTTTAGTTTTTTTTAGTTTGTTATATGATTTAGAAACAAATTATATTAAAAATTGTGTTTTATCAATGTTAAAAACAGCAAGCATTTCATATAAAAAAAGGTTTGGTATCATAAAGTATTTCTCAATGATTTTCTATTCACTTTATACCTTTATTTTATTTTCTAAAAATATCTGAAAAACTTAGGAAATGAGATTTTAAGATTTACGAAGTTTTAGTTAACTTTAAATGTAAATATATCCTCACTAAAATTCGCCAAGAAATACTTGGAATACACTAAAATTCGCCAAGGAATAACTTTAAAAGCAAATATATCCACACTTAAATTCGCCAAGGAAGATTTCTTCAACTAGAAGGAAAGATGAGCATTATAAAATATTTTTTCTACGAAATGTATGTATGTTAATGAAAGGCTTATAATATCTACAACACTCAGAGGCGTAATTTTTTTTTTTTTTTGTAATAAAAACTCCTTTCTCCCAAAGAAGTAACCTGTATAAGTAAGGTACTTCAAGCTTATTCATAATGTGAAAGTTTTAAATCCTATTACACGTTGAAGCACCAAAATTTTTGCGCACTACTGTAGCCGCTACAATGAAGCGCTATTATTTTTTGCGCTGAATTCAGTGCTATTTGTTAGTACTAGTTTTCCAATTCCAATGCGGAATTTGTAAACTGAGCGACTTGAATTTCCTTTACAAAGCTCTTGAAAAATCACCAAGTTTTGTTCTAGAGCCTTGCAACACGGCGGAAAACCTTATGGACTATTGCAATGCAACATGGCCACATTAATATAACTTTAAATGCAAGTATATCCACATAAAATTATTTCTGAATAATCAGCTTTCTATAATCAAATGAATGACAACACTTCAGCACTAACACTCTTGAAAATTAGTCAATGAAAACTAACCGCAGTGTACTCTTTATAGGACAGATCTTTGAGGATTTTGTGTGTGCCAGAATTTCGGTCTAGAAAGGCGGGAGTCGTTCAACAGTACAAAAATATTAAAAAGTATTGATAGAATATACATAACATATTTTATATACAATATTTCAAGTCATATTTTCAGCCAAAGCCCATAGTTTTAATTTTAAACATTTCGATTTTCGTCGAGTATCTTAGGAATGATCCCCGTCAGAAATTGAAACCTATGCAAACTTAAAATCTCATTTCCTCATAACTTATATAACTAGAGCAATCTATAAATTTTTAGGTGGCGTTATACATAAAATATCACATTAGCATTTATGATTTGTCAATGTGTTTGTTTAACGTACATTTGAGTGTGTGTAAATTATTATTGGAACATATATATACATATACATAAATATAAAAACATAAACTTATGCTCGTTGTCTTGTCTCTCTTTTTGTCTTTTCTCTATATAAAAAAACGCTACAAAACAAAAATGCAAACATACAAAAAACTTTAAACACTAAAATACTTTAAAAAAAAAAACTATTAAAACAAAACCAAAATATAATTAAAAACAAACAAATTAACAATTAAAAACATAAAAAACCCTAATAATCTCAAAACCACAAACAAAAACATCGTCAACATCTCCCACACGTATATTTTTCATATACATGTATGTTTGTGTGTATGCGTGTATGTGTGTTAATGTTTATAACCATATGCACATATCGATGAAAATTCCTGAACAAAATCTTTAACCTAATCATAATCAAAATTTATTTCTTTCCCCACATAATAATCCCAAATCCAACATGAAATGATAACTCAACATCAACATTTCCCCATTCGGCATAATGTTTTCTTACCTTCCCAACCAAAAAAAAAAAATCAAACCTCCACCCATCTTTATCTTCCAAATCCCAACAATTGGCAACCACATATCCATCCCATTGATTTGTTGCCACCTTATGGCAACACCTTAAAGAAGTTACCTGCCAAATTAACATTAACCGAGGATTCCCGTGTGTTAACAACCACCGCTGCCGCACCCTCACCATCTCCCTCTCCATCACCATCATCGGGTCCACCATCTGCACGTAGTACACGTGCTAGCAAATGGGGACGCCTTTTGGGTAGTTCAAGTGTCGATTCGGCTAGCGATACCAGCGCCAAAGTAGCAGTTTCGAGAAGTTTGAGTGCCCGCGAAAGTCTGCGTGAAAGCACTGCCGCCCAAGCGAGGCAGAGTAGTACTTCGAGTAGCAATGGTGGACAAGGCAATAAAGTAATTGACCAACATTTTGAAAATCAAAAAAAGAAAATAAGAAATGACACATTTCCAAAGAATATCACACAATTTTGTAACTTTTTTGTTTAAGTTTACTTTTTTTTTAATGATATTTTTTGACTTGTAGGGTAAACTCTGTAGGAAAGTTTTCGCATGAATGGATAAATAAAAGACTTTCTGAATTTAAGATAATTTGACAGTATTGTAATCGTTTAGAAGTTACAGCTTTGGCATAAATCTCATTTGAGTTACAAGGATATATATTAAAAAAACTTGTCTATTGATTTAGTTAATATGTTATTTTGGTCACAAATTATGTGTAACTTTAAATACAAATATATCCATTGTTTGGCAGGTCCGTACCTGGAATGATGTAGGTTTACTTATATACTTCTAAAGACATATTAAGTCACGGGGCTAAGAAGTTATTTTTCTGGCAAATCAAATCGAAGAAGTAAAAATTCAGAAAAATCGGGTAATAAATATGCAACTTATGGGTTAAAGACCCTCAAGCGGAAGGTCCGTCTAAATAGGCGCTATATTTAAATCCGTACTTGGTATGGATTTTACAAAGCCAAATTTCGGCGAAATGTGGCTTAAATAGGCCTAATACCCCAATACAGACAGATGGACGGACTTATCTAGAAAGCCTTTTTGTCACAAATGAGAATTTATATACTTTGTATAGTCGGAAATGCATATTCAAAAGTGCAAACGGAATGACTATCCTTAGGTGGTAGGTATACAAATTCCCTCGACATTCGCAGATCTCAGAACGAATTGGCTAAAAGTTCTGAATTCAGCTGGATTGTGAATCAGACAAAAGAGCTGACAAAGTACTACCTTACACACTCCATGGTAAAGAGAATTTATAGGCCCATAGAGTAAAGGATGAAAGATGGTATATTTATTATGGCCCAATATTAATTTGAAGAGGCCTTTCACTTTTCAGTCAAAGGCTAGAGCAGAAGTTTCACTCAACCGTTGTGATAGACTTACATTATGAAAAGTCACTCTCTGATTGAATAATACGGAGGAATTTACAGAACATATTTTATGATTTCTTTTGCTGTGGCGGACGGAAGGAGGTCACAAATGCGTAAAGGTTTGCGTGTGCCCTCAGAGCATTTTTTGAGTTCATTAATTTTTTTATTTATTCTTAAGTCTATAGATTATATCTAGGATCTTAGCCACGCCCCTTGAGGCAAAATAAAAGAAAAATATTTCTGAGCAGAAGAAGAACGACAAATGTTTACATTTCAATAAGTTAGTATTGCACCAATTACACAATTCTTTAAGATTGGATTGCTTCCTTATTTATAGAATGGAAATTTTAAACATCATCTGCATACATTAGAATCATTGATCGAAGTATCACTTTAGGCAGGTCAGTTATAACAAATGTGAATAGGACCGGTCCGAGATGACTTCGTGGAGGAACATCCGATGTCACAATTGTTTTGTCAGAAATAGCATTTCCTACTTTCACTATTTGAGCTCTGCCCATTAGATATGAACTTATCCAGCTTTAAAGTTCTTACCACTCCCAAGATTACATGTTCAGCGAAATTTTGGCGATTTCGCAACATTCAAGTCGAACTATTATTCGCCCTTTGACTAAGATATGTGTATGAAACGTTCTAATCATGCTTCGGAAAAGCCCATTTGTTCGCTCACAAGTACCGATTTCAATATTATGGCTCATCTAAAATGTATTCAGCAGAACAATTTTAACAATATTGTCAAATTAAGGCGCTTATCCATTTAAACTTTTGACAGAGTTTGCCAAAACAAAAGAAATTTTTTTGAATCCAAAATGATTTTTGTTATTATTATTTCCAAGTATTCTGGTTTATGTGTAATTATTAGTTCAAGTTCAAAAGTAGAAGATGGAACTCTTGATACACTATTAGAATTTATAGAGAAAAAGTTCAGACTTCAGCTATATTGGTATTCCCAAAATAAGTATTACATTTAAACATCTTCTGCTTTATGTTCAAGAAAAATTTTATTATAAGAAAATTATTTAGTTTATGTTTAGTTTTCTATTAATATTAAATTTGATTTTATTGCTAATACTTTGTTAAGCACCAACCTGACTCTATTTTATTTGATTAAATACAAAAAACATGTGATTTAAACATTTTTTTAAAGAATGATAGCACTGATACAACTTTTTTTCAACATTACTTTTTTCTGCCTGCCTTCGATTGGATTTATCAACACTTCTCACAAAAAATAAAAATAATTTTTTTTTACTTTAAAATAAACAAATAAAAACTGCAATATATTTTTGAAAACGAAAAACTCAAAAACTGGAATGGCACTTGAATGAAAACTGTTGCAAAATTTCAATGCAACCTTGTGTGAATGTTAAACGTTGAAACTAACGCGACACATGCAACTCTGCGACAACTCTACAAATTTTCAATTTCCAATGCAAACCATATCACCAAAACAAACTTATAAATAAATGGAAACTATCAACTATGGATCTGTCTCCCCAACTCTATCTATCTGGATTTCCTTGGTTGTGTAAACCATTTTTTCTTTCTCTAATCTCTTTAATTTTTCTTTTGTATTTATGTAAACCTCTTTCTTCTTCATCTGTTTAACTAACTATAATTTCCTCTATACATAACCTTTCCCTCTTTGTGTCCATGTTTCTTGGGTTTGTTTTCGCTGCTAACCTTATATTTGCAGGTTTTTCCCAAAGCTCCCAAATTACAGGCCAGCCAAGCCACCTTGGCCCGTCAGGACACCATTGATGAAGGCGGTGAGGTGGACTCTTCACCGCCCAGCCGTGAGAGTCGCGTTGTGATAGAGGGCAGCAGTGCTCCCACGGCCGTTAGTCTGGCTCTTACCGCCAAAGATCGCAATTTGGCTTTGGAGCGAGAGCGACAAATCGAAATGGCTTCATCGCGTGCCACCACATCGGATACGTACGATACGGGTCTTAGAGAACAGCCACCGACATTAGCGCAACGTGATCTTATCGCCACCGTGTTGGATCTCAAAGTAGATGTACGCCTCGAATTACAGCGCATGCAACAACGTATTGGTCGCATTGAGGACATGCTGGGGGAATTGGTGAAACGTTTACAACATGATTCCTCCGGTCAGACAACACCTGCTGATGATAACGTGTGTGTATGCGGTAGTTCGACATTGGCAACAACAGCGGCCAGTGGCAGCAGCTCAGGGGGCTTAGTTGGTAGACGTCCTGAAGGTGGGGCAACACATTCCACCGCCACAACACCAGCCGCCGATACTGTCATAACAATATCAACAGCTCCACCCGCATCTGGCATAGGCGTCGGTGGTGCCGGTAGTGGAGTGGGTGTTGGCGCAACCAGTGCATCCTCTGCTCCAACGACAACAGGTGCAGCTGCGGCAGTAGCGGTTTCAACTACTGCAGCAGCAACTAGCTCATCCAACCTGCTGACGCCGGTACAAATGGTTACCACAACGGGTGGCAATGGTCTTGGACCTTTGATGCTTAAGAAGCGGCGTTCGAAGAGCAGAAAAGCACCGGCGCCTCCCAAGCAGACCCATTCGCAAGCCGCTGCTACTAGTGCCGTTGTCCAGAGTCCCGAACAACAACGTCTACTTGAAGAAGAATTACCCCCAACACAACCATCGGCCGCCGCAACCACTGTCGTCACCACAGCCAGCGGTAGTGGTACACAAGCTGCCTCCACATCCACAACCAGTGGCACATCCAGCGGCTCAGCAGGTGGTGGTGGTCGCTCCAAGCGTGAATTTCTCTAGCCCAAGATTTTAGTACGCCATCAGTCGGATAATAGCAGTTTTGAGCAATAATATTAGAGTAAACCTCCCACAGCAGCAGAAGCAGCCGCATTCACAACACTCAGAAAACCCTATCACCAGAATAGTCTCAATCAAAAGCTTCTCTTTTATTATCATGGAAAATTAACGCTTAAGCTGTTGGCGTGCTAAATTATTTTATTTAAGTTTAAAAATAACAAAACCAAATTCCCACTTAATCTTTAACCTTAAACTCCGCCTATTTCTTTTTGTAAGTCTTTATAGCCTTTTGTGAATGTATATAAATATCAGATATATTAACCTTATAAGTAAGCCAAAAGTTCAAAAGCAAACTCCATTATTGAGAATATGAAAATGGTTCACTAAATTTGGATGGCATTCCTCAAAGAAATTTACCTTCTTCCTTACTACACAATCTAGGAAAATTTAAAAAAACTTCAATTTGAACGGACCAAGAAACTAGTGTGAATGCAACTTCACAATGAATTTTTACCCTTTTCACCATTTGGTGATTTGGATTTCAAAGCAGCCATTTTGTGCTTACTGCTACTTCTTAATTTCCCATAAACATTCCATATCAATGAGTGCTGCCCGACTAAAGGTTAAGCTCACTGATAAGGGGCCTCCTTTTAAATGCCAAGTCCGAACGGTGTACCGCATAGCGACACCACATGAAAGAGAAGTTTTAATGTGGCAACACTAGTAAGGGAAAAACCACTATGCTTACCCACTATGAGCTATCTCTCCAAATTCAGGCTAACACCCACACCTAATTTTATCCTTAGTATTCAGAGACTGGTGGCATAAAACTCAAATCGTAACTGATAGCAGACTGAAGTACAAGTTTAAAAAAGTGAGCTGAGAGTCGGGGAAAAATTTAAATGGAGCCTTTAAAATGGCAGGACAGTCCTAACTGAGTCCCCATCCTCGAAGCTTAAGCAGAAATCGTAACCTTAAGTCAGACTATTATTAAGTGAGACAGTAGGCTGGGCCTGGTCCCCGCATTCATTGTTTATATCTTTTTACCGTTGTTTGGCATTTTCCAGTTAGTACTCTCCTTTCACGGTATAAACTTGGCCCTACAAAGGACTAAACAACGGCTTTTGTTTTGACAATCAATCCCTTAGATTCGGCTGAACATTGGAATTTGGTGAAGTATTGAAATACCGTCCACCAAATTATAACACCATAAATATTATAAGTCTGACAACCGCATTGTACAAGTAATGAATTACATGCACTTTGAAGTCCAAACGATTGCCTTTGACCTTCTTGTGCGTGTTTACGAGAAGAGTTACTTTTGCCCTTTCCAAAAGGTTTATCCTTCAGGGCTTACAAACTTCTTTCGTCCAAAGCAATCGGAAAATATAAGGCAAAAAAAGACAATGTCAGGTGCTGCACCATTCGATATGGCAGCCATGTAAAAACTTATCCACAAAGGGGTGTTGCAGTTTGCCCCTTTTCCCTTATGAAATATTCGTAGGCAAATTTGCCTTTGCAATGTATAATCAAAAAAAGTGGATAATATGCACTTTTTGAGGGGTCCCCGAACAGATCGAATGATCCCAAACTGGCGAAATACATCTTCTAGTAAATTTGTTATTACGGTAATACTAACGCCTTTGTTTTTCGTTTCGTTCAAGATTGACTTCGGCAAAATATATCTTTGTAATTACGGTAATACTCATGCCTTTGTTTTTCGTTTCGTCGCCAACACTAGGTGGTTTTGAACACAAACTTTCATCGTCAAAAGAGGGCTGTTAACCTCTGAGCTACAGAGGAACGAAATAAGACCAACCAGGGAGCCTCAAATGTATTCCACTGAGTCATGAAGAGCTGTTACAATGAACTTTTGTTGGCTGCTATTGTCAAGATAAGACATCCCTCGGAAACTTAGCCCTGACATCAATCATTCTCTTTAGAGTTTTTAGCTAACAAGTCCTAACTTATAGTTTTAAATGCAAATTTATCAATATTCCAATTCATTGCATTGAGTAGAAATTTTTCCTCAAAGATAAATACACCGTCTTTGATTCATTGATCAATGGATGTCGATAATGGGTCACTGTTATGAAATTATTTATTTTAACGAGCCCCTCCAGAGATTTAAATAAAAAATCCTTAACTTCAAATAACTTTAAACTTAAGCAATCAGTAGGCAACTTCCTGGATGGAATGCATGTGGATGGACCATTTGAGGCGCAGTCACGGTCACCATTTGCTTGAAATAATCTTAAAACTTTAAATTATATGGACCGTATTATCGATTCCAATAAAAATTTCATGAATTTTTTTGAATTTTATGTGTTTTTCTTTAACACTTTCCAATAGCTCTTAAAAAATCACCCTTTATAAGAGTTATATCTCAAATTCTCCAGACTTTTCAATATAAAAGCACTTTAAGCGCAAATATATCCATTTTTAAAATCTTTCTAAAAGCTAATAAAAAAAGAACCTCCTTCTGAATTTTAGACCGATGGATTTCGTTAATGGACCACTATGGTCTGTTTTCATCTTCTTAATGTATGTAAGCGTTCCTTCACTGGATTGATATATCAAAGAGTGCGGTCACACTGGGATATCCTAAGCTGTGCATGTATTCGATCACTAGGGGGCACGTTAAGAGCTTTTAACTATATTCTTAAGTTCACTTTATATATCAAACTGGAGTAGGATTAACAATTTCCACTCAACTTTTGAGTAGTGCCACTATTTAGTGTACACATCTCGAAATGGTTTAGACAAAAAATAAAAGCATATTGCTTATAAAATTTTGCAAATATTTATAAAAAGTTAAAAAAAATAATAAACCACTACATTGAAGGAATACCAAAACGAAAAAAACTTTTTTTTCGCAAGTGAAATTGTTGTTATAAACCACATGGAAAAGTATATTAAAAAAATATTTGTGATACAACCTTACAACCTAAAGAATTTGATATATTTATTTTACCGATCTCCCTTCATTTGAAACATTTATAAGGCCTCTTAATTTTAAAATACAAAGGGTTATAAGAGAAGAACCACTTTTTGTCTACACCTATCGCCCTTTTGAAAATGTTATTATATGAAAACACAAATTTTACAAAAATCAAAACTAAATTGCAGAAATATTCTCAACAAGGCTAACACAAATTTAAAACAAACAAATATTTTCATATTATTAGAAAACTTTTTTTTTTCAAAAAATAAAATCAAGACACAAGAAAACCAAACATAAAATAACTGCCATGCAAAAATTATGAAATAGTCAAAAGCAAAACAACAACATCATACAAAATAGTGTAAAATATACCACAAGAAAACTTAAAGCCAGCAACTATAAATGAACAAAATTAAAAATGGAAAAAAAAACTTTTGTTGAGGCCCGTCCTTTTTTTCATTAAAACAAAAAAAAGAAAACCTTACAAAACAAAATATCCAATAAAAAAAAAACCAACAAACTACTATACTTATAAAAACCACAAGCAATATAAATACCTATAATATAAAACCAATAAACATACCTGCATATATATAGTACATATAGTTTAATTGTTAAGTTTACATTTAAATTTTAGTTAAATGATTAAGTCTTTAGAAGAAAAATACCATTTCAATTCAAATAGGCCACCTTAACCGAAACCGAAGCAAACAAACAAACAAACTAACAATAGTATTAATATCAAAGAAAACCAAAACCCCTCCCCTTTAAAAGAAAAAGACAATCGAAGTTTGAAGCGTTTTGCAGAAATCTCTATTATGTTTCAAATACAACTTAGTTAAGTTTAGTCAAAATCTAGTCCTGTTAAAATAGGTTGACACACTCAGAAGTGTTTAAGTTCAATTTATGCATACTAAATTTCACTAACTCACACTTAGGCATCATCACTACACCACCAAGCATATTTATTAGATAATTTCTTTATATGATATTTAGTTTAATTGTGATAATTAATAATAATAATGGTATATTAATATTAATTTATGATAGTTCAAACAAAAATTAGCAAGTAATTTCATTTTCTCACTAAGTAGCAAAAATTGTGTTTCCTAACAACCATTTTTCATTATTTTAGCCAAAATTGTGAAAATAAAGTTTGAAGAAGGAAAATAAATAAATTTTGTAAAATGCAAAAGTAAAGGTTTCAATATAATTAAGCAGTTTTAAGAAAACATTTTAGTTTTGATAATTCAAAATTCGGTTTTGTTTTCTATATGGACAGTGTAGAATGGGTGAGGATGATGACGCAAGAATTTAATTTCTTTAAAAGTTTGTTTACACTTTAATACCCAGCAAATCCTAATAAATATCCATATCAATCTCTGAAGACATTTCCACGATGTTAACTTCAAATAACTTTAAAGGCAAATATATCCATATTGCAATTCTTCCAGAAAGCATTAAGTATAAATTTGATGTCAAACATAAGAGGCCTCATTCTGGCTTATTGACCAATTCACTGCGTTAATACACCACTGTAATTCATTATATATGTATTTATTGTTGGTAAAACTCTAGGGGAATTGATAGATTGATAGATATTAAATACTCTAGAGTTTTTACAACAACAGATTTTATTTCGAATAACTTTAAATGCAAATATATCCATATTACATTTTTTCCGGAATGCATTAAATTGTAAACTTTTCTCGAAGACAAGAGTCCAGAAGGGGTTCTTGATTTTTGACCGATTAATTTTGACTATGATACATTTTATTATCTTTAAAATGTATGTCAGTGTTCGTCCACTGTTTTGATATGGGAAAACATTGCAACATGGTGAGACACCTAAAGCTGCAGTAAAACCCACATTAATGTAGCCCTCTAGGTACATCTGCAGCAATTTTTTTAACTATGATGACATCAAGGCTAGCCAGATTATTTACCAGCCATTCTATTTTTAACTCTCCAGTTCGTTTATAATACTGGGATAATATCACAATATTCGAATCAACTTCAGAGTTATGCCACTGTTTAAATAATCCAAAATGGTTTTTATGAAAAACCATATTGCTTAAAATCTTTGCAAATATTAAAAAAAAATCGATTACGTAACAAAATTTGTGCTGTTGTAAAGAAATTTTTTAAATGATAAAATTGTTCAGATGTTTATATTCAAGTTATTTGTTCAATTCTGTGTTGTTTTGTTCGAGTTAATAATTCGCTATGTCCCATCCAGACAATTGACTATAAATTTTGATTGCACATTACTAACCTTCGCTTTCAATTGTGTGACCTACTGTCATACCTGGCCTACTAAGCCTCTCAAAAGTAATGCAACCCCCTCCGTCACTTTTCCTTAAATTTAGATGTTATAATCGTTGAAGGTCACCGTAGCGTTGTTGTCCAATGAGACGTTTGTCGGAAAATTTTCATCGTATTCCACCCTCAAATACCCTTCAGTGGAGTTTAATTATGGCATGGTCAGCATACATGCCCGTTTGGAGCATTTTGAGCGCGTGGGTCTCGCCTAGTACCATGATCATAATTTTTCGCTTACCCATTTTAAATCTGAAGCGCTTTCGTGAATAAGGGGTAGGGACCTGCCCCTTTAGATATGAAATACTGAAGTTTCCTACTAAAAAATATTGAACAGACAATCTTGTGGTTCAATCTATATCTTGTAGATTTTCTCTCATTTTTTTCTGTCAGCTCTTTCTTTAACTTTGTCTTCCTCTCTCTCTTACTCTCTGCCCATTTATCTATTTTCGTAATCGCTTTCTCTCTGTCGCCCATCGCCCGAAGTCATTGACCACACTGAAGAACAAATTGCCACTTATCTAAGGTCATCAATCCAAAGAAACATTTGCTTCTTGTTTTTCAGATTCTATTTCCCTTTCCTGTACTGCAGTATTGCAATCTTCTCTATTCTAAAAGAGCCTTTCTTTATTCTCTCTCTTCTCTCAGGTAGTTCAAATTCCCTATACCCTCTTAAACCCTAAAAACTGTCTGGTATTTCTCTTTACCAAAGTTTTGGAGGCAAAATTATGAATTAATATTTTTTCCTCCTTGACCCAACCAGAGCTAAAATATTCGTGTGTTCCTTTTCACTTATTTGACCAATACTGCTTACTGCTGAACAACGCCTTTTATAGAGAAGTTTTTCCAGCTGCAGACAAATTTAACAAACCCAGTTGAAAACATTTTTCCTTACTTCGAACATTTTCGGCACAGATTCAACCAAGTTTTTCAACCAGAATTCAAGAGGCCATAATTTTAAAATCTCATCCCAACTACACTGTACATAGCTTTTGGCAATCCATATTTACTTTTTTCCTATATTTAAAAAAAAAATTATTTTTTTTAGAATTTGATTAAACAACCTAAGCAATGAAACATGGTATTACATAATTGACAAATTAAATAAAATAAAATAATTCAATATGAGCGATATAATTCTTAGTATAAACTAATTAATGCCCCTTAAGTTGAATTGTATAAAGGAAAATATAAATAAAATGTAAATATATGTACATTGCTAATGCATATGTAATTATAACGCAGCATTAAGAGAAAGAGAGTCAAACAAATGTTTTGGGATATATTAGAAGGAATTTCCAAAAAAAATATTTGCGAAAGTTTAACGGTTATTAAAATATACAACTCCAATACTATGGGTTGATAAGCATAATCAATGTCATAACCTACTTTAGGGGATGAGCTCCAGGGTAGCCGGATCAAAAGTTTGTTTATAAATTTTTAATTTAAAATTTATCACATTCCTATAGGAGTTGAAATATTTGCTCAGAAAAGTTTCCTAGAAACATTTTAACGTTGGCCATATTCTGCTAAATATTCGCTATGGAGTGAAATTAAAATTTTTGCATTTTATATATGTTAATTATTGTCTTTTCACTGTATAACTTAAAATGATTATATCTGCTTGAGTACACCACTTTTTTCGGCAGATTGCAGAATTACATTATGAATCTGAAAATCGTTTCAAGAAATATTTTAAAATTGTTCACAAATAAATAATAAAATGCTAAAAACAAAATAATTCAATACATACTAGAAATTGGACTAGAAACATTTTTACATTGACCTAAATCTTGCTGAATATTCATTATGGGGCGATAAAAAGTTTAGTTTATGAACTTTACGTCCGTTAATTATTGTTTTTTCATAAATTTAACTTAAAATTACCATATCTTCCTCATTGTTTGCCACATTACAGGATTCGACGAATAAGGTTAAGTCAAGCAATCAGCCGACATACAATTTTTTTTAATTTTTGGCAGTACTTGGCAATGAGGATCAACTTATTCTCTTTTTACATTCATTCTTTGATTTCGATTTCTGCTATTTCATGACATTTTCAATTGGGCCTATCCACTTGAAGTTTTGCAAGTGACCTAACCTTCTATTAACGGCCACATTAATGGCAAATTTTTAAATAAAAAAAAAATTAATTGGCATGGTAAATATTAACGGCCGTATTCACAAAACTTTATGAAACCTTAAAAAGGTTTCCATTCTATAATGGAAAACTGTCTATAACCTTTTCAAAGCTACATTAATTTTGTGAATACCGGTATAATTCTAGAGCGAAAAAAAGTTTTAATCTCAATTAACAATTTTAAATGGTACTATAAACTTTCAACATTGAACACATCTTGCTAAATATTTGCTACGGAGCGATAGGAAACAAAACTATTGAAATTTTCATACGTTAATAATTATCTTTTCACCAAATAACTTAAAATGGTGATACCTCCCGAAATATTTCGCATTTTCAGCAAAAGTTCAAGGATTTGAAAATTTTTCCAATATACCTTTGAACATCGAGCACATCATGGAAAATATATGTGTGAAAAAAGAAGTACAAATTTCCGATACACACCTTATTGATTCACAATTTTATGAGAAATATTAGCTTAAAAATGCAAATCAACTTTATGTTGCAATAATATTTTTATATAAACTTATGCTGCAACTATAAGTCATTTCAATTTAAAATTAATGGAAAAGAAGTCCTAATAAAATTTTTAAGATATTTGTACGTTTGCGTGCAAAATTCTCGAATGAACTGCATTTTAAATAAGGCTCCCAGATATGTAAAACAGTGAAATGAAACAGAAGTTTGAGTTTTATTGAGGAAGGCAGCAGCTTACCAGTTCCGATGTTTAGGCACAAGTAAGTTCAAAATACAAAGCATCAGGCAGGCATGCTGATTTAGTATATACAACAATTTATTTATTTGAATTCAGCAAAGAAAATGACAACATGTTAACTTCAATTGAGTAAAAGCTTTCTCTATGTGACAGAGAAAGGGTTTAAGGTGACCGCTTTGTTAGATTAATAGTACCTACGAATTCATTTCATAAAATATTTCAACTAATTCACATATTAGTTTCTAAAGTTCAATCATGTGCGGAACGGAGTTCAACAATATTCATGAATTATGTTTTATTAACAATATTTTTGATTGTTTTTCTTCAGAGGACTTCAAAGTTATTTAAATGTATTTTTATAATTACGAAATCTGAACCAATTTCTCTGTAGCACAATTTTATAATTCAAAATATTTGATATAATTTTTCTTGTAGCCCAACTATTTGTTTGACCATCTGTCTCTTGCTATCTAAACTTAATAATTAGCATTAAGTGAATTATTCAAAATAAAAACTCATAAACCCAAAATTGCATATAGAACAATTAATTTGCATTTAATTTATCAAAAAAATTAACAAAAAAAAAACTGGCAAAAACTATTTAAAAAAAAAACCAACAATTTTTCACAAGAAAGCCTTAAAACTTATTAAAAAACTGATAAATTTAACAAGAATAAAATTAAAAATAAATAAATTTAGTGCAATTATAAAAACGAATTGTTATGAGTAAAAGAAAAACAAAAACACACAGCTAACAAAAAAACCAAAAAAAAAACATTTAGGAATTGTTAAATTAAAATAAAATTAAACTTAGTATAAAAAAGAAACACTGAAAACAATACGAAACAAAATAAAAAAGAAAAACACCCTTAAAAGAAAAACCAAAAAATTGTAAATATATACGACTAAAATAATATAAATTAAGAATAAAACACGCCTACAATTGCTTAAAAAGCGCGTATAAATAACAAAAAATAAATAAAACCAAGTTAACTGTCTTTTAACTAAAATATGCAAAATTAGAAAAAACAACAACAAAATATTAAATAATAAAAGCTTTTATATGCTATGGTAATTACAACAAAAACCAAACAAACCAACAAACTTTTAACTGGAAATCAAGGAGAAAATAATACACAATAATATACACACAAATAATCTAAAGCTTAACTATAGATTTAATAAAACCAAATTAATCAACTAACAGAAACTAAACTCTACAAAACAAGCCCATACTCACTCGAGAGTTCTGAGGACTAAAATCATTTTCTCTTATGATATTCAAATAAAAATTTTAGAAATTATTTTAAAGTTAGTAAAAACAAGAAAGCGCATAAATTCAAATGGTTTTAGTCCCTGGAAATCCATAGAACCCTAAAACTCATACAACTCAAGTTTAAAAACTAAAAACAGATATACAACAACATAATGCAATAACAATGGCGACAACAAAAAGAACCAAATCATCTTACACAAAAAAAAACCAAGTTTTAAACAAATATTTTACAATAAAACCAAGAACACATCAACTATGGTTACAACAAACTAACAACAAAGCTGTCTACAAATACTACATACCAAACAAAAAAATAACCATAAACACTAGTTTTTGAGTACACCTTCATTTAAGATTCAGAAAAATTAAAAAAAAAATAATAATAAAAAAAATTTTAATATACATAGCAGTTTTTATTCCTTCAGGGAAAGAACTCTAGAAAAAAATATTTTAAACACATATACCCACAAAAACAAATAAACCCTAAATCTATCGAACCCTCAAACTCAAACCACTGTAATTATCACTTTTAATCTGCCACAAATGCCCCGCCTATTTTATTCTTAACTCCTCGCCTCGAAAAACGCTTACTCCACCCATTTTCCACCCTCACTCCACCGATTCTCCCACTAAATAGGCATATTGATTCATTATAGGCAACTCTAGGCATAAACAAACTTCATTTTACCACAACAAAATCACTCAAATGTATTGCAATAAAAAAATATTACAAAACCAAGTAAAAAAAACCAAAAATGAAGAACAACAACAAAATTTATGCTAAACAAAATCATAGTAACAAAATACATATTGTAAATTATTAAAAACAACCGAAAAAAAGAAAAACAACAAAACTACACTTTATGAGTAACATTAATTAAATTATTGAAAAGAGAAATGATGAAGAGAAAAATGAGGAAAATATGAAATAAAAAAACTGTTTTCTAAATATAAAAAAAATACCAGAGTTTTATTTAAGGAAATGGTAATAGGGAACGTAATACCCAACCTAAAATCCAGATGAACATTTCCCGAATCTTGGGAACACACTGCTATAGATTCTACTAAAGATGTATACAAATAAACTTATTTGAAGGGCATTACGGAATGACATATTCATATTCTACTCCCAAATACCTTTCATTTGAGTACCGCATTCTTTCATCTTGTCTACGTGTCCGTGTGGGAGGTCGTTTTTGAAGTGCGACAGCCCACCTGAGACTTGGCCTCAAATATTGTTGTAAGTTTTATGTTCTACTCCAAAATATTCTTCATTTAAGTTCAATGTTTCGGATTGGGTGCTACAAATCATCAACACGACGCTACACATCATCAACACGACAATTACAAAGCAGACACAGAGGGATGCGCGAGCAACTACAGACTGTTGGTACAAGGAGTGAATAAAGTCCAATAAGAAAAACTACAAAACAGTAGCAAAGCAGACAACGACTGTTGAAGACGATCGCATAACTATACTGTAGTTGTTGTATATCATGTCTTGAAAATGCATTTCATTGAAATACGAAATATCGATGCATAAACAATAAAGAAAAGACAAAAACAAAAAAGGACCTCGAGCTTGAATTAAAAACAAGAATATTACCAAATTTTTTATACCCTACACCACTACTGTGGTACAGGGTATTATAACTTAGTGAATTAGTTTGTAACACCCAAAAGGAAGAATACCGATCGACTCAGAATCACTTTCTGATTCGATTTAGCTATGTCCGTCTGTCTGTCCATGTTAATTTGTGTACAAACTACAGGTCGCAATTTTCGTCCGATCGTCTTCAAACTTGGTATGGCCATGTTTTCCGGCCTAAAGACGAAGCCTATTGAAATTGGAAGAAATCGGTTCAGATTTATATATATATATATATATATATATATATATATATATATATATATATATATATATATATATATATATACTTCGTATATATATATATATATATATATATATGAAGTGTTTCGATAGCCTTAAATGATTATTCGTATACCGGACCAATAATTATTTTCTTGTATCTCTCCTGTTAGAGAAAAAAATGAGAATTTAAGAATTTACAGCAGTGATGGACAAACCTACTTACAGTATTGCACATTACTGTGTTCGTACACAAGAAACTAATCCCAAAAGTCCATAGGCTTTCAAATAAATGCAATTGTGAGCTCGTGACTGGTATGGACACATTCTCACTCACATTTTTTTTCTTTTTGGCTGACCAAAGAGCAATCAGTATGTATGTGAGCGGATGCGCGTAAACTCGAAAAATTATTAAGGTAAGGCCTTAGGAACAAAAATGATGGTATATTCAATGACAAAAATCATTACAAAAATGGACAAATGGCTGCTGGGTACAAGCAAACATATCGAGAATTTCTAAGGCACATACATTGTTTGGTAATATTTACGCAATATAGAAATATCCATTCCAAAATTGGTATTTCAATGTGTCTGTAGCAGTGGCGGGCAAATACACACACAATATTACACATATTTGTGCCCATGGGCTTCTAAATATTACGCTCACTAGCCCACGTGCGCAACTAAGGTCTATAGGAATACTGCAAATCATAATACAAGACTATAATAGAGTTGTGCCAAAATTGAAGACTTAATATGATTGTGTTCATCGATATAAACCCAAATAAACTCTGAAAGAGTTTGAATAACTAAATGAGATCTGTTTATCATTGGTTAAAAAAAATGATTATAATTGTCATAAATTCTTGCAAGAATTTCTCGCAAAAAAAAACCTGAACTTTTGTCGAAAAACAAAGTCAAATTTTTTTCACAAAAGTAGTTTACTTGGCGGAAATTTCCTTTATGTGAAACGAATTATTTCTTTGCGTCTAGGTGAAGTAAAATGTAAGGTGTTTAATGTAGTTTTTTGAAAAATGTTGTTCAAGGGATTTTTGAGCAAAGAGTTTACACAAGATATACTAGTCTGTTTTTACTTTTGCCAAAAAATCATGACCCGTAATATAAAGATTGAGAGCAAACATTTAAATTAGCATACAAAGTAATATAATATTCGTCTGTATCTTATTTGTTAGCGTAATTATAGTGAAATGTGTGAGTTCTAGGCAAAAATAAACCAAACCCAAAATAATATAACCGTATATTCAAGTAGGAGAAGACTATCGGGGCGAAGAGGTTAGCATGTCCGCCCATGACACCGAACGCCGGGTTCAAATCCCGGCGTGAACATCAAAAAAATTTTAGCGATGGTTATTCCCTTACTTAAACCGGCCACATTTGTAGGGTATCCTGGTATCGGACTCGGCATAATAAAGGAGATCCCTTATCATTGATCATAAACTTTAATCGGACTGCAATTATTGATATGAGAGAAGTATCACCTGTTGCTTAATGAAATGTTCATGGGAAATTTAGTATTAGCATTTAAGTAGGAGCCACACGCTATATAACAACGTTTCCGTGCTTTGGTTAGATAAGACCATCGGACAAAAACTGAGAAAGTTCACGAATTTTCGTAAGTTCGATGCCATATTAAAATTTTTAAAATTTGATTTTCTGTTACTCTATTATACTCCAAGCACTCAAATCGAACAGAAAAATGGGAGAAATTAGAAATTAAAACGAAATTTAAGAAGCATGTTCATGAAGAGTCGTTTTTTATAATAATGCCCTTATCCCAACTACTGTTAAATTATTTTCAAGTAAGGAAATTTCGCTATAATGGTTTTAACTTTTGTTTCCTTGAATTTTAACGCAGTTGTTGGCAACCTTAAAAAATAATGGACAACTAAAGAGAAATACTTAAAAGAACGCAAAGTCTTGCAGATGACAGCTGTGACTGGACTGGTCACAATTTTTATACAACACTGGTTTAAACAAATCACGCACGTTTTATTTCACTGCCAAGCATCTTCAGTTTGGTCTATAATTTAACCATGAATAGTCTTACAAACGAATAACGCTTGCAAACTATTGAAAGTTATTATCAAAATGCGTGCTCGGTTAAGAAAGATTATCGCGCGCTTCTTCTATTTTACGACGAAGCTCATTTTTGGCACAATAGGTACGTAAATAAGCTGAATTGGGGTGAAGATTAGCCAGAAGCATTGCAAGAGCTACCAATGCATTCAGAAAAAGTCACAGTTTGGTGCGGTTTATGGACTGGTGGCATCATTGGACCGTACTTCCTTAAAAGATGATGCGAATCGTAACGTAACTGTGCATGGTGAGTGCTAACGTGAGATGATATCCAACCTTTTTTTGCCCAAAATGCAAGAGCTTGAATTGCATGACATGTAGTTTAAACAAGACGTTGCCACATGCCACACAGCGCGCGTAACGATGGAGTTATAGAGAGGCGAGTTCGGTTAACATTTTAGTTTATGTTCGGGACCGGACAATTGGCCGCCTAGATCGTGCGATTTAACGCCTTTATACTATTTTTTGTGGGGCTATTTTAAAGCTCATGACTATGCAGACAAACCTGCTTCAATTGAAGCATTGGAAGACAACCGGCCAAAATGTTGGAAAAAGTATGCCGAAATTAGACTAAACGGATGGACCATTTGAGGTGCAGTCACGGTCAACATTTGCATGAAATAATCTTCAAACATTAAATTATATGGACCGTACTATCGATTCAAATAAAGATTTCATGAATTTTATGTGTTATTTTAACTTTCCTATAGCTCTTAAAAATCACCTATTAGAAACATATCTATAAACTCAATTAATACCTCTTAGAAGGCAAGTGATTACAAATTAACCACTAGACAGCTCTGGATTCAAAACCCCTTTTTTTCAGTTTTCAATAAAAACAATTAAGAATACGAAGTTTTCTTACATAAATACTTGTATGAAACACAAGAACCAAAGGAAAAGATTTATCTGTGTCAGTAATTATCTGCTAAATAAAATCTAAGCATTTTAGATATGTATATAATTATGTTCAAACATGGTTCAACTGATATGAAACATCAATTAGCTGCTTTTATTTTGCACTACTGAAAATTAACCATTACTAAAAAAAAAACCTTATTTATATAAAAATAGGGATCTCAAACCCCGATTCGATGTATGGCTTTTCAAGCTTTTAGTACGTCAATTAAAGTGGTTACAAAACTTTGTATGTGGTTATAAACTCATAATGGAATAATCGAACTTTAGGAATATTTTCATCAATATGAAAAAGAGTTGCTTTTGGTTTTCACGACACTATATATTATAAAGGATTCTGAATTTTACTAACCTGTATTGCCAATTTCTTTCTTTACTTGATTTTATTCAAACACTTATGCTCCAATTAAATCAAAGCTGCGTTTTCTATCATTATAATATGCCTTAGATGTATTTTGTTGTTAATAATGTCACATTCAATTTTCATATTAAAACAAATCCGCTCTGTTCGTGTGTTCGCAAAAGGCACGACAAGCGTTAATACTTAAAATCTCCGCCACACAATGCTTCAACGTCAAAAACGCATTTCAATTGTTTTTGTTATTGCTGATAAAACATATGCACCGCACCACTTTTCGATAACACCACATTTTCGATAGCCAATAACAAGACGAATTGCTCTGCCGGCAGAGCTTACAACGTACTAACATTTATATACACACGCAAACAATAACGTTGCAATTTAAGACAAATGATTTTTATTCCGTCTTGGAGCGAATTTTCCGTTAAGTACTTGTTTATTCTGATTTTCTAACATGTCACTTCACTTTTTTACGTTTTTTTACCTAGCATTTTGATTTAACTAACAACATATTACCATTAACTTATTACAAACAACATTTAAATCCAACACGAACGCATCACACTTGTGGCATTGCATTTTTTTATGACCGCACACAAAGGCGTAAAACCAGCAATAGCTTGTAAAACACAAAACCGTAACACTTATGTGCGAAAACTTCTCATAAAAAGACGATGAAAAATAGTTTATTAGCACGTTAAATATTCCGATAGTATTTAATATTTTACACATTTGTTTTTTCCTTTTTGTTTTTGCTTACTTCCAAAATTTTAACTCCGCACGCACGGACGACTCAAAGAAAACTAATGAAATTTACCTGCCAAAAGCAAATTCTTGTACTAAAGGGTGATTTTTTTGAGGTTAGGATTTTCATGCATTAGTATTTGACAGATCACGTGGGATTTCAGACATGGTGTCAAAGAGAAAGATGCTCAGTATGCTTTGACATTTCATCATGAATAGACTTACTAACGAGCAACGCTTGCAAATCATTGAATTTTATTACCAAAATCAGTGTTCGGTTCGAAATTTTGACAAATTTTGTTCAGCGATGAGGCTCATTTCTGGTTGAATGGCTACGTAAATAAGCAAAATTGCCGCATTTGGAGTGAAGAGCAACCAGAAGCCGTTCAAGAACTGCCCATCCATCCCGAAAAATGCACTGTTTGGTGTGGTTTGTACGCTGGTGGAATCATTGGACCGTATTTTTTCAAAGATGCTGTTGGACGCAACGTTACGGTGAATGAACACATTTCGAACCGAACACTGATTTTGGTAATAAAATTCAATGATTTGCTAGCGTTGCTCGTTAGTAAGTCTATTCATGATGAAATGTCAAAGCATACTGAGCATCTTTCTCTTTGACACCATGTCTGAAATCCCACGTGATCTGTCAAATACTAATGCATGAAAATCCTAACCTCAAAAAAATCACCCTTTACATACAGCCACATGGTTATTGTTGTAGTAACAGAATGCAAAAACAATGCACACAACTCTTCTTTATGCAAATAGCAGAGATTAAAAGAGAAAATATAATGGTGTTAGTTATGTTGAAATAACGAGGAGATTAAGAGAAAATTTTAGCTTATTCTTATGTCAGAGGGGTAAGAGATCAGGCTGCGAGAGAGTTGTTTCGAGAGAAAATCATATTTATCTAACCCGTTTTTATTTTGCGAAAATACAAAAAACAACTATGTTTCTTAGTTAAAATATACCTAAAAAGATTTTCTAAATGTGTTAAAATATACAGTTTTTAAAGAAGAGGAGATAATTGATCAGGAAAAATTATTGTTATAAGTACATATTTTATGCATACGTGTATTAAGTTTAGGCGGGGTAAAATAATTTGATTTGGGATAGGTCTTTCTAATTTTTTCAAATCCCAATCTCACAAAGCACTGTTATTATGAAAACAAAAATTTACTGAATGGATATAAGTGGAATGTAATTTCTCTCAAATTTAGTCAGGAAATGGCAAGCTTATATGTTTTTTTTAATTATTTTAATTTTCTTTAAAGTAAGCAGATCGGCTTAGAAAATTAAAAAAAAAAAAAACAAATTTGCAGCAAAAAAAAGAAATTAAATAAATATACACATATTGAAAGCTAAGACTGCCTAAACCCTATATGCTTGCACAAAGAGGATTGAAATAAGAGAGCAATTTTTGTGCTCTCAAAACATTACAGCAAATAATAACAAGCTAATGGGTGTCGTTTAATTATTTTAATTTTCTTCAAAGCAAGCAGCTCTGCCGACAAAATTAAAAAAATCAAATTTTCGTATTGGAAGTTAAGACTGTAGGTGCATCTATGTGCGTGCATAAAGCCATAGTTTCCTGGACGGGAAAGGCAATAATTGACATTTAGAAAAGCAAACGGCGCGAACAACATGACATTTAGGGCAGAATTCTGCTTGCGGCATGTTCTTAATCAACTGTCATTTATCTATATTCACAAGCGCCACCAACCAGCCTATATGCGAACTTCAAATTCTTTATCTATATATAATCTATCTGTGAATGTTATTATGAGGCAAACAACTGGTTCGCTATGATTAATTTCCAAAATTTTAAACGGATTAAGAAATTCAAACAAATAACCCTCGCCAATTTTTGTAACTAAATGAATGAAATTGAAAGAGGAAGTAGGTATAATGGTTCCCTCATCAATTTTTGTAACTAAATTAAAGAAAGTGAAACAAGGGGTAGGTAAAGGGGTTCCAGCAATATGGAAGCCGAGAGTAAGAGAAGCTTTCTCATAATTTTGACATATATTTTGCGTGCCCCATGCCCAACGGTTATATAGTCAGATCATGGCAATATAGAGCTTAAAGTAGAATATGAATCTGGTATTAAAATGTGTTTCCAACAGCCTTGAAGGCATTTCATCACCAAAAATGTCCAAAAGTTTTTACCCAGCGCACAGTGTTGCCAAATCGAAAAAATCTTTTAAATAATTCTAGAACTTTTGGATAGAGATATGCAGATGAAACTTTACATAGTCAGTGTTGAAATGTTTTCCAGCTCTATCTTTCAAAAAAAGAATAATCAAACCAAGCGGCCTATACATGACTGTTTGGCGAGCAAAATTTGACTAGCTCGAGGTGACCAACTTTCAAGGCGCTGGACTCACTAGGATCTCAAGTTTTGCATACTTATAGGAAACAGCATTGATTATGTGAAGTATCCTGCCATGTTAAAACTTCTCTACCAAATGGTGTCGCTATGCGTTCGGACTCGGCACAAAAAATGAGGTTCGGTTTCGCTGAGCTGAAACTTTAATTGGACTGCATTCATTGATATGATATTTCCTCTCTCCTGTTCTTTTATGGTATATTCTTGGGAAAATTTATACACATATACATATGTATATTAAATAACAATATCGGTTAATGAATGTAATATCGTGCAATAAATGCGTCCGTTATGAACCCAATACTTTAAATCGGGGGATCGGTATATATGGCAGCTATATCAAATATAGACCAATTTTACCTACATTAAATTTAATCGAAAATATATTTATGAGTACAATATATATTATTTATGAGTACAAATATTAATTTGGGAGGTTTGTTTTTATGGGGGCTAAATACAAATATGTTCTGATCTGAACCATACTCGGTTCGGCACAGATATTGAAGGTCTTACACAACTCACTTTGCCAAATTTAATGGTGGTGGGTATAATATGAAAATATTTCTATATATGAAGAAAAAAAGTTGGCCGAAAATTTAAGATTTTTCCTTATTCATAGGATTTTAAAAATTAAGACGAGTTAAAGGACCAACACTTTAAAATAAAAATAGTATTTTTAAATTGAATTCCTTATTTACTAACGGACACGACTATCCGTTTCAAAATTCGATCGCTGGTTGATTCTTATCTAACTTCACAGAAGACTGTCGAATTATTATTTTTGAAAAATTGTTTTTTTAAACTTAGCAACTTAACCTTAAAAAAAAAACTAAAAATTTAAGAATGCTCCTGTTTGTAAAGCTATTTTGCGTCTTTAACTAAGGTACACTGATGTCTTGTCTCAAAGCCAAGTTCCTAACTTCCAACGATATATGACCATCATTTAAGATTTTAGGTTTAAAAACAAGACGCAAATTTAAGGATCTATTAAACTTCCATTTAAATATTCTTAATATCAAAGAAAATATGTTTACCAAAGCAAATGTCTCATTAAAAGGTTGGCAAATTTATCATCTTTGAATTAAGTTTGCTTATTTTTTGCTCAAATCTTTAAAATGAGGACAATTATTGTTAGGTTTAAGAGTTATAAAATAAAATTACTGTTAATTGCGGTATGGAACTGTAATGAATTACAGCCATTAATAAAAAAAAAATGTACATACCTTTTTTTCCATTTGCATTTTGAGTCTCAATCTTCTGTGCACCACTGTAATATTTAAGTTTCACCAGGAACAGGCATCATCAAAATCAGCAAAAACGTTTATCGATATTACTAATAGCACCAAATCTCTGAACAAAATCATTCTCACTAACATTTTTGTTTTTATGCATAACATTCATAGGTCATCGTCGAAAAATCAATTCATGCCACCAAGTTTGATTAAATATCCAATAACCAAATCTCTTAATTCCTTGCACATGCAAGCACCGTTATTTACATTAATAACCATTGACTTAACACTGTTATTGTTGTTGTGCTTTGTGTCCACTTTTACTGTATGAGGAACTTTCGGAGCAATTATGAAATGTTTTTGCATTTTAAGCACACACACGGCGAAAAAAACTACGGTAGTCTATTATCGAACAGAACGTGAGCTGCTCTGCCGGCAGAGCTCTCGAATTAACCAATCACAATCTTTTAAAAGAATATTGGGGGGTTTTGCGAAAGAGTTTAACATCATTATCTGTTTAAATTCTCCCACACTTAGCCTTTCTTGCATATGTAACATTAATATTTTTTATTTGGAAAAATTTATTCATACCATGAGCTTCATAAAATCTTCAAAAAACTAATTTTGTAGGCTCCTAATGCCTTGCTCTTGCTTGCACAGTCTTTACTATAGTTTAACACTGTTATTGTTGTTGCTGTATTATGCGTTGACTTCAAACCGAAATAGCTACGAATTGTTTTTGCATTTCAATCACACACACGACGAAAGAGAGCCGCTATAGTCCAATACCGTATAGAACGCGCACTGCTCTGCCGGCAGAGCTCCCGTAATAACCGAAGACAATTTTTAAAGGAATATCGAGTTTAATTCACATTGTTCTGACAATATTAAACTAAATTCACTTCCATTTTTCCAATGCTTCAATTTTATAACAGTAAACACACTTTGTATTCTTACACTTCTATTTGCTAATCGTATGTTATTCCAAGTTGATGCGGTCTTTGACCAACTATGCACACACACGCGCACCCATACAGAATCAAATACGGCATTTAGCTCAGCACTGAGGAGCTACTTCGATTATTCCCTGTTACAAGTTAACGAGGAAGATTTAAAATTTTTTTAGGTTTGCACTGTTTTGGCATTTTATTTGTTAATATTTTACAATAAAAAGGCGTTTGCATTGTTATTTCACCGTTTTTTCTACGATTTCACAGCTTCCCGTTCTTAACGCACCGATCGCCCACGAATGACTAACCAATGTTAGGCAATTGATGAGTATGGTGTGTGCAAATGCAACAACAAACAAATTATTAGAATAGGACTGTGTGAACAGGAGAGTAACTCAAAGAGTAATAAGAAAGGGTGTAAGTAAAATACTCTTGAGTGGTTGGGGAGGGGGAACGGGGGCAAAGAGCTTAACATTCCTTAAGAGGTTCATTGACCAAAGAAAAGATTTCTCATTGTTTTTGAAGACTTTGGGGATTGTGGTGAAGTATGTATGTAACTGTTTAATATGCATCTCTCCCCTCACCACCTCCCTCAACTGAAATGTTAGTGGGTAATAATAGGTGCATTTTCTGAAAGATAACCAAATTTACATTTATTTGGCTAAGGGAGAATGATTAAAAAAATTAAAATGAACCCAAATGTCTATAAATTGGGTGCTGGTAGGAGCAAAGCCGTCTTTTATTTCAAAGTAGTCGAAGAAGAATAATTTCAAAATCTTTTAAATGTCTTTAGTTTTAATTTATGATTTTCTTTGACAAAATTAATGTTTTATATAGATAATTTTTTTTTAGTTTAGAGTTCAATTTTATTTTTTTGTACATTTGGTAAATGTGTTTTTTTTATTAAATTTAAAATAACTAATTTAGCCTTCTGGTCCCTCAGAGAGGCTAGCATACTCCTTGCAGAGGGACTAGCATACTCCAGAGGGACTAGCATACTCCAATTGCAATCATAAGCTTGGCTGGCTGTTCTAGTTAAGTCGGGAAGAGTGATTGAAAAAAAGGCTTCGATTATTAAAGCCATGATTAACTTTAGAAGGAAATAAATTAGAAAGAAAACTAAAAATAATCTTTGTCCTAACAGGCAAAAAAATATAATATTTATTTTTTTAACGACACTAATAATCGAATTTTTAATTTTTTCCAGTCCAAATTTGGTCTTTCGTGGGGCAAATGGCACGTTTCCCCCGTACGGGAACACTAAATAGACTATATTGTTATTTTAAACTTCTTTGTTTGTCAATTTAGATATGGCATTCAAACTTGTCATAGGGTGTAGGTTCTCAAGGCCAACACAATGACTGCGTTAAGGTTTGGTTTTGAGTGTCGCGTTGCAAAAATGCAACTCTGTACACAAATTCCATAAAAGCAAGGCGGAAATTTTAATAAATGTTCAACTTTGATGGTTGAATGCGAGCGTCATTCTGTGTTGCCACATGTGAAGTAGTGTTTTGGGTCGACAAAGTAAAAATTTGTTTAACTTTTGCGAGTGGCTTTTTGAACACTTGTTTGCAGAGGTGCATTTTTCAACGCGACGCTCCTCAACGCGCTGATAATGTTTAGGCCTTTCTGCGTTTCAGTGTGCGTTGATTCGATTTTATAAATGAATGAAAAACAAGTAAAAGCGTGCTTAGTCCTTATACAAACTAAATTTACTTGTAGGATGTAATTTTTTTCTACATACAAAACTTCTATCAAAATTAAAGCTTCTAGTAACCGAGCAAGGATAATCGAGAGACCGGTATATATGGAAGAAATATCTGGTTATAGACTGATTTGAACCGTACTAGGCACAGTTGTTGGAAGTCGTTACAAAACACTGAATCACTGAATGAACAACCAAATCGGGCAAAAATTGCGGGTTGTAAGGGCTGAAGAATTCAAATCGGGAGATCGGTTTATATGGGAGCTATATCAGGTTAAAGACCGATTTAAACTGTACTTGGCACAGTTGTTGGAAGTCACAACAGAACTTAATGTGCAAAATTGGACAAATATTGCGGGTTGTTATTCTATATATGTACGTACATTACGTCATAGTTTCCTTCACGGGAAAAGAAATAATGGATATTTAGAAAAGGCAAACGACGCAAACAGCATGCAATTGAGATCAGAATTGTGCTTGGGGCATGAGACCTATTAACCTTATTTATCTTCACAAGCGCTACCAACCAGTCTTGGTGCGAACTTCAAATTCTTTATCTATACTTGTAGAATTTATCTATGACAAACTGCATTGGTAACACATGCCATACATGTGGCAACTCAGATTGTGATTGATAATAAATTAAAGCATATTTTTAGGATCATACAATCAAATATACTCCATAGACGCAAACAGTATCCCATTGAGAGCAGAATTCTGCTTCGGTCATGAGAGTTATGCACCTCATTTATCTATATTCACAAGTGCCACCAACCAGTCTTGGTGCGAACTTCAAACTCTTTATCTATACTTGTATAATTTATCAATGACAAGCTGCATTGGTAGCACATTTCCATACATTTGGCAACTCAGTTTGAGATTGATAAAAAAATAAAAGCATACTTTTAGGATAACACCATTAAATACACTCCCTAGAATGTGGTGACTGTAGTGAAATTGAAACTCGATTTTGCACAAGTGAATATGACAAGTTTAGACCTAAGCGCATATTCACATATTCTAAAATTCACATATTCAAATAAATGGTTATCGAAGAAGAAGAGAGAAATGTGAAGAAGGCAAAAATAAGTATGCACCATGGCATAGGTACACTCAAAAAAAAGCGACCCCATAGTTCAGTAAAAAATAACTTTTTTTTTAATAAAATTGAATTTCAGGTCAAAACAGCGAAATCATAAAAACTTTTGGTTAGTTTAACGATAATTTGATCTCATTCATTTTTCTTCATTCTGTACATATGTTAAGCAATCGCGTATGACAGTTTTAGCTCATGATATTAATTGTTGGAATAAAGAGTTTAAAATTTTTCCTTTAAATAAATTATAATATACAAATATTTTACAAAATATGTTTTTCTAAAGGGTGATATTTTAGCCATTATCTTTTTGGCATCATTTGTTTCGTGTTTGTTTCACTGTCAAACATCTTCAGTTTGATCTATGATTTAACCATGAATCGTCGACAAACGAACAACGCTTGCAAATTATTGAATTTTATTATCAAAATGCGTGCTCCGATAAGAGAGTTCATCGCGCTCATTTTTCATTTCAGTTCGAAGCTCATTTTTGGTTCAATGGGTACGTAAATAAGCAGAAATGTCGATTTTGAAGTTAAGAGCAGCCAGAAGCATAGCAAGTAGAGGTGTGCGCGAGAGTGTTTTTCACTGACGCACGCTCACGAGCCATACAAATTATTCACGCGCAACTTTTTATGTTCACGCACGACTTTGAGAAAAATCACGAAAAATCTAATCATGGTTGACAAGAAAAATAGGGGAAAAAAGTAGTAAATTATTCACGCGCAACTTTTTATGTTCACGCACGACTTTGAGAAAAATCACGAAAAATCTAATCATGGTTGACAAGAAAAATAGGGGAAAAAGTAGTAATCCGCAAAAAAAAAAAAATATATATATATAAATATATATAAATATATATAAATATATATATATATATATATATATATATATATATATATATATATATATATATATATATGTATATGTATATTTATATATGTATATATATATATATATATATATATATATATATATATATATATATATATATATATATATATATATATATATATATATATATATATATATATATATATATATATATATATATATATATATATATATATATATATATATATATATATATATATATATATATATATATATATATATATATAAATTATTTTTGTTTTACTGGTGTTTTGTTATAGCTTACAACAAATGTGCTAAAAATAGTTTAAATCGGTCTATAACGAGATATAGCTGTCATATAAACCGATCTGGAGTCTTGACTTCTTGAGCCTTTAAAGGGCGCAATACAATATTTAATTTCTTAGTTTAAGGCATCACTTTATTTGTATATTGACATACAAATATATCATGCTTAATATGTTGTTTGCTATTAAGTTCTTATTCGATTTAGATAAGTTCGCTGCTTCTCACTTTATCAATTTGTGCAGCAAATACTTCGTATTCAAGTATGAATTCCTCCTGTACCATGTCAATGAACTGAGAAATACTTATAATCATTAAGTTTGTTCGCATCAGTGCTGCCAGGTCTTTTTCGTGTAAAATCGTCAAAATTGGGGAAAAAATCGTCAAATTTTTGTTGAAAAAACGCCATCAATTCGTCACACCTAAAATTTCCAAATAGAAACAAAAAAAAATCCTACATTGATTTCAGCTGGACAAGTAAATCCAATAACAAAATGAAATAACCAAAAAAGTAGCGCGAAAACAGAAGTATAACATTTTTTGTTTTACTTTAATTATTTTACTTTTATAGCTTTTAGATATTATTTTGTTATTAATGTATTTTATTTTGCATTATTTAATTTCATTATGTGTTTTTGTTTTTTAACTTATTTTGGTTTGTTATATTTCATTTCGCTTTATGTTATATTGTTTTTTTTATTCTATTTTAATATATATGTTTTATTTTATTTATTTTTTTAAAATATTTGTGTTTATTTATTGTGTCCTCATATCGTTTTTTATATTATTTTATTGTGTTTTTAGGTAATTTTTTATTGGTTGTAATATATTTTTTATTGGGTGTAATATACACCAACTCATGTTTTCATGCCACACCAAGCCATTGTTCACAACATACTCAAGAAATCATATGCTCACAACGCACCTTTCATCTTGCCTGCAGTTTGTTGGTGTAAATAATCAACATGCTTTGCTTCAAGATGGAGAGAATGCTCTTGATCAGAGAGTAAATTGAGTGAGAGCAAGAGTAAACAGAACAACCATCTTCCGCCGTCAAGGAACACAACGACGGCACTGAAAATCAGTTTACAATATACAAGCGCAGTGTTAGCACGTTGGAAATTGGTGCGGCGGGATATTAGTTGTTGTTGTTTTACGTAAAAATCCAGTCATACGCATTGTGGAAAGGAAGATGGCATTTTGCAATAAAAGAAATAAACTATAAGGAAGTGCTTAAAATACTACATGCAAATAAACTAGCAAAGCGGTAGTGCAAGTGATTGATTCTTGGGAAAAAATAGTGAAGAATTGATACAGGTGTTAAACGAAAGCAGAAATAGAATTAGAAAATAAAATATAAACCGAATGCTATTTGAAATCTTTTAAAAGTTAACTAAGTTCAAATTTTTGAAGCTTTCCGTGGGTGTCTGTTTTATAAAAAAGTTTAAACAAATTGTTTTCATACAATTAATTAAAACATTAAAATGTTTTAAAACTAAATTTGTGTTAAAAACGTGATCGACCGTCTTGCTTCTGTCAATCTCTTGTGTTTCTGGCATTTGGTTTGTTTTTGTTTTTGATTTGTTTTTATTATTCTTGTTTGTTTCTTGTTCGATCATTCGTCGCCGTCTAAACGGTTGTTGTTCATATTCGACGATTTTATTTATATTACGGAATTTGTTTATAATAAAAATTCCCCAACATCAGCAAGTGAGGAGAAAAAAAATACATAGGAAAAAAAAACTCGCGCTCCCCCTTGTGCGTATGCTCACATCAATTCTCACTTGCCATAGTCAGCAAGCTAGCGGGCGCGCGCATTGCTTGTGCCATTCAGTGAATATTGAATAGATTTTATGAATGAATAAAGAATAACTGTGGCGGTGACGACAAACAACAACGAACGAGCGACCGGCTAGCAGAAATATTGTTTTGGTATGTAAATTTTACGTTTTTTGTTTTCTTATTATTATGATATTGTTATTATTTTGTTGTACGCTTTGGCTCCAAACAGTTATTTATTAAATGAACTTTTAAAGAAAGACCTGGTAAAAGCAGCAACGAAATGTCAAATCACAACATCTGTTAATGCGACATCTTGTTGGAAGGGAGAAAGAACATAGAACGAAAACATCTGATGAGAGAGTTAAAGAGGGAGAGAGAGAGAGAGAGTATGGGTTATGTAGAAGAAAGAGTTAAGAATTTTGTGAAAGATCTGTTGAGAGGGAGAACAACTGTAATCTGTTGGGAAGAAATTACATGGGAAAGGCAACGTGTTGTTATAAAAGAAAGAAGGCAGCAAAAGACTTAATAATTAATAGCCTTCTTATACTTAACACCTTAGGGTGGGGAGTACCTATACGAGGAGATAATATAAAGAGAAAAATTACAATTTCTAATTAAAAAGCTGTGAACGTGTAAAGGATTGATACAAACCTTAAATTAAATAATCAAACAGGTTTTATACTAACTTTTAGAAGCACCGGAGTTCCTTTTCTATATAAAGTTTCATAAAAATTTTATCTCAATAGAACATCCTCAATGCTCTAGTGTAATGGTTTTTTGCCAATATTTTTTTTGCAGCAAAAAAAAATTATTTTCTCAAAATTTTTTTGTATTGACTTGTAAACATAACAAGCATTGGTTAAAAAATAATACCACAACTAGGCTATTACTTGAATACCAACCAGTAGTACTACCAGCTTAAGTAAAGTTATTCAATACAGCTGGTGCTGGTTTAAACGCTTCTTTAAATCAATGGATTTATATGGATTTAGTCTACGTGTTGTATCCGCTTCAAGTAGTCTCGGAATCTCAGAATTGTTGTGACAAGCCAGTCCTCTTACATAAGCCTCAGCAATTTGCTGTATTTTTTCTCGTACCGTATTTTCAACCGATCGTCTTGAAATTTGATACAGGTATGTTTTTCGGCCTTGAGACGAAGCCTATTAAAATTGGTAAAAATACTGTTCAGATATGTTCATCCGATTTGCAGTAATAGTGTAATAAAATAGTCATTTGCTAGCTGATTCTCTCGAATTTAGCACAAAAGGATTTTCTTATGACTCTCGACGTTACTGGTGAATTTAATAGAAATCAGTTCAGATTTGTCTATAGCTGTAATGCATATTTTCGTCCGATTTTCACACCTTGAGCCACTACAAGCGCATTTATTAACCAATCTTTGCAAAATTTTGCACAACGTATTCATCTACGTGTACCACAATATCTAAGAAGTTTGCTCAAAATCGGGTCCGATTTAAATATAGCTCCCATACAGTTCTCATTTGTTAACGGATTCTCTCGAAATTTGGCACGAAGGGTTTTCTTATGAATCTTAGTATTACTGATGATTTCTAATTTTATTCCCTGTGGCATTCTGAATTTAGGGATGCCTTACAGCGGTCGAAACTCGAAGATTTGAATCAGTAACAGCAATTTTGTCTCTAGCGAGTATTTTGAAATTTTTAATGGGCTTTACACAAAAAATGCTAAAAAATCAAAATTCTAATTTCCTGAAAAGTTTGTTTTTAATTTCATTTCCTGTGGCATTCTGAATTCAGGGATGCCTTACAGCGGTCGAAACTCGAAGATTTGAGTGAGTTGCAGCAATTTGGTCTCTAACGAGTTTAGATTTAGATATAGCTACCATACAGGTATATAGCACGATTTTCACTTCTAGAGCCATTATAAGCCCATTTACAGGACAATGTAGCCAACATTTTGCACAACAGTATTCTCGACAACTACCACTCTATCTAAGAAATTTGCTTGAAATCAGTTCAGATTTAGATATAGCTCCCATATATATGTTCGTCAGATTTTGAGATATATCGCAATAAAGTGCTCATTTGTCAACCGATTCTCTCGAAATTTGGCACGAAGTGTTTCTTTATGACTCTTAGTATTACGCGTGAATTTCATAGAAATCGGTTTAGATTTAGATATAGCTGCCTTATATCGCCCGATTTTCACTTTTAGAACCTCTGCAAGCTAATTTATTGACCATTCTTATCAAAATTTTTTATAATGCTTTCCTCGACAACTACCACAACATCTCGAAAGCTTGCTCGAAATAGGTTCATATTTAGATATAGCTCCCATATATATCTAAATCTGATAAAACCGAATAGCAGTATTAACAAGTAAAAGCGTGCTATGTTCGGCCGGGCCGAATCTTGGAATCCCACTACCATGGATTATGCTAAAAATGTATACAAAATAAATTAGTTGAAGTGCATAATATTCTACATACCAAACTTCTGTCAAACCAGCTAAACCTTCTAGGAACCAAACAAGGATGATCGAGATCGGTTAACATGGGAGCTATATCAGGTAATAGATTGATTTTTACCGTGTTTGACACAGTTGTTGGAAGTCATAACGGAACACCGCATTCAAAATTTCAGCCCAAACAGACAAAAATTGCTGCTTGTAAGGGCTCAAGAAGTCAAATCGGGAGATCGAAATAAATGGAAGCTATATCAGGTTATAGTCCGATTCGAACCGTACTTAATACAAATGTTGGAAGTCGTAACAGAAAACTGCATTCAAAATTTCAGCTAAATCGGACAAAAATTGCGGTTTCCACCCATACAGTCGACTGCTGTTATTTTCATACTCATACGCGTAAATCAACGATTCATAACCTGTCACGATATCACAGACGTGTTTCGAAGCACCGCGATTGTATTTTTGGAGCAATACTTTCGACCAATCGACGCGAGCATTTTTTTTTTTAAGATTGACAAATTGCGTGGGATTCAAAGCGAACAAATTCTTTTGACGATAAAATGTTTATGCAATATTGGATATATGCTGGTCCCGCTAATGCCTAAGGTTGTCTCAATCTCACGATAGGTCCATGACGATTTTGCAATATCAGTTGGCGCACAGCATCAATGGTTTTTGGAACAACAACTTCACGAAATTCGTCTTGGAGTGAACTACGACCTCGGCTGAATTCACCATATCATCGATAAACACTAGTCCTTGATGGGGCTTCATCACCAAAAATTAAATTAAATTCATCGATGCACTGGTGTTGAGTTCGGCCGTGCCGAACTTTGGTTACCCACCATTATGGATAAGTTAACCATCCTCTTTTATATCAACTCCACCTTCATATCCATTGTGATATGCAAATCGGTGCTGTCTATATCTACAACTACGTTAATCACACGAAAATGTTCACGATTTAATTCCATTTTTTTGGGCGAGATGAAACTTTTTAGTTACTGTAAACAACGCGAAAAGCGCTCGTATGTCAAAACGTTCTGAGTACGTATAATCTCAAAAATGACAAGCGTTACGACAGACCTGTCAGTAGGCAGATTGTAACACAAGGATTGTCCAATCCCGAGATATAAAAGGCACCCTTCGTATTATTTTTGTGGTAAAATACTGTCAAGATGTTTACTGTAAAATTTTTTCCCCATTTATTTCCATAGGAATTTGTTCAAAATTTTATTTCTTTAACAAATTGTGTAAAAATATTTCGTCTTAAGTTTAAGTTTTTTTCTGCCTGTTTTAATTTTTAATTTTCTCTGACTTTTAGGGCGAATATGATTTTCTATGGAACTAGGTTTTCAAAATTTCATTTCTATAGAAAAATATTTATCTTATTTAGTGCTCTTTTGTGTATGTGTGTGTTCAAACTTCCCTTTCAGATTTGAAATTTTTTTCAAACAAATAGAAATTACATCATTTATTATCCGAACATATGTAGGCAATGATATGCCCCTTGAAAAACATTAATTGTTGTTTAATAAAATTTAAAAATTTAGTCACGTCTCTATTAAATAATTCATATGAGTAAATTTGAATTTAAACACCTTCTCTGATTTAATCAAAAACATTTTTTCTTGAATGGCAATGACATCAAATGAATCGAATGGATTGGAAAAACAGACAGCTTAAAACATTCGATATGTACGAGTCTGTAAGACCCTTTCCCTTCTTCTTCATAATTAAATGATAACTGTGGGAATTTAAGAAAAATGAAAGGAATTGTTAAAATTCAAATATTAATTTAATAATATATGTCATTAGGTCAGTGCGGTACAATTTGGGTTATAACGGTCAATTTACTAACAACGAAATTCCGAATGGTATAATTGTTTAAAAGGGATGGATCTTAATTCGGATGGCAAGTTTTTCCCAATGAAAAACAACAAGATTTCAATGAAAGGATCCCCATACCACCATTTTCGAAAACGCCAAATCTCGGAGATGGGTGCGAAGTTATGCATGTTTCCGTATTTTTGTCTTCAACTACCTTGGGGGGACGCCCTATCTAAAAAACCCACGCGAACGGACATGTTTACCGACTGGGACAATATGGGTGTCAAATGAAAGGTCTTTAAGAGTAGAGTACGTACTTGGCATTGAAATGTCAACTTTAGGGGGGGGGGGCATCCCCAACCCCCAAAAACACCACCCAACAGAACACTTTTACCTCTTTGGTCATTATGTCATCTTATGTCGGGGGGGGATCCCCACCACCCAACAGGACACTACCGTTTTGGGCAATATGGGTATCAAATGAAAGGTATTAAAAAGTAGAGTAAATAACAGACATAAAAATGTATTCCTTGGTGTCTGAGGGGCTCCCCACTCCCCAAAACTTTCCATTGCGCCGATTTAAGCGAAATTTTGTATGCCACCGTGTTTTTGTGGTCAACTAACCTGGAGGGACGCCCCATCTCAAAACCCACCCGAACGGACATGTTTACCGACTGGGACAATATGGGTATCAAATGAAAGGTCTTTAAGAATAGCGTACGTACTTGGCATTGAAATGTCACCTTTAGGGGGGGGTGGGCATACCCCACCCCCAAAAACACCACCCAATAGGACCGTTTTACCTCTTTGGTCAATATGGGTATCAAATGAGAGGGGGGGGTTTCCCACCCCCAAAAACACCACCCAACGGGACACTTTTACCGCTTTGGACAATATGAGTATCAAATGAAAGGTTTTCATACCTAGAAGAGTTCATATCTAACATAAAAATGTATTCCTTGGTGTCTGAGGGACTCCCCACTACCCAAAACTCTCCATTAGATCATTTTTACCTATTGGGACAGTAAAAACAAAACCAAGATGTCATGTAGGATGATCGAGACGATGTTGTATTCAAATGAAAGGAGAGCAATAGCTCTCCCCCATTCTAACCAATAAGGGGCTCAAATAATAGATGTTTGATAGTATCACCCGACTTTGATATCCAATTTTGAGGCCAAGGGTTTGGGAGTAATCTCACCCCATAAAACTCCATCTAAACCAATTGTACTTGCGGTTCAAATAAAAGGAATTTAACAGTGGAGAACGATGCTGATATTTTTTCAGGGTTAAGTGTGTGGGTGGCCGCCCCCCCCAATATACCCCACAAACTGGACATGTTTGTGGATTATGGCAAAAGGAGGCTCAAATCTGATATCTGTTTTATGACCAAGTGTTCCATTGACGACTCATCTCATAAACTCCCCCTGAACCACACACATATATCAATATCTAACTCAAATTTGGTTTTTGGGAGTAGAGTTTGAACCTGATATACATTTCAGGGGCAAAGGGTTTGGCTACTCCAATCCACCACCAAAAACCAAGAGAATAAAAGAGATCTAACATCCAAATTTTAATGGGCGGACTCTCCCCTATCTTTTACCAAGAAAGCCAGATCTCAGAAATGGGTAGGGCGATTTACGCGAAATGTATTTTGTTTATAATAATTAAAAAACTGAAATTTGGTATACTTATATAAGGTGGGAAGTCTAAGGCGGCTGCCCCACCTCCAAAGCCAGCCAAATAGAAATTTAAACCAATAATGACAATATTATGCTCAAATGAAAGGTATTGGAGACAAGACGACGAATCTGATTCATGGGGGCCCACCTTACCCCCAAAAAACCCCCATACTGGACATATTTACTCGCTATAGCAATATAAGGCTCAAATAAAAGAAAATTGGGAGTAGAGCACCAGTATTATATTCACATTCCACACCCCAAAAACAAGATTTTTTTCCTGACCGCGCCAGTCTAGGGTTGAGATAAAATAAGAAAGTGAAAGAAGGCGCAGCGGAGCGGGCTCTGTCCAGCTAGTTTTCATGTATAATTTATATATTGTCAATTTGTTTGTATATGTATAGTACTTTGTATTATCAGTGTCTCTGTGACCAAGTTTTAAGGGCAGAATAACAACTTCTTACTCCTTGCTTCACTTTTCAAGCCTTTGATTCTGCTTAAAGATTTTTTGGAAGAATTTCTCATTTTCTGTAAACAAATGAAACCTTCTCTGCTAGAATTTTCGTTCTGTATTACTTCCAACCTATTCAACCTCTCTCTAATATTTTACTTAGCATCATAATCCTCTTCAAGAGTAGTAATCTTATTCTTTTTTTTATTAAAAAAAAACTTCTTGTTTACCATTTCCAAACTATTGATCATCACTTGATAAGCTAATGAATTTTTCACGATTTGAGCTACTTTCTCCTCATCATATTATAAAGTTCAAATTATCTTTTTGTATAGCAAATTGTTGCTTGCCAACAATTTTTCACAAAGTTTCTTTTTTTTTCATCTTTCATGCTGCACTATAAAAATCTAGATAATTTGGTTTATTTGGATGCAGCTCATGGTGGCAACTATCAATGGAGTATCTGTTGTAAAGTAAAGCATGTTATTGCACTTTATCACCCTCACGTTGGCCCACTATGAAATTACCAATTCTTTTACCAGTAAAATAATTTCATTTTATTATTACCTTTAGTTTTGTGTAGCCAAGGAGTCCATCAATCCTCTGCAAACTTTCTGTGATATATTTTTTTAAGGCAAAAAGAAAAAAGTTTTTCACCTTCCTAGCCAGCATCCATGTTGAGATGGCTCTTCTGGCCCCATTTGGAATTCAGAAAATTGTATGCAAATAATGGTAACACTGCACTTTGGCATGTTAAGCTGCAGCGTACAAGAGTAGTGAGTGCATTGCTAGCCATTGCCCCTCAGTTGCAAGCGAACAAAACTGGGTGAAGTTTAATGGAATGCATTGCCAAAGTTGCTTCTGCTGATCCATTGTAAATGAAGTCATGACGTCGTTTATTAATACCACCCTAGCTAGCTGCAGACGTTTTCTAACAGACAAATGATGAAAGTACTGTTGCCGCCCGACTGCTGCTGCTGCAGCTTCTGTTGATGCCTGCATAATGGAAATCATGTGAAAATTGTTTTTCATTGCCCAAGTTTCGGTCTGCTTTTCTGAGTTTGCCAGCAATTTACAATTCATAGCTTTTTCACCCGTTGCCATTCAAATGGGGCTTTGCAACATCAAATGACTGGCTGGCTGTTGGGCTATCTAACTGGCAGCATAGCATCTCTAATGCGTATTTCAAGCGCTTTTCTAGGAAAATGTGTTAAAATATTTATTCTAGATTTGAGACAGACAGATAACAGAGTTTGCAAATCTTTGACACAAAAAAATCAAGGGTAATGGAAAATGTAGGGGAAAATTAATGCCCTCAATAGAGAGGGAAAGAAAATACAAAAACGTTTAGAGACGTTTTTCATTTTTCAGTTGAGTATACTGCTTTAGAAGTCAAAAGGTGAATAAAACGCTGTGATTTTGTGAAAATTTTGTGAAAATTTTATAAAATTAGTCAAACGTAACGTAGCATTAACGCAACGTTAACGCAAAGTAACGTAAACGACGTGACTAAAGTACGCATTTCCTCTAAAAGCAATAATTTTATTTTGCTTATTATTTTATTACGGAGGCCATCGTAGCGCAGAGTGTAACATGTCCGCCTATGACGCTGAACGCCTGGGTTCGAATCCGGGGGAGATCATCAGAAAAAAATTTTGAGCGGTGGTTTTCCCCTCCTAATACTGGCAACATTTGTGAGGCACTATGCCATGTAAGGCACTATGCCAAAGAGGTGTCGCACTGCGGCACGCCGTTTGGACTAGGCTATAAAAAGAAGGCCCCTTATCATTGAGCTTAAACGTGAATCGGAATGCACTCATTGCTTTGTGAGAAGTTTGCCTGTTCCTTAGTGGAATTTTCATGGGCAAAATTTGCATTTGTATGCTTATTTCGAACTTGATCGCTGAGAAACTAATGATGCAAAATGCAACAGACATGCAAATGAGAATGGATCAATATAAATGAAAACATTTGTATTTTCAAAATTTGTACCATTAAATTTTTCGAGAATAATTTCCAAAAATTTAATTTTTTTTTGATTTTTTTTTTAGGAGAAATTTCAACAAGATATAATTTTAATAGGAAATTTTGTCATTTTTATAGGAAATTTAGTCAAAGTTTCAATTTTATAGAAAATTTTATTTTTATAGAAAATTTTGTCAAGATTTCGGTTCTTTTGCAAAATTTATCAAAATTAAATTTTTACAGGAAACTATGTCACAAATTCATTTTTATATTAAATTTTGTCATATTTAATTTTTAAAAATTGATTTGTATGTAAGATTTTGTCAAAATATAATTTTTTAGGAAATTTTGTCAATTTTAATTTTTATAGTCAAAATTTTATTTTTATTGGAAGTTTTGTCAAAATTTCTTTTTTATGGGAAATTTCGTCAAAATTTCATTTTAAGGGAAGGAAATTTCTTTGTCAAAATTTAATTTTTATAAGGAACTAGCTGTCATTAGCTCCATGCGAATAATAAGTTTCTTACTTACTACCATATGTATCTCCCCACTACAATTTGTTTATCTTTTACCAAATTCCTTTTGTTGAACCCCATATAGCAATGATTGACAAATATTCAAATTTTGGGAGGTGTTTTGAGGGATATGCAACCATACCATATTCATAATCTAATTCCGAAAACCTTTTATTTGAGTCCCACATTGTCATGGTGGTCTAATATGCCCACTTGGGACGATTTTGGTTTTGGGGCGGCCTCCTTGGTAATTACACCCAATTTGTAATTTTCAATAATCATATTCCTATTCTATTCTCGAATACCTTTCACTGAAGTCCCATATGGTCCCGATCGGTCCACTTTAGATTTTGGTCCAGGGACGACTCCTTAGATTCTTGGATCCAATTTTTAATATCATATTCATACTCTACTCTCAAATACCTTTCATTGGAGTCCTATTTTGTTCCGATCGGTCTCCTTTTATTTTGCGTGGTACTCTTGGGGCTACGCCCTAATTACTTGGATCCAATTTTTGACACAATATTTGTATTCTACTCCCGAAAAATTTTCATTTGAGTGCCATATTGTCCCGATCGGTCCACATTGATTTTTGGTGGTATTGTTGGGGTGGTTTTGGGCTTCGGACGGCTCGCTAGGTACTTGGACCCAATTTTAAATATCACATTCATACTCTGCTCCCAAATATATTTTATTTAAATCCCATATTGTCCCGATCGGTCCACTATACTACTTTTGGGGTGGTTCTTGTTACTTGGATCCAATTTTTAATACCATATTCGTATTTAACTCCCAAATACCTTTCATTTGAGTCCCATATTGTCCAAATCGGTAAATATGTCCTGCTGGGGGGATTTTGTGTAGTGGGGAGGCCTCCAGGCACCAAGGAATACATTTTTATGTCAGATTTGTACTCTACTTTTAAATAACTTTCATTTGGAATCCATATTGCCCAGAGCGATAAAAGTGTCCTGTTGGGTGGTGTTTTGGGGATGGGGCGCCCACCAGCACTTTGCCCTGAAAATAGGTATCAAATTCGTTCTCTACTCCCAAATAACGTTGATTTGAGCTCCATATTGTCATAGTCGGAAGTGAAGTTCAGTTCTTGGGGTTTGAGGGCACGCCCTAAAGTTCCCCCAAACCCATGGCTCCATAATTGGATATTAAATTCGTTTTCTACTCTCAAATACCTTTCATTTGAGTCCCATATTGTCATAATGGGTTAATTATAATTAGCCTAGTTGAAGTATTTTTAGAAGGAAAAGTGACACCAAGACTTGAACGCAAATATTAATGTCGTATTACTAATCTACTCCCAAATACCTTTCATTTGAGTCCCGTGTAGCCATGATCGACTAATATGCCCATTTGCTGGTATCTCAGGGTGGGGCGACCTCCATTACTAGGACCTATTTTTTATGCTATATTTGTAATCTTCTTATGAATACCTCTCGTTCTTCTCTGAAATTTTGTCAAAATTTCAATGCCATAGGACTGATTTTTTAAATTTTGATTTTTATAGCAGGTTTTGTCGAATATTTCATTTTGCAGAAATTTTTGTGAAAATTTGGTTTTTGTAGGAAATTTGATCAATAATGTTATTTGATTTTTATATCAAATTGTATCAACATTCTATTTTTATAGGAACTTCTGTGAAATTTATTTTTGTAAAAAATTTTCTCAAAATGGAACATTCGAGCATTATGAGATATTTTGTCAATTTTTCTTTTGGTAAAAAAATTTGGACAGCATTTTTTTGTTATACGCAATTAGGTTGTTATGTTATAGGATTTCTTTTTTGAATAATGCTGCTCATTATCTTGTAGACTATGATTATTAAATATTTCATAAAATAAATTAAACTCCACTTGAATTTCATAATACTGAACTGCTCCTTTTTTTGGTTACTTGCAACAAATGCACAATCACTTCAACATCATTATTCAGCTGTTGTCTTGCAACGACCTCCACAGAGAATCAACAACACCAACACCAACATCATTGACCAAGCCAAGAAAGATGTTTTGCCCACAATCGAACAGGCCAAGTAGAAAAAAAACAAACAAACAACAACCTGACAATTAAGGAAAATATCAGTTCGGCCACCAACTGTGTGGAAGGGGAGGGTATGGGAGTAGGAGCACAAGTTAACAACATTTCGTTGCGCCACAAACCCGATAACTTCTTCCAATTCCTCTTCTCGCTATATTTGTTTTTGGAATTGTTGTAAAGACAAGAGATTTGGAGCTCAAGCTGGACTTCTTCGTCTTCTCCACCATGGTCCATGGCTGAACAAAAATGAGGCTTAGAAACCACAATGACAGCTTTAGGCGGCTGGTCAGCCTGCATAGCTTGGGCCAATCGGCCAGAATATTTCTGCTTTGGCCTAAAACAAAAACCAGGACTCGGTGGACAACATTTTTGCGTTGATCTAACCAAAAATGGTTAAGTCAGTGCAAAACCAGTGGCAGTGGCCAGAATGCCTGACTGCCTGTATGCCTGCCCACCTTGCCACTATTGTGATCACTTTGCTCTCGTGCTTGTTTGTATAGACGATTGTCGTTGTATGGTGGGGGGCTTACAAAAAAGGCTACCGCCATCGATGATGATTGTTGGGTTTTTGATACCGTTATGTCTCGATTTGATTGAAAATTCAATAAACCGAAGAACAATGATGGCGTAGAAGAAAAGGAATTCCAAAAAAGTGGAGGATGACAATCATCAAAAGCGTAAAACGAATGAGAACAATAGGCTGTCGTTTTATAGATCGATAACTTAAAACTTTAGACAAACAACAAAAAAAAAAAACAAAAAACCGAAATATTTTAAAAAATTAAATAAAAAAATTTTCTCTTGAAATAATATAGTTCCCAGAAATTTCAAAACATATTTGAAGAATTATTTGTTTTTGGATTGTCTATAGAATTTTTTAAAATTGTCTTTTTAAAGAACATTTTGAAATTTTTCTATAGAAAGAAAATGGTAGAAATTTTTCTATAGAAAGAAAATTCTGAAAAATGTTTTATAAAATGAAAGTTTTGGGAATATTTTCTATAGAAAGAAAATTTTCTAAATTTTGGAATTTTTTCTTCAGAAAGAAAATTTTAGAATATTTTCTATAATTTTTGCGATTTTTTTATAGAAAAAAAATTTGGAAAATTTTCTGTAAAACAAAAAAATTGGAAACTTTTCTAAAGAAAAAAATGTTGAAAATTTTCTTTGTTTAGAAAATTTTCCAATTTTTTTTCTAGATTTTTTCTATGGAAAAAAATTTTTGAAAATTTTTTTGAAAAGAAAACATTAAAAAATTTTTTATAGAAATAATATTTTGCAATATTTTCTATGGAAAGAAAATTTTTGAAATTTTTTTTTGGAAAAAAAATGTTGAAAACCTTTCTATAGGAAGAAAATTTTGGAATATTTTCTACAGAAATACACATTGAATGAAATTTTTGGTAAATTTTCTATAAAAGGACAATTCTGGGATTTTTTATATTAAGAAAATTTTGGAAATTTTTCTGTAAAAAAAAATTTTGGGATATTCTAAAGAAAATTTTTGAATCATTTTCTGTATAAAGAAAATGTTAGAAAATTTTTTGTAAAAAGAATATTTGTAAAATTTTTTATGGAAAGAATATTTTGGAAAATTTTAGAAATTTTTCTGTGGAAGAATATTTTGGAAAATTTTCTTTCGAAAAAAATTTTTGGAAAATTTTCTAAATTCTACAGAAATAAAATTTTGGGATATTTTCTACAGAAAGTAAATTTTGGAAAATTTTTTATAGACAGAAAATTTTGGGAAATTTTCTAGATTTTGAGTATTTTTTTTATAGAAAAAAAAATTGAATAATTTTCTATAGATAGAAAATTTTGGAAAGAAAATTTTTGGAAAATTTTTCATAGAAATAAAATGTTAGAAAAGTTTTTATTGAAAGAATATTTTGCAAAATTTTCTACGGAAAGAAAGTTTTGGGAAATTTGCTATAGATAGAAATTTTGGAAAATTTTTGTTAGTTTTTTTGGAAAATTTTTTAAAGAAAGAAATTTTTTTGGAAAATTTTTTATAGAAAGAAAATGTTAGAAATTTTTTCATAGAAAGATTATTTTCAAAATATATGCGGAAAAAATTTTCTTTGGAAAAAAAAATTTTAGATATTTTCTATAGAAAGAAAGTTTTGGAAAATTTTATCTAGAAAGAAAATTTTGGAAAATTTTCTGTAGAAAGAAAATTTTGGACAATTTTCTATAGAGAGAAAATTTTGGACAATTTTCTATAGAGAGAAAATTTTGGAATATTTCCTATAGAAAGAAAAATTTTAAAATTTTTATATAGTAAGATAATTTTGGAAAATTTTCTATAGAAAGAAAATTTTGGAAAATTTGCAATAGAAAGAAAATTTTGGAAAACTTTATGCTGAAAGAAAATTTTGGAAAATTTTCGATAGAAAGAAAATTTTGGAAAATTTTCGATAGAAAGAATATTACTTTCAATCGAAAATTTCCAAAATTTTCTATAGAAAACAAATTTTGGAAAATTTTTTGTAGAAAGAAAATTTTGGAAAATTTTCAGTAGAAAGAAAATTTTGGAAAATTTTCTATAGAAAAAAAATTTTGGAAAAAAAATTTCTACTGAAAGAAAAATTTGGGATGTTTTTAAAGAAAGAAAATTGTGGGATACTTTCTTTAAAATTTGAAAATTTTTCGATAGAAAGATATTTTGAAAATTTTTCTATAGAGAGTAAATTTTTAGAAAATTTTCTTCAGAAAGAAAATTTGAGATTTCTTTTTTTGAAAATTTTGACAAAACTTTTAAGTAACGGGACGTAAAGAGAAATTTATTATTGACAAAATTTTCTGTAGGAGTTTTTGTAATTAGGTTAGGTTAGATTTTGTTCAAAAGAGGGTGCAAATATTAATCCGCCCCATGCCAATATGGACATACACCTAAGCCAGTAATAGGCTTGTTGTGAGCTCTAAATACTTAAAAAAGTAACCTCGAAAAAGAAAATTTTAAGTAAGGAATTCCGTGCTACTTACAACATCCTTAATTCCATACCACTTTCCTAAGTTGTTTCATGTCCGATATCATGTCCCCACCTAAGTACCGGTGTTTATTAGCTTCGAAAGCCCAAATGCCCTACATATGCTATCACTTGCCGCACCGATTTCGCATAAGTGAGCTCGTAGTCCTATGTGTCCCCTTATGACACCAAAAGCTATACCGACCTTCTTCTTATTTCCTTTTAGTAATAGCCTTGTCCTCTCAACGTCCGGATCACCCCATAGGGCTTTCGCCGTCCTACCGACTATTTCGCTGCACATGCCCTTAAATCGGATTGCGTCGACCCGAAAGGCTTCGGGTTAACTAAGTTTATCGACGGCAGTTTTCTGGCCTTCACTGCCAATTCGTCTGCCATTACATTCCCCCTTATTCCGTTAAGGACCGGCACCCAAACGATGCGGATTGTGCCATCCTCAGAGAAGGCTTTAATCTCTTTCTTACACTGCAAGCTTATACGTGACCTTACCATTTTACTGTCCTTAAAGATGTTCACACTCGACGTCCTCGCGTTAACACCACTCCACCTCAAGCATTTCGTGATCGCCCATATCTCCGCCTGCAGGACTGTACTATGGTCAGATAGTCTAAAACAGATCTAAGTTCCTGGATTCTCAATATAGACCCCCAGGCCCACTCTGTCCTCTAGCTTTGATCCACTCGTGTAACATGATCTTCCAGTCGGTAATACTAGGGTTTTTGTAATTAAGTTTTATGGCTTATTTTCTAATGTGCATTGCCTTTCTGTAATCCTTGCATTTGAAACCATCAAATTAACAAATTTTAGCACTTGTATAATTTTTATCTTAATTTTCTTACATCCATTATCTGGTCTGCTTGTTTCTCCTTTTGTTTTCCCTGTGTTTTTTTTTTATTTATTTCAAGTCAAGCATATAATTTTTCTTTTTGTGGCCGTGTCTTTCGCTCCACTGAACATTTTATCAAATTATCATAGCATTTACAACTATAACACTTGGTGGTCCCACTTAACACTTCGCCACATAGTTCTTAAGCCTGGCCACCATTACATGTGGTGTCCAAGTAAAAGATGAATGAATACATGAATGAATGAAGAGTGGTATATAGAGGTGGTGGGTTGAAATGAACAAATGTCTTGGCCAAGACAATAGAACTTCCGTAGTTCTTCATAATAGGGTTGATATAGACCATCATAAACACCATGAAAGACAAAGATCAAAACGAAAAAGAAGCAAAAGGAAAACAAAAGTAGAGCTTAATAGACCATTTGATCAAAAACTAAATATTTATTTAGATATTGTCTGTCTGTCTGGCTGTCTATAGGCCTCCACCTTCCATGGATCTCTCCCGTTGGCCACACTTTTGATTTTTTCTTACTTTTTTGCCTCATTTTTGAAGACATGAAATGCTGCTGCAATTCCATTGAGTTACCGATACCAATGGCTTGGTGGTAGTCATAATTAAAGACCCACGTTATATCCCAACAACTTTAAGAAATCTTTTCAGACATTTCTTTCTACAGTCAGTCAGTCTTATGATAAAGCTCGTTTTCTTGTTCAACTACATAAACTTCAATTTTGAGTGTTTTTGTTTTTGGGTTTTAAATCTTTTTTCACAAAAAAGCGTTAATGAACACGCAAGTTTTGAAATTATACGAATGTGGCCAACGGCCACTGGACTAAAGGAGATCAACAATAAAAACAACTTGAGAAGAAAAAGCCGAAATTACAGGCAATGGCTATGGAGAAGATAGGAGGGGCGGTAAAACAGACAGGCGGACGGACGGACAGTACACCATAAAATACCTGGAAAGCCTAGAAATAAAGCAAATGAAATCAAATCAAATGATAATGATACCGACATTAATCACACAATTGCCAAACTAAGAAAATGGAGTGAATGTCTCAACAGCTCAATAGTTAGAGTTGTAGTTAATAAACCTACATCACTTACTTCAAAGGCTGTACAAGTTGCTTTTCTTTAAAACTTCCCATAATACCTAATCTCTATCTTTCAGTTTTCTTTTTTTAAGAATAAACATTTAACTTTTCTTTTGATAACCGTGTTTATATATATATTTTTTATTTATTCTAAGATTTTTCTTTGTTTTCTTTGCTGGCAATTGACATTTATTTGTTAATTTAAACAAATAAAATTGTAAATAAGAATTTTAAAAGCAACCGCTTTACCTTGCTTCAACTTCTTCTCTGGGTTATCAATATTTACCACAACAACTGTTATCAGGATTAAGAGAAAACAATTGAGTGAGACATAGTTGGGCAATTGGGCAAGATGAAATCTTAATAAGAGGTGGATGACCTTATAATTAATAATAACCAAAAGTTGTTGACAAATAACTATATTCTCTCATTCTTTTGAAAAAAAGTTTAAATTTTTTATCTTGTTTTTAAAGTGAGATATATTTTGTCAATTTGGAATGAGTCTGGTCCATTGTGGTATCATAGAAAGAAAGGGAAGAGAAAGAGGATGCGAGACCTCGGACTAGAGGTTATACACGAATAAAAACACAGACGGGAAGAATGGGGAACCCGAGCGGGGGTTGAAGAAACGCCCATCCCCACTCAAGCATATATTAACCTACGTGCGAGCTTATGGCACCCCTCGTCGGAACCATCTTGTTCCTTCAACAAATCTCAGGAGACCTACCAGAGGTATGTTCGCAAGTTCAGCCAGATTACAGAAGAAACGGCTCCGCAGAAAGGAGAGCCTACGTCCCTGCAGGCCCGCACATGAACACAGCAAGTGCTCAAGAGTCTTCTCTTCATTCTCATCGAGGCAACTACTACAGAAGTCATTGTGCGGTATGCCTAGATGCGCCTTCATGCGGCCTATGTCACAGTGTCCGGTTATGACCCCTGTCATAGACCTCTTATCGAAAGCCAGCAACTCTCTCTTCCTCCTTCGGTCGATGACCGGCTATAGGGCCTTTGCTGTCAGGCATACCTCGCCACCGATGCCGCCCTGGCCATCCCCTCTACTTTGTTCAGTAGCTCGAAAAATGGCACGTAGGCAAAACCGGGGACTGGTTCCCCCGTCGCAGACGAACCCCTCCTGGCGCGCTCGTCCGTCCTCTCATTCCCTGGAATTCCCTCATGCCCAGTAATCCATGTCAGCATCACATCATGGGCCCGGAGCCTATCCAGGGACTCCAAACAATCCGCCACACATCTCGACCTCAACATCCTCGACCTCAACATCCTCGACCCCAACATCCTCGACCTCAACATCCTCGACCATAAGGCCTTGAGCGCCGCCATACTGTCCACATAAATTCTGAGTTTCGAGGGGGGTAAATCCCTTACCAGAATTTCCAGAATTGCGGCCACTGCAATGGCCCAGACCTCTGCCTGAACGACCGTACACTCTACCCGCAGTCTCAGAGGCATACTGATATTGAATGCATGCGAATAGACCCCCCATCCAGTCCCTGACTCCATCATGGAGCCATCGGTGTAGATCGAGGTCTCATCCCCCTCAAGTACATCATTCTTCCTCCATTCATCCTTCCCAGGAAATCGAATCGCGAATGGCATCACTCCAGTCGGAAATGGTGCCAGGTAGTCGGAGATCCTTCTCAGTCTACCCTCCGCATCACACATGCCTAACTTTTATAAGTTCTTTGCTATGATATCTATTGAATAGAAAGCATTGAATATTATAGGCTCTTCGATATTCGTGTTCAATATGGTTCAGATCGGTCTATAGAGCTGTCCTTAGGCCCATAAAAGGTGAATTTTTTTACCGATGAACTTGGCATAATAATTTGTGTTAGACCCTTACAAAGACTTCCTGAATATGGTGGAGATTGGATTGTAGTTAGAAATAGTTGGTATGGGTTCATAAATGATTAAGTTTTCACCGTATTATGACAAAAGTTGGTTAATATATATACCAAAGGTGGTGGGTATCCAAAGTTCGGTCCGGCCAAACTTAATGCCTTTTTATTTATTTTGTTTTCTTTTAATCCCCTGTGCCCTCTTAGAATATTCCTGCTCTACAAAATTCATTAAAAATCCTAGAGTTTTTAGTAACTTCGGCAATGATTATACAGTTTTTTGTTGTTGCTACATTTCCTCACCGAATCATCATACTTAAATAACACATTTTATGTTGTTGTGTTTATAGAGTTGTTGCCTTGGTTGTTGTTGCTATTGTTTTATGGCAAGTTGCACTAGTTTTATATGTGCAACCATTAATGGTAATAAAATACACATGTTCTCTTCTAGTTGATATTCTTCTCTTTCTTAGCACCAAGAAAATACATACAAAAATACATACTCACTCACATGCATCCCAGGCTATACTACAAATCCCTAGATTACAAGCGACCCTTTTTCTTACCTGCTAACAACAGCAAAAAGAGAAAGACCAAGCGCAAGATGGACTGTCCATCTACACACTGAATGATGAAGTCAAAGATGTTGTAAGAGGTCTAAGATTACCTTACCTGTGGAAATGCAGCAAACCAGAAGATGAGACAGGAATTTGTTATTTTCACAGCAGCAGCAATAATAACAACAACAATAAAACACCCAATCTCATGATGCATAGACAGACTTGTATGGTGAAGCACCAGAAGTTGAAAGAATTTGAAATGTTTTTATTTCAAACAGTCAAAAGGAAATGAAACTGCCTTTGACTGTTATTACACTTCAAGGTAGGGGAAAGACCGACAAACGGACAGACAAATCTATGAATGATATGTGTGTTTATGGTTGAATGTACTGCCGGCCGGCTGAGCAATCTAACAGCAGGAGTGGTTTATCTGGTTTTTGTTTTTAATACCCTACAATACTACAGTGAGGAAGGGCAAATAACTTAAGGGTATTTTTGGTGGCACCTTTAAGAAAGGAAACTAAATGAAAACTATATTTCTCTTAAGACATAATTTCAGGGAAATTTTCTCCTTAGACAACATTTTAGTGAAATTTTCTCTAAAGACAAAATTTTCAAACCAACAACAAGAATTTTTTTAGGACATAATTTCTACGAAATTTTCTCTAAAGACAAAATCTCCGCGAAATTTTCTCTAAAGACAAAATTTCCGCAAAATTTTGTCCAAAGACAAAATTTCCACAAAATTTTCTCTAAAGACAAAATTTCCACGAAATTTTCTCTAAAGACAAAATTTCCACAACATTTTCTCGAAAGACAAAATATCCACAAAATTTTCTCTAAAGACAAAATTTATACGAAATTTTCTCTACAGACAAAATTTTCACGATATTTTCGCTACAGACAAAATTTCCACGAAATTTTCTCTAAAGATAAAATTTCCTCTAAAGACAAAATTTACATGAAACTTTCTCTAAAGACAAAATTTCCGCGAAATTTCCTCTTAAGACAAAATATCCACGAAATTTTCTCTAAAGACAAAATTTCCACATAATTTTCTCTGAACACAAAAAATTCTATAGAATTCTCACTAAAGACAAAAGTTCTACCAAATTTCTCTTAAGATAAAATTTTTGTACAATTTTCGTTAAAAACAAAATTTCCAAAAAATTATGTATAAAGCAAACATTTTAGTGTAATTTTCCCTAAAGACAAAAGTTCAGCAAAATGTTCCCCACAAATTTGTATGAAATTTTCCTTAAAGGCATAATTTTCATGGAATTTTCTCTAACGACAATATTTCCACAAATGTTTCTCTAAGTACAGCACTTCAATGAATTTGTTCTCTTAAGACAAAATATCAATGAAATTTTCTTAAAATTTTCAATATTCGTAACTTGTATATAGAGTAGGGCATTTTAAGATCGCTTTGTCCCAATATTGTTTTGTTTTTCATTTTTGTTCTTTTTTATTTGTTCTTAGCCAATACGAATGCCTCTGATGCTGTGATGTTGCATCGTCTCGGGCTGCCATTGTCATTATTGTTGTTGGGGAACGAAAAGGTTCCCTTAAAATGAGTGGACAAAAATGACAATTGTCCAAAAAAAAACAGAAAAATGGAAAACTGTCGACAAAAAACAACTCACATAACCACCCGTGGAAAAAAGGTCGTTAGTGATGACATACCAGCAACACCATTGTCCTGTGTTTCGAGACCTCTGCTAGAACTAACTACCTGTGAAAAATATTGAATAAGGCGTAGTTTTTGTTCAAAAAGAAATATTTCAAATATTTTTTGCTTTCAAAGAAAACGAAAGGTCATTTTCTTTTGTCGTTACTCATTTTCTTTTATTTTAAGAGAGAGAGAGAGAGCGAGAGCAAGTATTTCTGATGAATCATTTGTAGGGCTTATGAGTAGCAGCAGTTTTTTTTTCCATAAAAGGCCAAGGTCTTGAGACAAGTCAAAATAGGCGTAAAATGTCGTTTAACTACAAATTTGTCGTCATGCTGGACATATAAGTAATTAAGAAATTTTTCTTCGAAATCCAGGATTATAATAAGTGCTTGAAGAGGATAACAACAAAAAAAAGAAAACAATTGAAAAATGAAAAACATGAAAAGTAAACAGAAGTTGGTGGAAACATCTCATGAGAAAAATTTGAAATGTCATCAATATTTCGTTTCTATTAGAATGTCCATTGAAATTACTTTTCAATGGACATTGTTGTTGGTATGTTAGGCAATTTCTATAAGAACTTCGTCAAAAATTCTTTACTATACGAATTTTTGTTAAAATATCTTAGGGAAATAAAGTAAAAATTTTTTGCTGGCTATAGAAAATATTGTTATAATATTATGGCTGTAGAAAACTTCACAACGACAAAATTTTTCTGCCACGAAAATTCGGTCAACATTTCGTTTTTAGAGAAGTGTTTGGCAAATTAGTCAAAATTTATCAAAAGTTTGTTTCCATAGAAAGTTTTGTCTGTTTATGTTAATTTGAAACGTGTGTAACTTAAAATGCTTGTAACTCCCTAAAATGTTTTGTATTATTTTTAAAAAGGACATTTGCTCAAAAATTTACTTTTGTAAATTCTAGCAGAATATCTTCGCTATAAATGTTGGCAAGATTTCATTGTCACGAGAAATTTCTTTGCTACAGCAAACCTTGTCAAAAATGTTGGCGAATGGAAACTTTGTCAAAATTTCATTGCAAAATTCGGGAGCATGGAAGAAGTTTCACAGAAGTTGGTTACTCTGCAGAAGACCCAGCACATAAGGATTAATATTTTTGTGAGCTTCTGTAGGTACTACCATGAAGCGCAATTAAGACTTACCTTTAATTCAACTCTAGTTTTAAGGTTACTCCGAAAACAAACTTTAACTCTTATGGAAGCAAGCAACGAAGTCTTCGCGCAACATAATATATATAACTTTTTAAACAAACATGGCAATATAAACGAATAAAATTTATCACGTTCGGCCGGAGGTATATATTACCCACCTTTCGTTATAATCCGCTGAAAAATTCATCATTTATGTACCCATACCAGCTATATCCAAGTACAGACTGATCTTGACCATACTCAGTACGAGTTTCGAGGGCCTAATACAACTCAATGTGCTAAATTTCAGATAATTGGATAATATCTTCGCATTTTATGGGTTCCAGAACTTAAATCGGGATATCGGTATTCATAGCAGCTATAACCAAATATTGATCGATATGGACCATATTGAACGCGGATGTCCAAGAGCCCACCCGATAATCGGGTTAAGTTCATGGGCCCATGAACTTAGATCGTGAGTTCGGTAAATATGGCAAACATAGCCCGATCTTGATCATACTCAGTATGAATTTCGCCTAACACAGCTCCTTTTGCTAAATTTCTTTTAAATCGGATAAAATATGAGCCTTTTGAGGGCCCAAGACTTTTAAAGGTCTATATCCAAATATAGACCGATGTGGGCCATATAGAACACGGATGTCGATGAGACTGACACAGTTCACTGTGCCAAATTTCTGTGAAATCGTGTAATAAACGCTACTTTTATGAGGTCATGAACTTAAATCAGGATCTTGACCATACCCATTACGAATGTCGAGGGCCTAACACAACTCTTTGTACTTAATTTTAGCGAAATTGGATAATAAATGCAATTTATATGGAGCCAACACTTTAAATCGGCAAAATCACTCGCCATGTTACATCATAAAAATAAGAGAAATCAATGTATATAATGTTTGGTGAGACGTTGCATACGCTTTAAACTATAAGGAGCGTAAATTCAGTTTCTGTGAACATATTTTCAATATATTTGTAATAAATAATTCACGTGTAAGTAAGCGAGTTAAATTGTTTAACGAAATGTTTCTAATATACCAATGTGGATTTATCTAACCCTCAACAAGGTGATCGATAGTCTAACGAGTGAGAATGGACCTATAACATACAGCCCATGAGTGTATTCTCCAATTGAGTGTAACTCTAAAAAGAATATGGTATCAAGCGATGAAAATAAGGAATAAATGACATATCAACCCGTGGGGATGGTAATAAGAGAATCCGATCCAAGCTTCGAAACTTCCAAAACGTAGAATTTTCCGCGGTCGGGTAGGAAATCCCATTCGCTGAGACGCGACAATTACTATTCCGAAATCTATCGGTGGGTGGAAGAAGCTTTCCCCATGGAATTTCCAACTCCGATTGTCGGAGTAGAGCCCTATGGAGAGGTTTGTCGTCAACAAAATTAAAATATTTTTAATTTTTCAAGTTTTTTCCTGTTAGGGCGAAGATGATTAAATTTTACAATTATTGTTTGTTCTTCTTTCGAGATTAGATCAATGATCACAGATGCAAATGGAAAAGGAAAGCCAAAGATAGCAACACACACCAACCACTATGGGACGCGTTTCGTCTTTGGTTAGAAGACTTTTCAACCATATTAGGTGTGATGGCTTCAAAGGCCGTGTGTTGGTATGTTGTATTTGAATCGTACTAATAGCGGAAACGCATCTATGATACAATTACCACATTAACCAAGCTCGACAACACTGCTTATTAGCTGTACTTTTCCCAATGCATGTAATTTTGTGTAATGACAGACATTCTTTCTGTGACAAATTACACTTCTTCCGTACTACACATGATTTTGCGCATCTGTTGGAATTTGTATTGATGGCTTCGAACGCTAACATAACGTCGATGGCTCTCGAAGTTTTTCCGTGTGCGTAGGTTCGAATCCTAGCCGGGCTCTGCCGAACTGCCGGACTTTGGAACAGCTTTCCTAATTGGCAAAGCATTAAAAATCTTCTCGAAGATGTTTGCTCAATTTTGCCTCCATATGATTATGCAGAAGTTTTTGCAACTCTGTCTGATGATTACAATACTAATAATTTAGTAATTATCGTCAATACGATAAATTGCCTGAGTAAACTTCTTACACCGGTATTCACAAAACTTAATGTAGATTTGAAATAAGTTCATTTGACAGATTTCTTTTATAGAATTGTCAAATAATCCTATTTTAAGGCTTTGTTAAGTTTGGGAAGACGGCTGTTAATGTTTAACAGAAAACTCTTCTTCACAATTGATCTTAAGCGCACAACTTCAACCGATGCGGGACTTTTCTACGGCTCTTCCGCGAATAAAAAGCTATTCCAGACGATTCGCGAAAGATTATTTGGTAATCCAAAATATTTGCGGGGATTTTAAACATTCAGTGGCTGTTTGCAAAAGGATTGTGGACTTTTGGACGATGTATTTTGATTTTAGCTTATTGTTCGGAGCAGTCAAAGTTCATCACCCTCCGTTACTGAGTTTTGAAAAAGAAAAAAAATAAGAGGTTTCTTATCGCTTGTAACTTAAAGTGCTTGTAACTCCTTAATATATCTGAAACGAGTGGGATAATATCTAATTCCAAGGTGGACAGTTTCTGAAAATTCAAAATTCATTCGCCATTTGCTTTCAATTTAATGGTAGACGTTCAAAGGGAAGAAACTATAAGTCAAAATTCTTTTCTACTTCGCAATCTCCAAACCTATGTATCTAAGCATTTATTATTTATGATATAGAATCAATAGATTTGTTATTAAGTTTGGATGTTATTCCAAACTTAATAAAAAATCTATTGATTCTATATCTTATCAAACTAAAACTGAAATACTTAACATTTAAAATATTTTTCTTACTAAATTGTTTCCTTCCATATTTGGTCCATTGCAATTAAGCTGTAAACCTTTTAAAAGCTTTTTAATTGTTATTGCTTAATTTTTTTACTGTAGCATTTCTATCAAAAGTGCTCTTTGTCCACAATGGTAACACAAATTTCTCACACATTCTTTGAAATCCGCTCCACATTTGCATTCATTAAATTCCCATTTGTGGTCTCTGGCACTTTGGTCTCGATTGAACCCAATTATAATTCACTCGCCAGGCCATGGATATTAAAAGAAGTAGTTTGAATGTTCAAAAAGATACATAAAAAACTCCTCTAAATACTATAAAGTCACGTTTTTCGTTTATTTTTATCTGCTTCACATCAAAGTGTTTGGCCATTTTTGGGGAGTATTGAGTACCCCAAACAAGATGAAATTCGCATTTTATTTGTAAAACGCCTTTCTTAACAGGTCTCTTGAAATTTCCATATCATTTTTTTCGAAATAGTTTTTATCGACAAAAAAGTGAGTGTGGGTAAAGCCTGGGCTAAATACCACCCGTTGTTGTTAAGCATTTCATGTAAAGTTTGCTTGCTGGCTGCTTGGCTAATTTTGATGGTGTAGGCTAAGACTCAAAACAAAAAAAATGGCAAAAAGAATACAAAAAGTTTACATTTTGTTAACTCTTTTCGAAGATTGTTTGACGATTATCATCTACCGCCACTTAAACGCTACACATATGGTTTCGTGGTCCATGCTCTGGCTGGAAGCGTAGTTGACTGCTCCGTTTCATTCATGTCTTAGCAAAAAGCCAGCAAAGTTAACTACCATGCCATACGGTCCGTCTTTGTATTTATCCGTTGGCAATTCATTGGTCTTGGGTTATGAGGAGTTAAGTGTTATGAGCCAAGCGGCAGACGAGTGGGTCGAAGAATCCGCCGTCGTAGTTATATGGTTTAATGTTACGTTTTTCTAACGTTTTCGGTTTTCTTAACTGCAGAGTAAGTTGTGATTTTTTGTTTCAGCCAAGACCTGATGGCCCATGGCTGGTTATTTTGTGCGGTGCGCTTTTTACTGCCTCTATCTCTCTCAAAGGCGGTTTTGTTTCTTTGTGACGGCATGCCTACCAACAAAATCCATCTGTAGAAGCAGCAGAAAACTAAGATTTATGATTTGACTATTTGCTTAATAACACGTTATGGAGCGTTAATAAATGATGAATTTAAATAATTACGAAGAATTTTCTCCGTCTTGTTTGTTAATGCCGTTCGCTCCAACGTATTTTGTATTAATTGTGGTATTAATTGTATTTCCGTTAAGCGAAATGGCATTGCCTTGCCATCGTTGTTTGGCTGACTGGCCTAGAGGAAAATACATAGGAAAGGCGAAAAACAGCTTAAAGTTCGTGTCAAGGTAATTAAAAATTCTAAGCGAAATTCCCAAGAAAGAAATGTTGAAAAATAGAAAAACCATCAGCAATGCGAACAGAGATTTACAACAGCCCAGTTGCGAAAAATAGGTGGGAATAGTTTGATGTAAGCAGGTTAACTTAAAATATTCTCATTAATCAGTATTTCTAAGGCAATGACAAATTATTACAAGCTTGTCATTACAAGCTGTGGAAGAGTAAAAGAATGTTTCAAGCTTGAGAAGCTTGATGACAGGTAAGATAGTTTGGGTTACCAGACGCTACGAGGTGGCACTAAAAGTATTTTGGTATAATCACTAGAAGTTTGATGCTGCCTTGAATAGTTTAATACAACCAAGAGTGGTTTGATACAACCAAAAATAGTTTATATCAACCAGAAAAGATCGCAAAGTCTTCCAATGTGTTCCAGATATGTTAAAGTTGTTGCTAATAATAAGAAACGTACAAGGTGTTACAAGCATTTTAAGTTAGAAAGGAAAAGCAGCGCCACATAAAAATTATTTCGCAGGGATTACAAACACTTAGTGGTGCATTTTCCAAAAAAATTATAGACTTTTGGCCGACAGTGCTAAGCGGTCGAAAACTCATTACTGCTTTTGTTGTGTTTTAACAAATGTAAAATGTTTGTAACTCTCTAAGGCGCTTCTTTTCATTTCTAACTTAAAATGCTTGTAACATCTTGCACGTTTCTTATTATTAGCAAGCACATGAAATATATCTGAAAAATATTGGGGATTCGATTCGAGCCGAAATAGTTAAAAGAGTGTTGTGATACCAAAGGTAGTTTCATACAACCAAAAGTAGTTTGAAACAACCAACAATTGTTTGAATAGACAAAAGAAGTTTGATAAAACCAAAAGTAGTTTGATACAACCAAAAGTAGTGTGATACAACTAAAAGCAGTTTGTTGCAACCAAATGTAGTTTGATTCTACCAGAAATGGTCTGACGGACTATACTTGGCACGCCTACTGGGTGGTACCCAGTCGGGTAGTAACTGCGACTTCTACAGTCCCAATAAGTTAGTTATTAGAAGATGGGTTTATATGGCAGCTATATCAGGTTAGGAACCGATTAAGACCATACTTGGTACAGTTGTTGGTTAGGAAAACAAACCACATTGTGCAAAATTATAGAGGCTCAAGAAGTCAGGATCCGAGATCGGCTTCTATGGCAGCTTTTTCAGGTTATGAACCGACTTAGGCCATTGTCAACACAGTTATTGAAAGTCAAAAGAAATTATCTCATTCTAAGTTTCAGCCAAATCGGATAAGAAATGTGCCATCTAGAAGCTCAAGAGGTCATGAACTCATGAAATGAGATCGGTTTATATGGCAGCTATATCAGGTTATGAACCCATTCAAGTAGTCAAAAGCCGAGATCGGTTTATATGGCCGCTATATCAGGTTATGAATCGATTTGGACTTTTCTTGACTTAGATACTGGAATGCAGCATAGAAAACCTCATACGCACAGAACACCTTATACGCACAGAACACCTCATATGAACTTAGCTACTGGAATGGAGCACAGAACACCTCATACGAAATTTCAGCTAAATCGGATAAAAACTGCGCCCTCTAGAGGCTCAAGAAGTCAAAAGCCGACATCGGTTTATATGACAGCTATATCAGATTATGAACCGACTTAAATCATTCTTAGAACTGTTATTAGAAATAGGAACAAAACACCTCATGCGAAGTTTCAGCCAAATCAGATAAGAATTGCGCCCTCTAGAGGCTCATGTAGTTAAAAGCCGAGATCGATTTAGATCCGATTTAGACCTTTCTTGGCACAGTTATTGGAAGACAGTGCGAAATTTCGAATTTGGCTGAAATTTCCAATTGCGCCCTATAAAAGCTTTAAATGTCGAATCGGGAGATCGGTTTATATGGCAGCTGTATCAAGTTATGAACCTTTCTTAACACTGGTATTAAAAATCGGAACAAAATACCTCATGCGAAGTTTCAGCCGCATTAGATTAGAATTGCGCCCTCTAGAGGCTCAAGAAATCAAGATCCGAGATCAGTTTATATGGCAGCTATATCAAAACATACACCGATGTGGCCCACTTACAATCCAACCGACCTACACTAATAGGAGGTATTTGTGTGACCGAACTTGACTTGGATGTTAAGGGGCCTAACACAAATCGGGTAAAAATGCGCCATTTATGGGTCCAAGAACTGAAAACGAAAGGTCGCTCTATATGGGGCCTGTATCAAGATAGAGTCCTATTTATATAGCCCATCTTCGAATCCACCCAGCCCATCTTAACTGCCGATGCACTAAAAAAGAATCTGTGCATAGTTTCAGCTCAATATGTTTTTTAAAGACTGTAGAGTTTGGAGGCCACCGTGGCGCAGAGGTTAGCCCATCTATGGCTCTGAGCACCTGGGTTCCAACCCTGGCGAGAACATTAGAAAAAAATTGTCAACGGTAATTATCCCCTCCTTATGCTGACAACATTTATAAGATACTGTGCCATGCATAGAAACCTTGTAAAAACCTCTCCCCAAAAAAGTGTCGCACCACGGCACGCTATTCAGATTCGGCTTTAAAAAGGAGGGCCCTTATCATTGAGGTTCAACTTGAATCAGATATGTGAAAAGTTTGTCCTTTTTCCTTATAGGAATGTTAATGGTCAAATTTGCATTTGCAGAATGAATTCTGCAGATGGACGGACGGATTATAGTTTCAGTTTTATTTCTATGTTATGATGTTGGGAGTTGTTGTTTTTGCACATTTAAATACCTAATTTGGGATGTATTTTTCTTTATCGCATAAATATTAGCCAACAATGTATGTGTTTTTGAAATTCTTGTTGTGTTTGCTTGTACCTGGTAACCATTTCTATTTTGCTCTAATGATTTTTGTTATTGGACATACCAGGTCATACCATTTTCACTTTCAGGGCTGCTCAACATACAGATTTGCTCAGTCCAAAAAATAAGCATAAATTTTGTGTGAGAAAATGTGTCTAGGTGTGAGGACCACACAATTGTAATTATGTGCAAGTCAATGGGCTTGCTTGGGATTTTTTTAAGTACGTGATAGAACCAAAAGTGTTACGGTGCAACCAAAAGGGGTTTGATGCAACCGAATATAGTTTGATACAACCAAAGGTAGTTTGACGGCAACAAAAGTAGTTTGATGCAATAGGCTGATGAGAGCTGATAGTTTAAAAAATAACCAATTCACCATTTTGTCCGTAAAAATTACTCAAAGAGGAGGTTGAATATACCCTGAGGTGGTAAAATTGCAATTTTATCATAACCTATATCTCCCATCTCCTCTGTCACATCCCAAAAAATTCACTCTCATAGATAAAGCTCATATATCTACAATTTCCCATGCTTGTCTTTCATTACTCTCAAACCATTAAAATCTCACCGAAAATATAATTAACATCGCCCAGTGCATGACTTGGTTGGTAATTATCAACGATTTCTCATTTTCCAAACTAAATCCAACTTGTCTCCAATTTCCTGTGTGAAAAGCAATGCAGAATGCAGGTCGGGGAAGCGGCTACTTCAGATATATTTTTATATAATGGATGGCTGATTTAACGACAGGCCATACCGCCAGCTAGAGCTGCTTGACTATGTGTTTGGCTGGGTAATTGTAATGGCCCTCTTTCGCATAGCAGGCACTTATGTATGCATCGTAGATCGTGTAATTAACTGTAATGTGTGAGGATTAAAACTATTTGCCAATTACATACGCATTTTGCTACGTCTGAATGCCGATTCAATTTGTTTTGCTATTTTCCCGGTTGTAGTTTAATTTTTTGGTTTTTGTTCTCGCTTACATTGGCTGAATATATATTTGTTTTTAATTAAGTAGACCAGAATAAATGGAGATGAACAGGTGAAACTACATCCATGCATGCAAGCAAGTGCAACTAAAATATGCAAATAGGAATGGAATGTGTTTAGAAGAAGGAGAAATCAAAAAGAAAAGACGAACGTATACGAAACTAGAAAAAATTGCAAACGGCTGCTTTAATGGACTTTGAAAAATATTCTTTTAAGGCTGTCGGATTAGTTGGTGCTCTTGGATATGTTCAATGAAAATAGAAGAGACCACACAAAGTAAAAGCTATGGAGAAATCTTGAAACTGTTTAGTGGGTATATTTATAAATCTGCTGCTTTTTTTGCGGAAAAGAAGCGGTAGGCAGAAAGGTGTTGGAAAGAGGAGGTATCGCTATAGCAGCAATGTCCTCAATGTGCTAAATACCAAAAGGAGTGGGGTTAAAGAATTGTTCTAGGAATATTGAGGAATTAAAGGGCTTGCAAGCTTTTGAGATTACTAATTTTTTTTTTAACGTTCAACTGGTAGTATTATCGGATTGACAGAAAGTCGGTGGTCGGTTCCCATGTCGTTTAAAGCTAAAGAAAAATGCGACAAGTAAACTTCTTTTATGAAAAACTTTGGACTTTGTTCACTTTGTACTTGCAATAATTTGTGACAAATATAAAGTTTTTTTACCCGACAATACCTCTCTTGGTTGTTGTTTTCGCACATTGAAATACTTACTTTGGAATGGATATTTCTTTACCCGGTAAATATTACCAAACAAAGTATATGTCTAAAAAATTCTTGCTATATTTCCTCGTATCTGGCAGTCATTTGCCCGTTGCTTTCATGATTTTTTCATTTGGCATACCAGCATTTTTATCCACACCAACATAGGATGGGGGTATGCTAATCTAATCGTTACATTTGTAACACCTCAAAATATTGATCTGCGACCCCATTAAGTATATTCGGGATCGTTTCGGCATTCTGAGGCGATCTAGCCATGTCCGTCCATCTGTCGAAATCACGATAGTGGTCGAACGCGTAAAGATATCCGCTTTAATTTAAATTCTTGAGCTTCAATTTTCATCCAATTTGGCTGATCTTTGGAACAAGGACTTGTGTTATGACTTCCGACATCCCAGCGCAGTATGATCCTAGTCCGTCTAAAGACTGATATAGCCCCCATAGAAACCGATCCCTCAATTTGACTTCTTGCGCCAATAGAACACTCAATTTTCATCCGATGTGTCTGAAATTTGGAACAAAGATTTGTGTTATGACTTCCAATATCCATGTCAAGTACGATCCTAGTCGGTCAATAAATTGTTATAGCCCCCATATAGACCGATCCCCGGATTTGACTTCTTGATCCCTTAGAAGCCTCAATTTCCATCCGATTTTGCGGAAATTTGGAACAAAGACTTTTGTTTTGACTTTCAACTTCCATGTCCAGTACGATCTTAGTCGGCCATAAACTTATATATCCCCCATATAAACCGAACCCCGGTCTCATCATCTATCTCGCGGAAAGAGTCCAGCAACTTTGTAGCCATGGCCCTACGTATCTCGGGTAATATTCTCTCTAAGTGCTTTCCACCGGTCTTTCTTACTATTCTGTATGACGTTTCGAAGTTTTTTCTTTGGCTCTTTATAGTCTTCGTGTTCCGATGCTGCTTAAGCTCTTCTGTTAGTTCTTTTATATTTTTCTCAATATTTAAGACAGTTTCGCCTTATTGTGTCGATTTTCTCGTTCCACCAGTAGACAGCTGTTTTCTTTCTTCCTGGAGAATTGATTTTCGGCATGGTCTTGTTGCTGGTTTTGGTTATGTCTACAGAGGTCTTCAGCTTATTCAAATTCCACTTACGGGTGCTCTTTTGCACCCTTCGTTCAGTGATATACTGGTGGTTGTTTGCTGTAAGACTCTCCAGTTTATTATTCTCTTAAAGTTTTATACGTTGGTCTGTTGCTTAAACTTCTTCTAGTTTAATCAAACTTCTACTGATTTGATCAAACTTCTTCTAGTTTGATCCAACTTCTTTTGGTTTGATCAAACTTTCTCCTGTGGTTTGAACAGTCTGCTTTCCGTTTTACCAAACTTTGATCTCATACAGTGTGATCAAACCGGGCACAAACAAAGCAGAATTTCTAGTGTTTTTTTATTGCCAGAAAGGAAATCAAACTTTGATCTCATGTAGTCTGATCAAACCGCGCGCAAAAGTTACAGAGTTTCTAGCGTGTTTTGATTACCAGAAAGGTGGTCGTAGCCCAATTCCCACCCATGCTTTGGTCTGTTGCTCAAACTTTTTTCTAGGTTGATCACACTTTTTCTAGTTTGATCAAACTTTGTTTAGCTTTATCACACTTCTTTTTTTATCTTACTTTCTCCTATAGTTTTATTAGACTGATTTCTCTTTGATATTTAAAGATCACTAATTTTCGTCAAACTTCTTTTATTAAATTTATTCTAGATTGATAAAATCTAGATTGATAAAACTTATTTTAGTTTGATTACACTTCTTCTAGTTCTATCTTCTAGTTTGATCGAACTTTCTCCTATGGCTTGATAATATTTCTTCTAGTTTGATCGAACTTTCTTCTATAGTTTGATCAGACTGCTTACCTTGTTATCAAACTTATTTGATAAACTTCTTTCACTAAAGATCTTCAAACCTTATGTCGATTAAATTTTCCATTTTATAGCTTCTACTTATTTTTATTGGCATCAAACCACTATTGTCTAGAGATTTCCAGTGTTGTAACTTCTAAGTCCGCCTCAAAGTTTTCCATGTTTTCTTAGAAGTTTTTTAGCAAAGCTAATTACCTCATGCCCCCTAGAATTCCATAACTCAATTATTTATTATTTCTCATTTAAAAATTCTTAATCTACACTTAGCGTCTATTTTGCTGAAAACCCTTGTTTTGTTTCGTTTCGTTTGGTTTTTTTCTGCATCTAGACAAGATCAAAAGATTAACATTAACCAGTTGTGGTTGGATTTGGATTTCATTCATAAAATGATTGCGGTGTACGACATGTTCATATACTCGACAATAATTGACTTCACTTTTAGCCTTGGCAAAAATGTTAATTACTGTGTGAGATGGCATAATGATGTTGTCTGTCAATAATAAATAACATTACTCTTGGCCAGGTTCACCAGCGGTCAGTTGGGGCCGGCTCTTGAGCACATGGAAAGAAATGACCGCAATGACCATTGGTTGGGGATTTAAAACAGATAAAAAAAAACAAGCAGACAGGTAAAACTTGTGAGTAGGTAAAAAAATTTAAACCATTAAAACTTCAAGTGATGTTGGCAGTAATGATTAAGGGCATAACTGGTAGCAAATGGCAATATTTTGATGGCTAATTTGTTAGATTTTCTTTTCTTGTTGTACTTAATAAAGCATCTATTATTATTTTAATATAATTTTAATTTAAGAATATGACCCTAGCCAAGCAGGAGTTGAATTGTTCTTCAAACTCTTTTTTTTAAAGGTAAATTCTATACAAGCTATTGCTTAACATTCATATATTTCAAATTTAATTGAGTTCTCATATTGAGGGTTTGGGCTTTGCTGCGTTTTTTTTGTTTTGCCGGTCATCGCTGCTGTCAAATCACAGTGGGTTAGAAATTGTAAAGATGTCTTGTATGTGGTATTAACAAAAACAAAAAAAAAAACTACAAATGCCTTTTCATGTATTTTAATCCTCTTTCTTTTTTGTTATTTTTTCTTCTTCTTCCTCTTATTGTGTAGATTACTTTGTTCCAGCATATGTTAAGACTTTAGACAAAAGTCGTTGATGAAAAGATCAAATATATGGCTGCACAGCATGTGCCAAATTTGTACAGCTCGCTCAACTGTATGAGGCTTTGTTGGTGGTTTTTAGTTTTCGGAATTATGTATTTGATTTTTGATATTTTCATCATTAATTTGTTATGATGCGGTGCTTGAGCTGGTTTCTTACAACTCACTTACTCATTCATTCAAAACAAAAAAAAAGAAGAAGGTGACTGGTAACATTATTTGAACTTGAATGTGGGCAAACGATAGCTCAAGAATACCCTGAAACAAATGAAGAGATCATTGAAGTCATCTTAATTGAAAAAAATTGTGTTGATAATTAATTAAATGCTATATCTGGTAAGGTAAGGTGATATTTTTTAAAGAAAAGTTTATACCTAAGAAGCCTCATATTGATTGGAAAATGGGAACTAAAAAGCTTTCAAAATAACTTAAACTTTTGGACCATTGTGGAGTATGGTATGGAACAAAAGAATATTCGTAAAATAATTGAGAATTCGCTTCCTTTAATTTATAAGCAGCTCGCTCAAGCCTAAGTTCAAGAACATAGGGGTTCTTTTCTTCTTAATCGAAATCATTGTTTAATTTTATTTCAATCATGAGCAAAACATTTATTCTAACACTTGTCGTACCATCTTATACTATGTTGGAAGGATGGTATATTTTAAGACCTTCAAATTGATCAACCGTCATCTGTGTCGTTTTGTTCTATTTTGAAGACCTAACGTCGTTCTTCTGATTGTTTTACTGTTCATGACATTACATTCTTGTTCATCGAGTAGGCTTTTATCTCGGCCAGCCTTGAAAGTCTTTGCATTCATGGATTTACTTTGCTCTGGCCCTTCATTTTGGGGGTGGAACGGGGCCTTTGATGTTTGACCCCTAGTATATACAATATATATCAGATTCATGCTCTAGTCTTTAATACCTTTCAATTAAGACTCATATTGCACTGATGGAGCTATTTTTCCCTTTGTGAGGTTTTGGGGTGGGGCGCTTCCCTCAACTATTTGATCAAACAAATTGCGGTATGATGCAACCAGTTAGGTTTGATCAAACTGTTGTAATACTTAAAGCTGAGTAATTCTACACAACACTTTTTGTTATTTTTCTTTATTTAAGAAAAACTTTCTTAAGAATTTCCCCACGCAAGTTCTGAGAATTATTTTAAACTTTTGACACCAAAGCTTTAAAATATGTCCAATTATATTGGACCGGTCCCTCTCCGCTGCGCCTTTTTTAACATTATATGGAACAAAATTTAACTTGGAATATTTATTTTCGACAATAAAAAATGCTTTTAGTGAAATACCATGCTACGAAAATAATATTGGGTTGCCCAAAAAGTAATTGCGGATTTTTCATATAGTCGGCGTTGACAAATTTTTTCACAGCTTGTGACTCTGTAATTGCATTCTTTCTTCTGTCAGTTATCAGCTGTTACTTTTAGCTTGCTTTAGAAAAAAAGTATAAAAAAGTATATTTGATTAAAGTTCATTCGAAGTTTTATTAAAAAGCATTTACTTTCTTTTAAAAAATCCGCAATTTCTTTTTGGGCAACCCAATATATCGCTTGACAAACAGTTTAACAATATAAGTGCTTTTATCTGAATCCTATATGATCTTTATTGGTCTACGAATCTAAGTTTGGATGTAAGGTGTACTCCATTCTTAAAATACTTTATTTCAGCCCGATATTCTCATGATGTCGGATTAAGGTGTTTTCGGGAAAGAGGTGGTCCCCCAAACACTTGACCTGAAAATATCAGCATCGTGCTCTCCTTTCAAATACCATTTATTTAAACCCCATATTGCCATTGGTTTTGAGGGGAGTTTACAGGATGAGGCCACCCCCCAACACATGGCCCCAAAATTGGATAACAAATTCGTTTTCTAATCTCAAATACCTTTCATTTAAGCCACATATTGACATGGTCGAAAAATGTTTACCCTTTGGGGGTGTTTTGGGGATGGGGTGATGCCTTAAATACATGATCCTACATTTGGATATCAAATTCGTATTCTACTCCCAAATACCTTTATTTTAGCCACATATTGCGATTGTCAGAAAGAAATTGCAGTTTATGGGGTATTTTAGGAAAGGGATAGACGCCCAGAAAATTGGTCCCGAAAGTGGGTATCAATTCTTGCTGTAGCCCCCAACTCCTTTCATTTAAGCTCCACATTGACACGATGGGTAAATATGCCCTATTTTGGGGGCCCTGAATATATATCAACAACGTGCTCTATTCTCATATATTTGAAACCCACATTGCCATTGGCCTCAAAATTGGATATCAAATTCGTTTTCTAATCTCAAATACCATTCACTCTTATTGAAAAAACCAGCAAATATGTCCGGTTTGGGGTATGAGCCCTAAAAACTATGAATATCGAGCTCCACAGTCTTTAAGACCCAAATTGTCTTAGCGAGCAAATACATCCTATTTGGAGGTTGTTATGGTGGTGGGACGTCCCCTAGGCAGTTGGTCCAGAATGTTGATTTCAGATTCATGGTCTACTCCCATGTACCCTTTATTTGAGCTCCTTTTTTCCGTAGTCGGCAAACATGTCCGATTTTGGGCATTATGCGGCCACTCAGTGACTTGGTTTTAAAAGTACATATCATATTCGTGTTCTACTCTAAAATACCTCTTATTTGAGCCCCGTATTGCAATAGTCAGCAAATACTTCCTATTTGGGTGGTATTATGGAGGTAGGGTGGCCCCATAGACACTTTTTCCGAACATTGATATCAGATTTTTGCTTTACTTCCAAAGACCTTTCATTTTAGCCCCATATTACTATGGCTGTAAATTTGTCTTCTTTGGGGTATGTTGTCGGGGATGAGCGGCCCCCTAAACACTTGGTCCCACATCTGAATATTAGATTCATATTCTACACTCAAATACCTTTTATTTAAGCTCCATATTGCCATGGGCAGTCAATAAGTCCTGTTTGGGGGTTGTTTTGGGGAAGGGGTGGACCCCCTGGAACTTTGTCCCAAATTTGGATATCAGATTCGTATTTTACTCGCAAATACCTTGCATTAAGTCCCATATTCCGAGTCCCATAATCGATTTAGGGTTGTTTTGGGGGTTGTGGTGGTCCCCCAAACCATTAGTGGATATAAGATACATTTTCTAATCTTAAATACCTTCCATTTGAGTCCCATATTTTCGTGATTGGTGTATATATATATTTGGTAGGTTTTGGGGTGGGGCGGGTGGGGCGCCCTCCCTAGGTACCCCATCCGAAATTTGGATACCAAATTTTTGTTTTTAGGCTACTATGAGAGAGCACACAAAATTTCGCTTAAATCGCACCACCCATCTCCGAGCTTTGACGTTTCTGAAAATAAGGGTAAGGGGGAGGGTCCGCTCCCCCTTCAGATATCAAAAAATTTTGTAGTACCCTATTATCATCACGGGATAGTACCCTATTTTCATCACCATCAGTGAAAATCGGTGAAGCCGTTTCTGAGTCTTTAAGGAACACACAAACATACACACAAACATACAAACAAACCTACAAACAACCACAAATTAATTTTTATATATAAAATTCTTTCTAAGCCTCACTTTAATTAGCTACAAATTAAATATTAATAATTTTCTTATTCTTTTGCAGATACCAGATTTCCTTGGCAAACAAAAACTCTAAGGTATGTTCCAAATTAAGCTGGGTCATAGAAACTGTTAATTGCTTTCAGCTTTAAAATTAATTGTCGTTTATTTTATGTGTATTTTTAATTAATGTGACAACTTGAGACCGTCATAGCTTCCTAAGCAATTTGTCAAAGTGCTTCACATAAATCAGTAAAATTTTCCACAAATATCTTAATATTTTCTCCCTCGCCATACGAACCATGGGACCATGGCTTTTGTCAACCTTATCTGAAATCTTTGTGCTAAATTATTATTGAATTAAAGTCTTTTTAACAAAACGAGGTGACAACTAACTTAGTTGCAGAGGCGTATATAAGCCCCTTCGACAAGAAAAGAAAACATCCGTAAAACACAGACCTTAACAAAGCGCAACTAATTAAATGGTGATAAGACCATCTTAGCGCTGAGGCAATCCTGAAACAAACCTACAAAAAAAAAATGTAACAAAATACAAAATGACTTGGAACTTACCTAAGGAAAAAATAACTACCTGCTTTTGTGCTTTAGACACAAGTTGTACCAAAAAAAAAGCAAGATAGGGCCAGTTAAGTAGCTCTATTTGGGTCTTAGGTTTTGCTTTTGGGGGAAAAAAGCTCCACCAAAGACAAAAAAAAATGTTTTAAGATCATCTAACGCCCATTTAAAACACCAACTCAAAGAATTCACTGAAATTCATTCACAGGGCGGACGAGCGGTCATTCATACCTCTGTGTGGAAAAGTAACAAAAAAACGCACAGGAAGTAAATAATTTGTGGCATGAAATCCAAATATTTTTGTACAAATGTTCCAGCAACAAATAAACGCAATCCTCTAAAAGAAAAAAAACCCCTTAAACATTTTGATGGTGAAACGCATTTTGGTGTACACGCCTCAAAAAACAAGAACTCCGCACAAAAATTTCCAGCCAACTACAATAAGTAAAAAAAGGTGGCCAATCATTTAAGCCCGCAACAGCAAAATCAACAAAACCCAACTCTAAATTGAGGCAATCTGTCGAATTTTCTACTTTTGTTTTGTTGTTTTGAAAGCTGTTATCCGCTTTAAAAGGGATACCATCAATTATTTCTCACTTAATAATAGATTTCATTGGTTTGTGAAATAGCCGAGACATCAAAGTGGCCAAAAGCCCTACAACTGAATATCTCCAACTGGACAACAAACTTCTGAAGCTGCTTAATTAGCTTAGATTTGTTAAGGTGGGAAAATGTTATTAAATATTAGAGCTTAATGGCTAATAAGAATAGGGTTTTGGAAAAAATAGTTATTATTAGAAGGATCATAAGAGACTCTAGTAGAGCGAGAAACAATTGTAAGCGGAGTTAATAATGGGTTTTAGAGGAAATTGTGGGTTGTTTAAGCTAAAGCAAATTATTCCTAAGAAAAAAAAAAAAAAACTTTTTTTTTTGGGAAAAATGGTTTTTTTTAAGTAGCTAAATTTTTTAAAAAGCAATGACGATATGAAAAGCATCTTTTTTCTTAAAAGAGCTATATTTATGGAAAACAAGAAAAAACGTACTAAGTTCGGCCGGGCCGAATCTTATATACCCTCCCCCATAGATGGCATTTGCGGAGTTCTTTTCCCGATATCTCTTTTTAGGCAAACAAAGAATAAAAGAAAATAATTGCTATAATATTGGAGCTATATTAAGTTATGGTCCGATTCGGACCATAATTGAATTGAATGTTGGAGACCATAGTCGAAGTCATTGTGTAAAATTTCAGCCAATTCGAGTAACAATTGCGCCCTTTAGGGGCTCAAGCAATAAAATAGAGAGATCAGTTTATAAGGGAGCTGTATCAGGCTATAGATCGATTCGGGCCATATTTGACATATATGTTGAAGGTCATGTTGCACAAAATTTTAGCCAAATTGGATAATAATTACGCCCTCTGGAGGCTCAAGAGGTCAAGATCCCAGATCGGTTTAAATAGCAGCTATATCAGGTTATGGATCGATTTGAACCATATTTGGCACAGTTGTTAGAAGTCATAAGAAAACACGTCATGCAAAAATTCAGCCAAATCGGATAAGAATTGCGCCCTCTAGTGGCTCAAGAAGTCAAGACCCCGAATTGGTTTATAAGTCAGCTATATTAGGTTATGGACCGATTTAAATCATACTTAGCACAGTTGTTGAAAGTCCTAACCTAATACGTCGTGCAAAGTCAAATCGGATAAGAGTTGTGGCCTCTAGCGGCTCAAGTAGTCAAGATCCCAGATCGGTTTTTATGCAGTTATATTAAAACGTGGACCGGTATGGCCCATTTGCAATCCCAAAAGAAGTATTTGTGCAAAATTTCAAGCGACTAGCCCTACTCCTTCGAAAGTTAGCGTGCTTTCGACGGACGGATGGACGGACGGACAGACAGATGGACGGACGGACAGACAGATAGACGGACGGACAGACAGATGGACGGACGGACGAACAGACAGATGGACGGACGGACATGGCTAGATCGATTTAAAATGTCATGACGATCAAGAATATTTATACTTTATGGGGTCTTAGACGAATATTTCGAGGAATTACAAACAGTGGCTAGCTTTACTCCTTCGAAAGTTAGCGTACTTTCGACAGACAGATGGACGGACGGACATGGCTAGATCGATTTTAAATGTCTTGACGATCTAGAATATATATACTTTATGGGGTCTTAGACGAATATTTCGTGGAGTTACAAAAAGAATGACGAAATTAGTACACCACCATGCTATGTTGGAGTCGGCGGGACCGACTATATAATACCCTACACCACCAAGTCTACGTACTACTTGTAATACATAGAAATTTTATCCAAATCTAGTTAGACCTTAGTTTTGCATACCTATTGAAACCTTGTACGATTTTCTTACGATGATACGAAAATTGTGGCTTCTACAGTATTAAAAATCGAAATGCATAAAAGATATAAAAAGAGGGTTCTGCTTTGATGAAATTTTTTGCATGCAGTGCAACGTCTGATGACTTGGCAATTGCGGTTAGGGAAAAGTTTCCCAGCACTCTAAGAGATATACTTCAGGAAGCTCTACGTGCAACAGCAAAGTGGGCTACCGAAAGTGGTCTAGGTATAAATCCGTGCAAGACAGAAGTAGTTCTTTTCAGCAGGAGATACAAGTTGCCTACAGTGGAACCTGTCTCCTTGGGAAAGCGCAAAATACCTGGGTGTTTTGCAAGACAGGAAACTGAACTTCAAATCCAACTTTTGGAAAGGGCAAGAAAAGCCAACCTTGCGCTATACAACCTATTCAGACCATATTTGCCACACATGTTGGAGGTCATTGGAAAAGTTCAGCTAATTCAGGCAATAACTGCGCCCTCGGGGGGCTCAGGAAGTATAATCGGTTATCTGGGAGCTATATTCAAATAACAACCAATATGGCCCATTTGTAATCCCCAACGACCCATATCAATAAGAAGATCTGTGTAAAAATTAAAGCGGACATCTTCGTTTGTTCGAACGCTATCGTGATTTCGACAGACGGATATGGCTAGATCGACTCTGAATGTCGAGGTGTTTCAAACGGAATGACTAGACTAGTATCCCGCCATCCAATGGCGGTGGTTTAAAAATGTACTTTTTCATATAAAGCTATTTTTTTTTGTAATAAACATATCAGCTTTTTGTACACTACTAATATATCAAACTCTCAACCTCATTGGAATCCGCTCGCCCATAATGCCCCATAATTTTGTCCATTAACAAAGTGGCGCATGCGTAACTTGCATTCAAGTGTAACCATCATTACAACATCAGAGAGTGGAGGCCCAACATACAAAGCCATTAAAGACGCCACCATAAACCATAACAAATCGAGGGTAAGCATTTCCCTTTCGAAAATCCCAAAGTATTTTTTTTTAATTTTACAACAAACAGAACAATTTCGTAATTTTATTGAGAGAGGGGTCGCACATTAAGAAAAAAAAAAAAAAAAAAAACAAAAACAGAGTCAGGAATTCAACTACTATCGAAAATCATTCAACCTTTTGACAAGTCTTAGGAGAACAGGCATCAAAGTATGTTGCTTGATTTTTGTTTTGTTTTTTGTTTTGTATGAAACACTCCCACAGTTATTCCATAATTGCTATTTTACTAAACCAATTCCAAATTTAATTGTTATTGTTCGTTTTTCGATGAATGAAAATCTAATTGAATTAAAAGGGGGGAGAAAAATTCACATGACATGTGTCTCATAACACTCCAATGACAATGACAAACAATTTAATTTAGGCGGCGCAATGACAGTGGCACAGACGCACGGACGGTAAAGAAAAAAAAAACTAAAATGGAAACATGTTGCAGTGCCTGTAGGTTACTATTTTTCCATTTAAAAATATTTTGTAAAGTTTTTAGTTTTTTTTTTTTTAACTAATTGAAAATGTTTTTTATTGAAGACTATTTAACATATGTTCAAATTTAGCCCATTTACAAGTAGCTATTTTTAAATAATTTTTTTTTTTTTTGCCTAATGTCGTTTGTGCTTTTCTCGAAATTTGTTAATTTGTTCAGATTAAACGCTCTGTTTGTTCTGCGCTCAAGCGTTTAACTCTCTCCCCTCTGTCGCTCAACGAGCACTTGAAAATGCATTTGGTGGGTAATTGTTTAATTTATGTTTGTAACCCATTTTTTATGGGGATAAGCGGTTTTCGCAGTTCACTTCACTTGAAGTTTTATAGACTTCATCAATTGCAATGTGTAGCGAACACAGAAGAAGTAGGAAAAACTAAGGCCTAAAACACCATAAAAGAAACTTTAACGATAGGGTAAGACGTTTTAATTGTTATTTTTATAACATTTCCAATCAAGTTTAGGAAAAACAGAATATTGAAGCAAGAAGTGAATGAAAATTAAAACTTATGGGAGAGAAGGAATTGATGGGAAGTACAACTAATTAAGTTGAGAACATAGGCTTAATTCTTGAATACTACACTGAAAAAAATGCAATCGTAATTTCAAAGATTCGAAGCTAGGATTAGCAAACTTAATTTAAAGATTAATGATTTTCCAAATTTTTAAGTTGAAAAATATTCATCACCCCGTGAAGAGTATTTTTTTCATATTAAGAATTTTTTTTAAATGGTTGGTTAATAAATCCTTAGCTTTGTGTATTGTTATTAAAGACAACAAGTTAAAGCTAGACAAGTTCGGCTGAGCCGAATCTTGGGAACCCACCACCATGGATTCTGCTAAAATATGGGAGCTATATCTGGTAATTGACAGATTTGGACCGTACTCGGCATAGTTGTTGAGAGTTATAAAAGTACCTTATATGCAAAATTTTAGCCAAATCGGATAAAAATCGCGGCTTGTAAGGGCTCAAGAAGTCAAATCGGAGATCGGTTTATATGGGAACTATATCATGTTCTTGACCAATTTGAACCGTACTTGGCACACTGGTTGAGAGCCATAACAGAACACCCTATGCGAAATTTTAACAATATCGGACAAAAAATGCAGCTTCCAGGGGCTCAAGAAGTCAAATCGGGAGATCGGTTTATATGGAAGCTATATCAGGTTCTTGACCGATTTGGAGTTTACATAACACAGTTGTTGGAAGCCATAACAGAAAAATATGTGCAAAATTTCAACCAAATCGGATTAAAATTGAGGCTTCCAGGGGCTCAAGAAGTCAAATCGGGAGATCGGGTTATATGGGAGCTATATCATGTACTTGACCGATTTAGACCGCATCTGTGTCGAATATGGTTCAGATCGAACATCACATCCTTAACCCATCTGCATATTTAAGTTCTTGGCCCCATTGAAGACGCATTCATCACCTGACATCGCTGAAATTTGCCACAGTGAGCTTTTTTTAAGCGCTCCTTCCTCCGTTCCAGGTATGGTTCTGATTGGACTATAAATTGGTATATACATAGTCGCCATATACACCGAACTCTCGATGTATGGTCTTGGACTCAAAGAAGCCGCATTTATTACCCGATATCGATCTCCCAATTGAAGAACTTTACCCGATTTTCCTGAAATATGGAACAGTGTATTGTATATATTGGAGTCGTATGAACCCGAAGTGTATGAGCTGTATGACGAAGTTAAACGTATCAAAATACAACGGTTGCGTTGGCTAGGTAATGTTGTCAGAATGACAGAAGAAGACGATAGTACTCGCAAATTGGGACATCCAAGAGTCCGATACAAAATCAAGTGGTGAGGGACTCTTCGAAACTTGGTTTTGGAGATTATAAATGGTGATTTTTTACTTATTATCTTTTTGGCAACACTGGTTTAAACATCTCACGCACGTTTCGTGTTTTGTTTCACTGTCAATCATCTTCAGTTTGGTCTATAATTTGACCATGAATCGTCTTACAAATGAACAACGCTTGTAGGTTCGGTGAACATTTTATTTCACGTTCGGGACCGGTTAATTGGCCGTCTACATCGTGCGATTTAACTCCTTCAGACTACATTTTGTGGTTAAAGCTCATGTCTATACAGACAAGTTCGCTTAAATTGACGCATTAGAAGACAATATTAAAGCATATATTCGTGAGATACCGGCCGCAATGTTGGAAAGAGTATGCTTTTCTTTGCTAAGCTTTCCCTCTCACATAGAATTCGCCAAGACATCAAAGGACAAGACTTGTTGTTTTCTTACTTTTCTCACTGTTAGATAGATAACAATTGTGACTTTGTTCATTTACCGAAAGACATGATGTCTTCTTATCTTGCATCCTAACGTGGTTGTCAAATTATGTCTATGTTCATTCACAGCAAGAAATGTTTTAATCTGAATTTTCTCACTGTCGTGTTTGTTATAATCATGACCAAGTTCATTCACCATGAGAAGGAAAAAATATTCTCACTTGTTTCCCTGTGGTAAAAGTTATCATTATGTGTATGTTCATTCGCCGCTAGAAATTATGTCTTTTTACATTTCTGTCCGTCGTAAAACTTACCATTATGTCTATGTTTATTTCCAACTAAACATAAAGTCTTTGTACTGTTCTTACTTTTGCGAATATTAACTTTATGTCTATGTTCGTTCACTGCAAGAAAATATGTCTACTTACTGTTCTCCGTGTTGTGGAATTTACATTATGTCTGCGTTCATTCACAACAAGGCGTGATTTCTCCTCACTGTTCTCCTTGTTGTAAACGTTACCTTCAAGTCTATGTTTATTCATCGCAAAAAATGTATATGTATACGTTCATTCACCCCAAGCATTGATGTCTTCTAACTTTTTTTCTCTATATTGTATTCCCTGTCATGGATGTCAACTTATGTATATGTTCATTCACCGCAAGAAATGATGCCCACTTAAAGTTTTCCATGTCGTCAATGTTACTTTGTGTTCATTCACCGCAAGACTTGATGCCTTCGTACTGTTCTCCCTGTATTGTTATTATGTCTATATTCATTCACCTCAAGACATGATGCTTTCAGACTATTCTTCCTATCGATGTTCAATTAACACATGCGGCGATTGAATATATGTTTGAGCATCATATACAGTTAAGTTTGCCCGTTTCTGTGTTGCAATTACTACAGCATAACATGAGAATGTATTGGAGTCACACAAATCACCCTCTATTCAATTTCACCAAAGATTTGGCCTGAAATTTCTTTGTTTATATTTTTATGTTTAGTCCCACTATTCCAAGTGTTTAGTGATTATCTATACCATATACTCTTATCAAATCTTTTCTATCCTTCGCCAGGGCATGGAGCGTATATTAGGTTTAGTTGCATTGCAATTAGGTTATATTCGTTAATATTTCGATAAGCCTCTTGAATAAATCCTTCCTTCAAATTGTTTTCATAGCCATTAAAAGGCTAAATTATCTTAACTATGTAAGTAAGGAATTGCTTCAAGAAGGCACTTATAAGTTTAAGTCAAAATGACGTAAATTTCACTCAAATTGGTTCAGCTATCATCTTATCACTAACTAATTTTGTTTATGACGCGTTATTATAAGGCTTTTAATGCCTGGTAATAATTATGTACCTGAACTGGCAGCGTGATAAGGAACTTTATTAAAGCACCTGTATCCTTTATGGAGGGCACACAATCAGGGACGTAGGATTTTATTTTGGAGGAGGAGCTGATATTAGAACTGCAGAAAAATAATAAGTACCTATACGCGCTAATATTCGAAAAATATAAATATGGCGAGAGGGGTGGTGGGCACGAGCTGACAACCACCCCCTGGCTACTTCCCTGTATGCAATGTTCGACTCTGACGTTTATTCTGTGGTCCTTGCCAGTTTAATCCAGTCGAAATCACTCCGAAGTATTGATCTGCGAACCCATAGAGTATATAAGTATATTCTTGATCGTCTTAACATTCTAAATCAATTTATACAGAAAAAAATAATAATTGGTTTCAATCACAAAATTAATTGATCCAATTAACTTTTAAATTGAAACAGCTTCAGTCACAAAAATCGGACGAAAATTGCTCCCTCTAGAGGCTCAAGAAGTCAAGACCCAAGATAGGTTTATATGGCAGCTATATCAAACCATGGACCGATATGGCCCATTTACAATCCCAAACGAAGAAGTATAAGAAGTATTTGTGCAAAATTTCATGCGGATAGCTTTACTCCTTGGAAAGTTAGAGTGCTTTCGACAGACAGACGGACGGACGTGGCTAGATCAACATAAAATGTCATGAAATGTCAAGAATATACAGCGGTCAAAAAAAGTATTCATCATTCAATGTTTTTTTTTAATAAGTCTACAAAAGACAATTGGAATAAAAACATATTAAACTAATGATGCAGTAGTGCTTGTGTGATATATACGTACACAATTTCATTGTTTTTAAAGAAAAAAATAGTATTTATTGGAACAAAAAGGGCCATTTTACAGCTGAACACAAAAAATTAAACAAAAAAAGTATTCATCATTGCAAAAAAACAAAAAAATAAATAACATAATTTAAAAAAATTAATACTTTGTTATTCGACCACCGCGTCTTATAACTTCTTTTAAACGGTTTGACATCGATTGGACTAATTTAGCGGTTATATTTTGGTCTATATTAGTCCATTCCTCCATTATCACCTGTTGCATTTGACTCTTGCTCGAAAAATTGCGCGTTCTCAATTTGCGTTCGAGATGTTCCCAAAGATGTTCAATTGGGTTCAAGTCGGGACTTTGAGGAGGAGTTTTAATGACTTTGGGGCAGTTATACAGCATCCACATCTTGGTATTTAAAGCAGAATGTTTGGGGTCATTATCTTGATAATATTGAAAGTTATTACCAAGCCCAAGTTTTACAGCACTATCTTTTAAATTCCTCTTTAAAATGTCAATGTAATACTTATGATCCATTACTCCATTAATAATTTCAAGATTTCCCGCTCCTGAAGCCGCCATACACTCCCAAACCATTAAACCACCTCCACCATGTTTTACAGTAGCAACTGTGTTTCGTTCTTCAAGCTCTGTATTTGGTTTTCTGTACACTATGACCTTTCCATCGCACCCAAAAAGATTAAACTTGCTCTCGTCTGCAAAAATGACTATTTTCCAAAATGATTCGGGCTGTTTTACATACATTTTTGCGAAGTTTAGCCTTTTCACTCGGTTTATTTTATTTATAAAGGGCTTCTTACGTGCAGTTCTTCCTCTGTAACTATGCCTTTTGAGTGTATTTCGAATTGTTTGTGTAGTAACTTCCTTCCCTAAATATTCCATAGTGTTTTTACGAAGAATGGTCGCATTTGTCTTCGGAGTTTTCTGAACTTGCCGCACTAGCCAACGCACATCTCCAACTGAAAGTGCTTTTGGTCGACCAGATCTTGGTTTATTGTCAACAGTTTTCGTTTCTTTCCACTTTCTGATGATGGATTGTATAGTAGATCGTGGTCTATTTAATATTTCACTGATAGTTTTTTGAGTTAAACCATTCCTGTGGTGTTTTATTATCAAAACTTTTACCTCATCAGAAACCTCGTTTTGCTTACGACCCATTTTGACAAAAACTATATTTTCAATGAAATTAAATATTTGCTGTCAAGGGCAAAGCCTCCTTTACTAAATAAAACAGAAAAGGGGGATTCCCAAATAATATTTGAATTTGACTTTGATGATAGCACATCAATAATGAATACTTTTTTTGTTCTGTTTTTGGTGTTATTATATAAAATTGCATTTTTTGCGCTAATTAAATTTATTTTTTGAATTTATTTTAAAACATATTACGAAAAATAAACTATTGCATAAAACTGCATTATTTGTTTACTTTAAATTTTCTTCAATTACCCAAAATAAATGAATTTATTATCAATTTTGCTAATGATGAATACTTTTTTTGACCGCTGTATATACTTTATGGGATCTTAGACGCATATTTCGAGGTGTTACAAACAGAATGATGAAATAAGTATACCCCCATCCTATGGTAGAGGGTATAAAAAGAAATAATCGATTCAATTAAAAATTTAATTGAAAGACTCAATTATTTATTTGAAAAATATAAAATTTTTAATCACATTTTTTGTTAAAAAAATTTTCAGATTCAATTAAAAAATGATTGAATCAAATAATTTCTGAATTGAAAATTTTTAATCGAAAGGCAAAAGTCGGGCGGCGCCGACTATATAATACCCTACCCTACATTTATTTACCCTATTTATCAGAGCTACATCTCAATCTGATGATGATTGGACAACAAATACGACCTGCAATTTGGTTACAAGAATACATAGCCCCCATATAAATTGATTCCCAGATTTGACTTCTTGAGATTCTAAAAGCCTAAATTTTTATCAGATTTTTTTGAAATTTTACACGAAGTGTTTTGCTATACCTTCCAACATTTGTAGTAAGTATTATTGAAATCGATGTATAACCTAGCAAAGCTCCCATATAAACTTGTCTCCTGATATAACTCCCATATAAACCTGATATAACTTGCATCTCCCGATTTGACGTCTTGACTACCTGGAACCCGCAATTAATTTAGTTGAAATTTTGCACGTTGTGTTTTATTTTAAATTTCCACATCCGTGGTAAGTATGATCCAAATAGGTCTGTAACCTGATGTAGCTGCCATATAAGGCGATTCCCCGATTATTCTTCTACGGCTCCTAGATGTTTCATTTTTGTCTGACTTGGCCAATATTTTGATCGTAAAGTACTTCAAAAATGTTCATTTGTGGAAATTTTCCATGTTCCATGGTGGTGGGTTCCCATGATTCCTCCCGGCCAAATTTAGTACGTTTTTACTTGTCGACAGCAAAACCTTTGAAAATGTCGACTTTTTTGATTCAATGCAATACGTATGTGGTGTTAATAACTCTTTTTTTGGCTCTACAAGGCTTCGGTTTTATGGTTTAATCAATTAATTGAGTCAAAACAATTGCTGTAATCAAACATCATGGTAATAAATCACCAGAATAATGGCATGCGCATTTTTGTGTGAGCATTGGTCTAGGATTTTATCAAAACCTTTATCAAATTCGTATTGGATTTAAAACAAGTATGTTGGAGACGGAAACAGCGCAATGTTGTTTATAAATGGCCTAATAATTTTTGCCTTAATGCCAACTAGTCTGCAGAGGGGAAATCCATCTGTTAAACACGGAATTTTATTCGAATTTGCAGAGCTAATGGATATTCAAACTTGGATATTTTATGATTATCTCAGCGAAGGTGGATTATTGGATTTCCTAGCCATTAATGATGGGCAGAAAGAATGTCTGGGCGAAACATCTTATCTGGTTATTACCCAAAAGGTAGAGTGGCATTTAAGGGATTTCATCAAGGCCAATATTCTGAGTGTGGTCTATATCCAAGACAATGGCAGCAATAGTGAGGTTTTAAACCTGCTCAATTTATCAATGGATCGATGGCATCAGAAATATGTGCTTTTTATTACCAATCATACTTTGGAACCCTATGAGAAATGGTTGCCCCTATTTCATTGGTGTCACTACAATGGCTACTTCAATACCATGCTGATAGATTTTGAGGCCACCATGCTGTTGGATTATGATCATTTTATAACGCATCAAGTAAAAAATACCACCTTAAAGGATTTTTTGCATTATCGCGAATATTTCTCGGACACGAATGGTTATCGCATACGCTCTACTTTGGGCAATAATCCACCTAGAGCTACATTTTGGTACGATTCCCACGGAGAATTACAAATCAGTGGCTATTTTGCCTTGGCATTGACCTACTTTGCCAAATTGTATAACATTTCCCTGGTCTTTGATATCATATCTGAATTGGATTACTATGAGGAGACTATTTGTTTGGAGTTTATAAGAGCCGGCAAAACAGATGTCTGTGCCGATGGCGTTCCCATGGGTGAAGAATTTCCCGTAACACAGCCTTCAGAGATTACCTATAGCTATCTCATAGTGCCGTACGATCAACCCTTGGATAAGTTTTATTATTTTATACGGCCATTTGACCCCGAAGTATGGGCCATGTTAGTTGGCACATTGATGTACAATATTTTGCTGCTATGCCTTATAAATTATCTGCAGGGCCGCCCTCAAGATGTGGGTTTTAATGCTTTGAACTCTTTATTGACTTTGGCCAATCTGCCCTATGAAAAGCTGAAGTTGAAGGGATGGCGTGAAAAATTCTTGCATGTTATTTTGTCTTTGACCGGTTTCATGATCACCAATTGGTATCTTTCCATACTCTCCAGCTTTCTTACTAGCCGTTTGTATTCGACCTTTATATCCGATCTGGAGGATTTGGTTACCCACAATGTTTCCATAATGATAAATGAATTTGAATGGATATTCTTGAATTTATCTGAAGAATCGCCTTATATCAAGCAACAGTTGAAGGTGGTCGACAATGCCGAGTTGATTTATAACAGACGAAATCTAATACCCACCTATGCCTATTATAGCCAATATGACAAAACCGAATATTATCTCGGCCAGCAGAGGTATATGCAACGACCCCGCATGATGGAACTCGATCTGGAAATACATCCCGTTATGGGTGGCATACCGATGAGAAATAATTTTCCCTTTGAAGATAAAATGCACACCTTCTTTTTCAATTTAATGGAGAGTGGTCTTTATCAACCCATCTATGATCATGTCTTTGCAATTGATATAAGCAAGGGTAAATTAAAATATTTTGACAGTGAAAAAAACGAAGTGGAGCCTTTGGGTTTGGAATATTTTCACTTGCCTGCTGTCTTATTGGTGTTGGGTTATGGCTTGGCTTTTTTGAGTTTTGCTATGGAAATTTTGTTAAATGCATTTACTAAGAAATATGTGTAAAATGTTGAAGTGAAAACTAAATTAGAAGTATATTTGAGAATAAAGAAATCAAGTGGCACAGAAAAGTTTACATACCCCAGTGCAAAAACACGTTTTACAAAACGAGCGAAAAAGTTTCCCGCCAAATATCTTTCGTTGCGAAAATTGTCTAGCATGTTTGCCAGTCTAACAATAAGTTAAAATTTTTGGGATGAAATCTTATCCTAACTACGTTACTGTCAGCTCACGAAAACGCTATTTATGAAAAGGTATGTAGACATATCTGTGCCATTGTATATGTGAAAATCCAAAAATACGTTTCAAAACAATATTTTATTTTTCTAATACCCTCGTACATAGTATGGGGGTATACTAATATCGTCATTTTGTTTGGAACTCCCCGAAATATTTGTCTAAGACCCCAAAAAGCATGTATATTCTTGACCGTCATTACATTTTAAGTCGATCTAGCCATGTCCGTCCGTCCGTCTGTCTGCCGAAAGCGCGCTAACTTTCGAAGGAGTAAAGCCAGCCGCTTGCAATTTGGCACAAATACTTCTTATTAGTGTAAGTCGGGTGTGATTGTAAATGGGTAATATCTGCCCAAGTTTTGATATAGCTGCCATATAAACCGGTCCATAACCGTGATTTTTCGAACATCTTCCAGCTCGAGATCATATTCATTGCTTTCTATTGGTTGCCCAAAAAGTAATTGTCGGAAATATAGTAGTAATATAGTCGGCGTTGACAAATTTTTTCAACGGCTTGTGACTCTGTAATTGCATTCTTTCTTCTGTCAGTTATCAGCTGTTACTTTTAGCTTGCTTTAGAAAAAAAGTGCGCGAAATTTTATTTACATTTGTTTGTTTGGCGTCAATTTTAATATGGGTGCCATATGTATTGAAAGAAATTCATTTAACAAACCGAATCAACGCTTGTGATCTGCACCTTAAACGCAATGAATTCGCTAACGAATCATAACTGGAGATGAAAAATGGATTGTTTACAACAACGTTAGTCAAAAACGATCATGGTCCAAGCATGGTGAACCAGTTAAACCACTTCAAAGGCTGATATTCACCAAAAGAAGGTTATGCTGTCTGTTTGGTGGGATTGGAAGGGTGTGGTATATTTTGAGCTGCTTCCAAGGAACCAAACGATTAATTCGGATGTTTACTGTCAACAATTGGACAAATTGAATACACCCATCAAGGAGAAGCGACCAGAATTGGTCAATCGTAAAAGTGTCATATTCCACCAGGACAACGCTAGACCGCATACAACTTTGGTCACTCGCCAAAAACTGAGTGAGCTTGGCTGGGAACTTTTGATGCATCCACCATATAGCCCTAACCTTGCACCATCAGACTACCATTTATTTCGATCTTTGCAGAACTCCTTAAATGGTAAAACTTTCGGCAATGATGAGGCTATAAAATCGCACTTGGTTCAGTTTTTTGCAGATAAAGGCCAGAAGTTCTATGAGCGTGGAATACTAAATTTGCCAGGAAGATGGCAAAAGGTTATCGAACAAAATGGCAATTATATATTTGATTAAAGTTCATTCTTAGTTTTATTAAAAATGCATTTACTTTCTTTTAAAAAATCCGCATTTACTTTTTAGGCAACCCAATATTTTAGAATAGTACATCAAAGAACTTTTAAAGGTTGAGCAAGCGTGTGTTGTCATACATTTTTCATAACATTTGGGCTGGCTAGTGTAGCATGATTTCTGTTACGCCATGTAACTTCATCAGCACTTTTGTCTAATCATTAATGCTAAGAACAACAAACACAAAAACATTGCCAAACTCTTTTTGTTGTTTAATTGTATTTTTTTTTATTTTATTTTTATTTTGTTTCATTTTATTTAATTTTACTTTATTTTATTTTATTATATTTTATTTTATTTTATTTTATTTTATTTTTTTAATTTATTTTATTTTGTTTGTTTTACCCTCCACTATAAGATGGATGTATACTAATATCATCATTCCGTTTGTCCGTCCGACCTTGTGTCTATCTATGGAAAAAACGCTAGCTTTTTGAAAGAGTAAAGCTAGGTGCTTGAAATTGTGCACAAATACTTCTTATTAGGTCCGTTCGGGTCGTAAATTGACCGTATCGGTCTATATTTAGATATAGCTCCTATATAAACCAACCTCCGGATTATACTTCTCATAATATAATCTCCGGATTATATATTCTCATCTTAGTTAGCTGAGAATTTGTATCAGTTGTCTTACTATGAGTTTTTACAACTGTGCTAAGTGTGGTCCAAATCGGCCCATAACCCGATAACCTTGGATCTCAACTTCTTGAGCCAGTAGAGGGCGAAATTATTTTGCAATTAGGCTGAAATATTGCACGAAGTGCGCAGTTTTGACCTGCAACAACTATGTTAAGTATGATCTGAATCAGTTCATATCCTGATATAGCTTCCAATTTTTTCTTCTTGAGCCACTACAGGGCGAAAGTCTTATCCGAATTGGCTGAAATTTTTCACAATGACTTCTATTATGATCTACAACATCCATACCAAGTATGGTTCGATTCCGTTCATAAGCTGATATAGGTATAATAGCCTAGAATATTTTATCCATTATACATTGTTTGCCCAAATAAAGATGCCCGACAAAGATCTTGACATATTCGATCCATTGTGGAGGGGATACAAAATTCGGCCCGGCCGAACATAATAAGCTTTTTTGTTTTATTTTATTTTGCTATAACCACCATCGTAGGATAGAGCTTACATTCATTTAATCATTCACGTTGCAACACATCGAAATATCATTTTCCGATCCTACAAAGTATATATTTTCGGATCGTCATATTCTAAGACAATCTAATGATGTCGAGGGTTTTCCATTTTTAACTCGCCTGAATATATCACCCATTGTCACCCTTATTCCAAAAAAAAGTTGTGGAAACTTGTTGCTTTGTTTACACCATTAGTCAATTATTCCTCCTTTTGTATATTCCCTTTGGCATTAGCATAAGGCGTTGCTTTTATTTGGTTTAATGCCATGTATACTAATATACTAAAGCTATTTACATAAAAGCTGAGCCATTTAAGAACATAAAAGCCAATTTAGGCAAAGAATAACTATAAACGCCAGCAAGAGAAATGTATGTCCAATTTTGATCATATAGGCAAGGCAAGGAAAAATAATTTGATTATTGCTACAGATATTGTAAGACAATTGACTTAAAGTGTTATACTCACATATCATTTGCAGTCTTTTATTTTAGCTCTATCCTGTGCGAGTCAGATTTACTGTAAACATTTTAGAGCAAACTTGTACAGGATACTAATCGATAATAACAACCGATAAATTAAATAAAATTTGAGGCAACCGTGGCGCAAAAGTTAGCATGTCCGCCTAGGCTTGAACCCCGGCGTGATCATCAGAAAAATTTTCAGCGTTGTTTATCCACTTACTAATGCTGGCTTCATTTGTGAAGTATCCTGCCATGTTAAACCCTAAAGTTCAATTGGACTGCACTCATTGAGATGAGAGAAGCATGCCCTGTTCCTTAATGGAATGCCCATGGGAAATTTAGTATTTAGTAAATAGAATAAAGCACAGCAATTGTTTAAAAAAATCTCCTTTAGCTCCATGTTAAAGTTTTTGCTAGTTTTTCTAATTTTTTACTGAATTTCCTTAATAGAAAACCTATTTTAAGGCTTCTTAAATTTTTTGAATAAGACCATTAGTATTATTTTTCTATCTGTTTTTTTTTTCTAAATTTAAAATTTCGTATAACAGTTGATTTTGTAAAACAGTTAAATTTGTATATCACTTAAAGTTGTATAATAGTTAATTTTGAGTAAATGTAACTTTCATATAATAGCTTGTTTTGTATAAAAACTAAACTTTTATAACAGTTAAATTTGTATAACAGTTAATTTTGTATAACAATCGATTTTGTGTTACAGTTAATTTAGTATAACAATTAATTTTATACAAAAGTTAAATATGTGTAACGCTCAATTGTGCATAAAAGTTAAATATGTATAACAGATAATAGTGTATAACTGTAAAATATGTGCAACATTTAATTGCATATAACTAATTAATATGTATAACAGTTATTTGTGTACAGCAATTTATCATTGTTAATTTGATTATAATAGTGACTTTTGTGTAACAGTTATTTTGTACAGCAGTTAGATGTGTATAGCTGTTAGTTTTTTTAATCACTTTTTCAAAACAGTTTGGTAAAGCAGTTGTAGATCCACCATGAAGGGTTTTAACTTGGCTGAACGGCTTTTTACGCCTTATATTGCTTTAATTGGCCATTACAGAGAATTTGTTCCTCTAGCCGAATGTAGAATTTATTTTCAAGCACTAAGACCTCCTTCTCCAATATCTGATACCCAGTTTTGAGATGTCTTTCTCCACTTGCTCACTCCATCGGAGTTATGGTCATCCCCTTTTGCGTGTTGTATTAAGGTTGCCTTCAAAACAGCAAATACAACAACATGTTTTTACTCCACAAACCTTTTATTTAGCAAGGCGTTCAAACTTGTTGCTTTCTTTACACTATAAAAGCAAATGTTCCTCCTCTAATGCTTTGCCTATGACATTAACGCAGTGCATTCAGTTTATTTTTAGTCATATAACTTGCCTGACAATAACACATTAACATGGTGTTTCGCACGGTTAACATGATTCAATGTTTCAACAATTTAACAAACAATATATGCGTTTCAATTAACTACATGGTAAATTAATAATAATGTTTGTTGACATGCGTATAAGGCAAGCGTAAATGTTGGGAAAAATATTTTCTCAATTTAAAAAGCATTTTATACAGCAAAGTAGGCTTAAAACTCTAGTAAGAAATTGAATACTCTATGAAAATGTTAAAAAGTTTAACACTTCTTGTCTTAATGACAAGCATTGGGAAAAAAGTCCACTGTTTTAATGCGGCATATTTGGGGCAATTTTCAACACAAATGGATATTGAAACTTGGATATTTTATGATAATCAAAACCGAGGAGGTTTATTGGATTTACTATCAACTATTTCAGACAAAGAAAGTCTTGGCATGACTCCTTTTCTGATCATTACCCAAGAGGTTGAGTGGCATCTAAGGGATTTCATAAAGGCCAATATTCTAAGTGTTGTCTATGTCAAAGACAATGCCAGCAATGAAGAAATTCTCAGCATAATGAATTCTTCGATGGATGGTTGGCATCAGAAATATGTGCTCTTCATTACCAAGGATACATTGAAGCCCTATGAGAAATGGTTGCCCCTATTCCATTGGTGTCACACCAATGACTACTTCAACACCATGCTGATGGACTTTGAGGCCACTACTCTATTGGAATATGATCATTTTGTAACGCATCAAGTTGTAAAGACCACCTTAAAGGATTTTTTATATTATCGCAAGTATTTCTCCGACACTCATGGTTATCCCATACGCTCCACTTTGGGCAATAATCCACCCAGAGCTTCATTTTGGTATAATGCACAGGGAGACTTACAATTCGGTGGATACTTTGCTTTGGGTCTGTCCTACTTTGCCCAATTGTATAATTTCTCTCTGGTCTTTGACATCATATCTGAATTGGATTATTACGACGAAAGGATTTGCTTGAAGTCTATAAGAAGCAATGAAGCAGATGTTTGTGCTGATGGCCTGCCAATGGGTTTGGGATTTATGACCACACAACCTTCAGAGATCACCTATAGCTACCTTATAGTGCCCTATGATCAGCCGTTGGATAAATTTTATTACTTCATAAGGCCATTTAATGCCGATGTATGGTTGATGTTGGCAGGAAGTTTAATCTACAATGTTGCCCTATTATGCCTTATAAATTGGCTGCAGAAAGGCTCTCAAGATGTGGGCTTTAATGCCTTGAACACTTTATTGACTATGGCCAATCTGCCTTATCGGAAACTGAAATTAAAGGGATGGCGTGAGGAATTCGTGCATATAATTTTGTCTTTGACCGGTTTCATGATTGCCAATTGGTATCTTTCCATACTTTACAGCTTTTTCACAAGTCGTTTATATTCCACCTATATATCTGAACTGAAGGATTTGGTTACCCATAATGTTACCATAATGATAGATGAATTCGAATGGCTGTTGTTGAATCTTACTGCAGAGTCGCCATATATATTGCAACAGCTGAAAGTGGTAGATAATGCCGAGTTAATTCACAATAGACGCAATCTGGTGCCCACTTATGCTTATTATAGTCAATATGATAAGAACGCATACTATATGGATCAGCAGATATATATGCAACGTCCTGTTATGAAACAACTGGATCTGGATCTACACCCTGTAATGGGAGGCATACCTATGAGATCTAATTATCCTTTTGAAGATAAGTTGCATAGTCTCTTCAATCATCTAATGGAGAGTGGTATTTATGAGGGCATTATACGTGAGGTCTTTGCTGTTGATATAAGCCGAGGTAAATTGAAATATTTTGAAAGTGAAAAGAATGAAGTGGAATCTTTGGGCTTGGAATACTTTCACTTACCTGCTGCCTTATTGGTGGTTGGTTATGGTATGGCTTCAATGTGTTTTATTGTGGAAGTTTTGATAAATAAATGTAGCAAAAAACATAAAAGATATTAAGTAATAAAAGATTAATAATGAGTTACATAAAGTTTTATATTGTTTTAGTAAATGTTGCTTGGTGTTAAGATGAAGGTGCATAATGATCTTTTACAGTTTTTTTACGAAATGTATTATGTACAAGGAGTTTGCTATTCAGATATGCATATTGTGGTAGCGAAATAAAAATAAGTTATTCAATAAATAGAGATTTAAACTGAAAAATCTATATATAGTTAATAAAAAGCCACATAAACTTAAATTACAAGTCTCTGCTAAAACCTAAGACCCAAGACATATGAATATAATCCTCAATAATTACCTTAATAATTTGTTGATATTTTGTGTCGTCCATCCAATAGTAACTCCATAATTATTTTTCTTTTCAATGATGACCTTAAGTTTTCTCTTTTTTTTAATCACAAAAGTCCACAACTATTTTCAATTAACTCTTTTTGCTTAAAGTCTCTTTCATTTGAAGTGTTTTTTTTAGTAGCCCCCCTATTTATTTAGTTAATTGCATTATTTGCTTAACTAATTAAAGTAGATTGGGTTTTAACTAGTTAAATAGTATTTTGTTGTTGTTAATATACTCTGTGGTTTTTATGAATAGTGAAAATAAAAGAGAGAAAGATTAGATAAAATAGATAAAAGTATCATAAAATGTTGCGGTTAATTAAAGTTTAGAAAAGAAAACAAAAATGTAAAAAGAATTTAATGAAGAGGATTACAGTAGCTGAAATGAAAGCAGGGCATTTCAATAGCAACTAATTAAATAAAGTAACAATAATTGTAAGAAATTTAAAGATTTAGGCAGGGCGAATATTGTATTACATTAGCCATAAAGATATATTGTTAAGATTCTTTACAGAATATAATTTGAAAGAAGATAGTCATATCACACACAGGAGGTAAGAAATCACACCAAATTTAAAGCTTTCAAAAACAATGCGGTAGATTTAATGTTTGACACCGAAAAGGATAATTCCATTCTTCATGCTTATTATACCATAAAGGATTTTGATTTTCTTCAATAATCTACTTTAGAATATGTTTGGCTGACTTAACTTATTCAACTATCTATGACGCACTTGTATTGCATATTAAAAGAAACTTCGCGAAACTGTTACGTGAAATACCAAATTAATACACATAATAGTTTATGAATCTCTATCGAAGATTTAAAAGCAAATTCACTCTTCACAAACATCATAAAGAGAAATATATGTCCAATTTCAATCTACTTGGTAAAAGAATGGACAACCATTTTTTTGTGTATTCTTATAGAAAAACAAGTAACAGCGTGCTAAATTCAGTCGGGCCGAATCTTATATACCCTCCACCATGGATCGCATATGTCGAGTTCTTTGCGCGATATCTCTCTTTGGGCAAACAGGGAAAAAATGATAAGAATTGTTATGCTATTGTAGATATATCAAGTAATAGTCCGATTCGGATCATAAATGAATTGAATGGTGAAGACCATAGTAGTAGTCATTGGGTAATATTTCAGTGCATTCGGATAAGAATTGCTCCTTTGAGGGGCTCAAGAAGCATAATCGGGAGATCGGTTCATATTGGAGCTGTATCAGGATATAGATCGATAAAGACCACATTGGACATGTATTTTGAAGGTCATTGAAGTAGCCGTTGTACAAAATTTCAGCAAAATCGGATAAGAATTGCGGCCTCTAAAGGCTTAAGAAGTCATGATCCCAGATCGGTTTATATGGCAGCTATATTAGAATATGGACGATTTGAATCATAATTGGCACAGTTGTTGGAAGTAATAATAAACAAGAAGTAAAGATCCAAGATCGGTTTATATGGTAGCTATATCAGTTTATAGGTCGATTTGAACCATACTTGGCACAGTTATTGGAAGTCATAACAAACAACTTTATACAAAATTTCAGCCAAATCGGATGAAAATTGCGCCCTCTAGTGGCTCAGGAAGTCTAGATCCCAGATCGGTTTATATGGCAGTTATATCAGGTTATCGACTGATTTGGACTATACTTAGCACAGTTTTTGGAAGCCATAACAAACAACTTTGTGCAAATTTTCAGTCAAATCAGATGAAAATTGCGCCCTCTAGCGGCTCAGAAAGTCAAGTTCCCAGATCGGTTTATATGGTAGCTATATCAAAACATGAACCGATATGCCCCATTTACAATCCCAACCGACCTACTCTAATAAGAAGTATTCGTGCACAATTTCAAGCGGCTAGCTTTACTCCTTCGAGAGTTATCGTGCTTTCGAAAGACGCACGGACATGGCTAGATCGACTTAAAATATCATAACGATCAAGAATATATACAGTTTATGGGGGCTTAGACGCATATTTCGAGGTGTTACAAACGGAGGGACGAAATTAGTACACCCCCATCCTATGATGGAGGGTTTAAAAAAGCTATATATTCGACAAATACGGAAATAAAATATTTCTATATGAAGCAACGATTTTTTTGCATGAAAACTTATTTTCCACATTTTAGTTTTGTATAACAGTTAATTTTCTGTAACATTTAATTTTGTATAACACTTAATTTTGCATAACAGTTAAATACGTAAAGAGTTTATTGTGTATAACAAAAATTGTATATAACAGTTAATCTATTATAAAAAAATTAAAGTGTTATACTTTGGTTGGTTTGTTCCTAGTAGACTTAAAAACGACTTAATCGATTTTCATTAAATTTTCCCAGATGCTAGAGTTTGGATCCCTGATGAAAATAGGGTAATTCATTTTGAGGTATTCGCAAGGGGTCTGGACATTCCCCCTAGACCCAATTTTCAAAAACGCTAAATCTCGCAGTTGGATGCATATTAAGCGAAATTTTGTATATGCCCTGATGTTAACCCAATAACACAAAATTGGTATAAAACTTTGGAGTCAAATAACAGTAGGGGACGCCCTACCCCTAAACCTAACCAATTGCATATGTTAACAGATTGGGGCAATATGGGTATCAAATGAAAGGTAATCGGAAGTAAAATACGAAACTTATATAGAAAGTTGGGATCAAGTCCTAGGTGGCCGCCCTACACCAAAAACCACCCCAAACGGATATGTAGGACGATAGGGACAATATGGGATGCGAAAGGTACTTGAGAGTAGAATACGAAACTTATATAAAAATTTGGGGTCCATTACCTGGCGGGTCTGCACCCCAAAATTATGCACCAAATGGACATGTACACCGAATGGGACAATATGGGACTAAAACAAAAAGTATTTAACAGGTGAATACGAAACTTATACAGGGTGGCTGATGAAAGCCGCTACCAAAAAAAAATGTAATAACTTTTTTTCTATTTAATAATAATAATTTAATAATTAATTTAATTAATTAATTAATTAATTTAATTAATAATAATTTAATAATTAATTTAATAATTTAATTTAACATGAATATAAGAAAAATGTATTCCATACACCGAAAAAAAAATGTAGCAATATTCATCATTGTAGCAATATTCATCAGCCACCCTGTATAAAGAAATTTGGGTAAATTTCCGGGCCGATAGGGACAATATGGATCCGAAAGGTACTTGAGAGTAGAATACGAAACTTACATAAAAATTTGGGGTCTATTACCTGGCGGGTCTGCACCCCAAAATTATGCATCAAATGGACATGTACACCGAATGGGACAATATGGGACTAAAACGAAAAGTATTTAACAGGTGAATACGAAACTTATATAAAGAAATTTGAGTAAATTTCCGGGAGAATATAAATTATTTTAAAATTTAGACCATGTTTAAACGTGACCGCAAACACTTAAAGTTGTAGCGAAGCACACCGGGTAATCTAATAGTTATTTTCAGGACCAAGGCGCAATCATGACAAAATGGGACCAAAATGATTTTTTTTTTTTAAGTAAAGCGCACAACGAGGATATTACGGAATTAGGTGTATGTCCATAGTGGCATGAGGGGAATAAATATTGGCCCCTTCTCTTCAACCTACGTAACTTAAAGCTCGTATCTGATATCTACTTTGGAGGCCAAGTGTCTTGGCGGCCGACCCATCCGTAAAATGCCCTCAAACAAGACATTTTTATGAGGTTAGCTTGCCCGCCTATGACGCTGAACGCCTGGGTTCGAATCCTGGCGAGACCATCAGAAAAAATATTCAGCGGTGGTTTTCCCCTCCTAAGGCTGGCAACATTTGTGAGGTACTATGCCATGTAAAACTTCTCTCCAAGGAGGTGTCGCACTGCGGCACGCCGTTCGGACTCGGCTATAAAAAGGGGCCCCTTATCATTGAGCTTAAACTTGAACCGGACTGCACTCATTGATATGTTAGAAGTTTGCCCCTGTTCCTTAATGGAATGTTCATAGGCAAAATTTGCATTTGCATGGAAATATGGGGCTCAAATTAAAAGTATTTGAGAGTAGAATACAAATCTGACAGCCAATATAGTGGCCATGTGTATGATACCCGACTTATAACGGACATGGTCATCGAACATAACAATATGGGGTTCAAATGGGGGGTTATGTTCAATACGGACATAAACCACTCCATTTGGTTTGAAGCACCTCAAAATAATGCCCCGCCACCCTAATGGAAGTCCTATAACCTTCATATTAGACACATTTTTTATAGAAATAGTTTAAGGCGACATCTAAGCCGTATACAAATTGTTAAACTCCCACTTAAACTCTTGTTGCCTTACTTTTTCCTTTTTAACCTCAGGTTTTTATTTTTTTATTTTTTGTAAATCAAGTTTGACCACAATCAAAACCTTTTATTTACTCTTTTTCACCTCTTTCATCAACCCACATTCAAATGATCTTATCAATAACTATGTATGCACCTCGTTTTGAGCTTTTTTTTTTTGAAAAAAATTTGATGTGCTAGAAAAAACTGGAAGAAAACACAAAAACAAAAATCACTAAACAAATTCTGATGTTTGGTCATCAATTCTCATTACCAGACTTGATTGGAGCGTGTTTGGCCATACCATGCCCGGTTACTAAATGGCGTCAGAGTGTCAGAGATATTACTGCCACTATCGCCACTGCCGCCAACGTTTATTGGACATTAGTTTATGCAACGCCAGTGTTGATGGTGACAACGCCACAAGTGATACAATGAACGACACACCCTCCCGGTCTTTGCTTTTGGGCCATGCAACTTGACCATTTATTTATGTTAATCGAAAATGAAACTGTTGGCAGTTGTGTTAGACCATTTTATTAGAGGAAAATTTATTGGTCAAAAAATTAAAAAAAAACTGTCTAAATGAATGAAAATTCCAGAGAAAAAAATTAAAAACGGCCGCAACTGTCTAAAATAAATGGAAATGGATTAAAATTCATTATGTTTTGAAATGTTTTCTAAATGTTTTTCTAAACTATTTATTAGCAGGAAAAACAAATTCAATGAAGATTTATTTATTTTAACGAAATTGGCTAAAACTCATTATGGACTAAGACATTGAAATTCTTGGGGAAAAGTGAATGGTGAAATGGCTGGATATTAAGCAGGGTGCTACAGATTAATGGTATAGAAATTATAGTTGGCTTATAATACACACCCTACATAGTGTATATATTTTAGCTATTATATTTTGGCAACACTGGTTTCAAAAGCTCCCGGCCGTTTCGAGTTTTGTTTCATTGTCAAACATTTTCAGTTTGGTCTATAATTTAACCATGAATCGTCTTACAAACGAACCAAGCTTGCATATTATTGAATTATATTATCAAAATGCGTGCCCTGTTAAAAAAGTTCATTCCGCTCGTCTTCCATTGAGTGACGAAGCTCATTTTTGTCTCAATGGGTAAGTAAAAATGCAGAATTGTTGATTTTAGAGTGAAGATCAACCAGAAGTATTGCAGGAGCTACCAATGCATTCCGAAAAAGTCACAGTTTGGTGCGGTTTATGGGCTGGTGGTATCATTGGACCGTACTTCTTCACAGATGATACGAATCGTAGAGTAACTAGCAACTTGTTTTTTGCCAAAAATGCAAGACGGTGCCACATGCCACACAGCATGCGTAATAATGACCTAATTAAGAGACGAGTTCGGGACCGGGCGATTGGCCGCCTAAATCGTGTGATTTTACATCTTTAGACTATTTTTTGTGGGGCTATATAAATGCCCACATTTAGCTCTATCGCCCGATTTCACCTATTTTAAAGGCTTTTGACGGTATTTTTCAACAAATGTTGCTGTAATTATGAATTATGAAAATATGAAAACCAAAAATGATCAAGATAGGTCCATGTTTCGACATAGGCCCACTATTGCGATACCGCCCGATTTGACCGGTTTTGAGAGGTTTATCATATTTTTCAACAAATAATATTTAAGCTCATTTTTGTCTCAATGGGTATGTAAAAATGCAGAATTGTTGATTTTGGAGTGAAGATCAACCAGAAGTATTGCAGGAGCTACCAATGCATCCCGAAAAAGTCACAGTTTGGTGCGGTTTATGGGCTGGTGGTATCATTGGACCGTACTTCTTCAAAAATGATGCGAATCGTAACGTAACTACCAACTTGTTTTTTGCCCAAAATGCAAGACGGTGCCACATGCCCATGGCCTTATTGAGAGACGAGTTCGGGACCGGTCGATTTGCCGCCTAGATCGTGTGATATTACGTCTTTAGACTATTTTTTGTGGGGCTATATAAATGCCCACATATAGCTCTATCGCCCGATTTCACCTATTTTAAAGGCATTTGACGGTATTTTTCAACAAATGTTGCTGTAATTAGGCATTTTGGATTCTCAGAGAGTAATAAATATGCAAACCAAAAATTATCAAGATAGGTTTGTGTTTCGGCATAGCCCCACTATAGCGGTACCACCCGATTTGACCGATTTTGAGAGGTTTGATCATATTTTTTAACAAATATTGCTCTAATTAGGCATTTTTGATTCTCAGAGGGTACTAAATATGCAAACCAAAAATTATTAAGATAGGTTCATGTTTTGGCATAGCCTCCCATACTACGATACCTCCCGATTTCAACTATTTTTTACGTTTTGACATATAGCGGTATCGCCCGATTTCAACTATTTTAAAGGGATTTGACGGTATTTTTCAACAAATGTTGCTGTAATTTGACATTTTTGATTATCAGAAGGTAATAAATATGCAAACCAAAAAATATCAAGATAGGTTCATGTTTCGGCATAGCCCCACTATAGCGGTACCGCCCGATTTGACCGATTTTGAATGGTTTGATGATATTTTCCAACAAATGTTGCTGTATTTAGGCATTTTGGAGTCATAGAGGGTACTAAATATGCAAACCAAAAATTATCAAGATAGGTTCATATTTTGGCATAGTTCTCTATACTGTGATACCGCCCGATTTCATAAATTTTTAAGGTTTTGACCGTGTTTTGCCCGATTTCATAAATTTTTAAGGTTTTGACCGTGTTTTTGAACAAATGTCGCTGTAATTTGGTATTTTGACTTTTTAGAGGTTAAAAATGTGCAAAGTAAAAATTTTCAAGATAGGTCCACCCGAATTCCAGTTCCAGAATACTTATGTTAGTCAATGTATATTATTGGGTTGCCCAAAAAGTAATTGCGGATTTTTTAAAAGAAAGTAAATGCATTTTTAATAAAACTTAGAATGAACTTTAATCAAATATACTTTTTTTTACACTTTTTTCTTAAGCAAGCTAAAAGTAACAGCTAATAACTGACAGAAAAAAGAATGCAATTACAGAGTCCCAAGCTGTGAAAAATTTGTCAACGCCGACTATATGAAAAATCCGCAATTACTTTTTGGGCAACCCAATAATACTATCACTGCACTTTCCACTTACTTGTCAGGTGATAATGAAAATCATTCCAAATTTTCTTCTTTTTTGTTCTTTAAAACTTTTTATTTTGACATCTTCACATTCCATTCAAATTTTCTTTATTTCCTTATTCTGTGGAAAATCATTCATGCATGACTTCATGGTGAAGATAATCTTGTTTATTATGAAATCTCATTTGGTTAATCTTGCTTCCTTTTATGAATATGAATGACAATAGGTTTGGAGTTCAATTTCCATTGAAATGAAACATTAATTTCTTTATTTCAAAGAAAAATTGTTGCATTTCTTCACATTACATTTATTATATCAAGACTCTACCTAATCAACATCATCATTGCCATCATCTTCATCATCATTGCACTCCTTCTTCCTGCATAACATTTTTCATGTGTGCGGAGGAATTATTATCATCACCATTATCATAGTTGTTGAAACCGGTAAAATTGATGTTTTTCTTTTTTTGCCTTAAGAAAATGACCTTTTATTCTTTTAATTGCCTTTTGAACTAACATCTATCTATACGTTGGTAAAAACAGATCATAACATAAAACTTAAACAAAAGCAATGCTAGCTGTATTCTTTATGCCCCATAGACAATTTGCCTACCTGAATGTTGGCTGGCTGCTCTAGTTTTCCAAACATGACTGGCATATCTAACATAACAAACGACTAAACCAGCGGAAAGGGCAAGTCACTTAAGGGAAAAATGTCTATTAAACGGTGGCTGAAAATAATGGAAATTTGTTGAAGTCTCCCTCTTTCTCGACGTCTTTTGTTTTATTTGTTCTTATTCTTTGCTGGTGAATGAATATGTTGGCATAAGTTCAATGTTGTAATGCTGATTTACCAATTGCCGAAAGATCCAGATCATAGATAGAGATCAGGTAGCCAGATGATGTCTGAGGAATTTAAATTGGGAAATCATACCTTTAATGGTTTTGGTTTCTTGTTGAGAGTTTTTGTAGTTATTCTTGGAAAAGTGACTGGAAATGAAAGGAAATACGTGGCAGTAGTGGGAGGAGAAAAAAAAATTATAACCAAACACTGCTACATAAACTGGAAATAAATTTTTTTAACTCATTTAAGTCTGATCCACTATTCTCTTGTCCCGTGTCCGCAGTTAATGAGATATTGTACGGACTTTTTCACAAAACTATAAAATAGGTTTATATGACAGTTCTATAAAGGAAATGTGTCAAATAAACTTATTTCAAATCTACATTAGGTTAGTTGAGGTTGAAAAGAGGTTGCACGAGTTCTTTGCGCGATATCTCTTTTTAAGCAAACAAAGAATAATGTTTAAAAACTGTTATGCCATTGGAGCTATATCAAGTTATAGTCCGATTTGGATTATAAGGGAATTGAATGTTGAAGACCATAGTAGAAGTCATTGAATAATATTTCAGTCCATTCGGATAAGAAATGCGCCTTGTAGGGACTCTAGAAGCAAAATCGGGAGATCGGTTTATATGGGAGCTGTATCAAGCTATAGATTGATTTAGACCATATTTGACACGTACATTGAAGGTCATGGGAGAAGCCGTTGTACAAAATTTCAGCCAAATCGGATGAAAATTGCGCAATCTAGAGGCTTAATAAGTCAAGATCCCAGATCGGTATATGGTAGCTATGTCAGGTTATGTACCATACTTAGCACAGTTGTTGGAAGTCATAACAAAACGCCTCATGCAAAATTTCTGCCAAATCGGATGAAAATTGCGCCCCAGCGGCATAAGAAGTCAAGACCCAAGGTCAGTTTATATGGCAGCTATACCAGGTTATTTACCGATTTCAAACATACTTAGCACGGTTGTTGAAAGTGGTAGCAAAACCATCACGATTTCAACCATACTTAGCACAGTTGTTGAAAGTGGTACCAAACCACGACGCGCAAAATTACAACCAAATCGGATGAGAATTGCGCCCTCTAGTGGCTTAAGAAATCAAGACCCAAGATCGGTTTATATGGCAGCTATGTCAGGTTATGAACCGATTTGAATCATACTTCACACAGTTGTTTGAAGTGATACCAAAACACCACGATTAGCATACGCTTTTGATCACTATCGTCATTTCGAAAGACGGACGGACGGACTAACGGACATGGCTAGATCGACTCAGAATGTCGCGACGATCAAGAATATATACACTTTATGAGGTCTTAGATCAGTGTTAGTATACAACCATTCTAAGGTGGTGGGTAAAAAAAAAATTTAATTTTTTGGTTATTAAAATATTTTTTTATAATATTCTGTAAATTTCCTTCTTATGGCTATAATTTTTTCCATATCTTCTAAAATATCATATTCCTCATCTCGTGCCATATTAAACCCATTTCCAAAATTCATTTATCTGCCACTTTATTAAGTCTCCCATGTGTCATTCTAAGGGATCATGTCAAGCTGCCCAAAGCCTTTAAATCAAATGTTAAATTAACCAAGTAATAGACATGACCAAAGCATTATAAATTCTTGTTTTTCTCTCTCGCTTTTGATGTTCTGCTCAATTTCTTGGCAAAGATTCTATAAAAATAGACGCCATACTAAACCACTCTTCCTGACACCTTGAAATGTCTTCTTCTTCTTCTTGTTCTTAATAAAAATACCTTTTTCTTTAAAATTGATTTTAATTTATTTCGAAATTTGGCGCCTAATTGAAATTCTTCTTCAACACACAAAATATTCCGCTTTGTTGATCAATGATCAGACATAGAGTACAAATTTCCTACCATAAGCCCAATGGCCATAGCCTTTATTTCTTTCTTCTTTGAGCAAATCATAGTGGAAACTGCCCAAGTTTCTGACTCGAATTTGTAATTAATGTCACATGTGTGTCTTGCTGGCTTGCTGTAGCTCCTGCTCCATCAAATGCAGCCTATAAAGTTTGAACGTAAATGGCATTGCTCCCCATGTCTTTAGTTTATGCCAAAACAAGAGTTTTACGAAATTGTCACCATAAATTTTGATGAGTTGAGATTTTAAATATGTTCTACTCTTCCTCATGATTTCAATAAGGGGGGAAATGGTTTGTTTTGGTGTTTTCGTTGAAAATAAAAACAAATTTATAAAAGGGTCAGAGAAGATCTGCTATCAATTGTTTGTTTCTTTGCCGTTGTACACACAAAAAAAATTAGTTTGCTGATATTAAATTAAAATTTTTTTCGAAACAACAGGAGAAAATGTTTGGTATTTTAGCGAAAAATTATTGCTATCCCATTTTCAGAAGACTTTCTGCTGTTACAGCAAACATTTATGTTGTTTTTATTAACGAATTTCTCTAAGGGTAGCTAGGATGTAAGGGGGAAAATGTTGTGTAAAATTAAAGATATTGAGACGAGATAGCGGAAATAAAAAATTAAAAATTTTGGGAAAATTCTATTTAAAAATGCTTCTCAAAACATTTTATCATAACTTGATTTTTGGGAAACTTTTTAAGCCAATTTGATTTTTTTTAGAAAATTTTTTTCTAATTTTTTACGAATGTTTGCAGAAATAGTTTTAAGTTAAAATTTTTGTGAATGAAATTTAACGTTGCCAAAAGTATTAAAAAAAAATACTCTGTCAAAGTTTTATCTTTAAAGGATGGGCTATTACATTTAAAACCACATTATAAACGTTTTTGTTGCGTCTCAAATCAATATTTCGATGTGTTACATACGGAGGGTATGAAAAAATATATTATTAATTGATGGTTGCATACTTTTAGGTGATCTAAAACACATTTTTAAACAAAAGTTAATGGAGGAGTTGAACAGCTCTTAAAAATTAAAAAAAGTAAATAAGAGCGAGGGAATAGTTATGTACATAAAACAAACATTATTTTTTTTTTGGAAATTGTTGCATACTTTTAGGTAACACGAAGCAAATACTTTTACAAAAAGTTTAAATTAAGTTTATATTTAATGAGACTTTTTATAACAATGAGTGATAAACATAATAAAGAAAACTAATGACTATAATGTTTTATCGTAATAACATAGAAAGTTAATTCAGCACCCTGCTTTAGCATAAATGGTTAAATGTATATGGATACATGACATTTGTATAATCGACGTCCTTGCTCCCATATATAAAAGAAAAGTCTTAATCTAAGGTTGTAACTTAAAGTTAAAATATTAAAATAAATAACTAATAATAAAAAAAAATCAAAACAAAAATTAAAAAAGTAGGTTAAGATATAGCTACCCACGGTTATGGTCCGATTTTAGACCATATTTAGCACGTATGTTTAAGGTCATATAAGAAATCGGTGTAAAAATTTTAAGGCACGTCAGGTAGGAATTGCGCCCCGATATATTTAATTTACCATACCAACCGACCTATACTTATAGGAAGTATTCGTGCAAAATGTCGAACGCTTGCGTGCTTTTGACAGAGGAACACACGAACGCAATGTCAAGACCATCAAGAATACATATACTTAGTTGGGTCCCAGATCAATATTTCAATGTGTTACAAACTTAATGACGAAATTAGTATTCCCCATCTTATGGTGGAGGGTAAAAAAAATTTCTTTATTGATGGTTGCATACTTTTAGGTGATATGAAGCACATACGTCAATAAAAAGTAAAAAAGAGAGTTGAAAAAGTTCTATAAGTCTGAAAAACCATTTAAATAAGAGTGAGGTAGTAGTTGTGTACATAGAACAAAATAATGTACATAAAAAAAAAATTTTTTTGGAAATTGTTGCATACTTTTTTGTGACATGAAGTAAATACTTAAACAAGAAATACAATTGAGAGTTAAAATGGTTCGAAAAATATAAACCTTATCAAGTGAAATTTAGGAGATAGTTATTTTTGACCAAAATATTAAATTTACAAAATAATAGTAAAATTGGTTTATTGAAAATTTTTTTTATTATACATTTTTCTTCTTTATTTTTTTTAGAAATTTGGTTTTCCTTTTGCAATGAAAATTTGTTAAATATCAAAATTTCTCTCATGATTTTTCTTTAATTTTATAGTCTTTTTTCCATCTCTCCTTTTCACCTCGCCTCCCTTTGTAGGAGCAATCAATTAAGATCACCTACCCCCCTAGGGTTTTCTAAAAATATCAGCCATTACTCCTCCCATGATCTCATTTCTGTTTCATTGTGGCTCTTCTATAGGTTTATGATCTTTCGCTCTTTTTCCATTATTTTCCTGTATACCGACAAGAGAAATTATGTTAAGAAACGCATAAATTTTGCAATTAAATCCCTAATGAGACAAATTCAAACAGACACAATGGTGGGGAAAAATGCTAAAAATAAATAAAACACACGCCACATTAACGAAACAACAACGTTGACATATAATGAAAATACCTATATATGGCAAAGGTCAAAGGTAAAAGAAGATAACAAACAAAATTAACAAAACAAAAAAAAAAAAAAATAAAACAATAGATGGGGTCTTTTGGAAGTAAGTTATTCGTAGGGAAAGCTTTCTGAAAATCCATAAGAATGAAATTCCAAAGCAGTTCATTACTTTTGCTCTTATTTCAAGTATTCTCTGCCATACAATTTTCTTAACTTGTATGTCCTTGAAATTCCTAATGAGTATTTTTACTAGATAATCTTTTTGGCTTTTCAACTTATATCATTCTCTAACATGTTGTACTTTCAAACATATGTGATCTATACCCAAGATTTACATAGTCACATACGATTTTTATGAGGGGAACCAAAGCCAAAAAGAAGTACACAGGCTATGCGTTTGCATAAAAATCCAACATTTTCAGGGGGACCCTAAAAATAACTTTACAGCAAAGTAGTCGTCAACGAAGACGGCGACTACGACTGCCTGAGACATTTCATCAACAGTGGAAAAGTGATTTTTCTTATTTTTATCTTTTCATTTTACTATCTCCCAGCACTTCATCTTGTCTACAGCCGGGCTGTTGATGGCAAGGAGTAAGACTATGTTAAAGGCGAAGGGGTAACTATCTCATTGGCAACTCTTGCAACTTGTTGATTTGTTGGAAAACAAGGGGAAAAAGAAAACAAGCAAAACATTTACGGTGTGAATGTGAGAAAAATAGATTCCTGTTTTCTTTTGAAGATGTGAAAGAAACTTTATTTGCATTTCAATTTGTTGAACATCTGTAAGTTGGTGCGAATGTTTAAAATTCCAAAAGAAAAATTATTTTTCGTTTAGTTTAAGCAAAACCATATCTCAGGAGGTTAGTTTTTAGAATTGTCAACCCTAATGAGAAAGAAGTCAAGGTAGCGAAAAAACTAAAGTTGAGGAAACAATGCCTGGGGAAAGTAATTAAATTAAAAATAGGGTAATTATATGAAAAAAGTCGAAAAAATGTGAACACGAAAATAATAATTGAGAGACTATAAAAAAAAGTTATGATAATGTAAACAAAAAATTTATAAAAAGTTCAAAAATTGGTGCATACCTTTAGGTTATATGAGAGCACATTCTTAAGAAAAACTAAAAATAGGGAGTAGAAATGATGGAGTGTCCCCCGTGTCTTAATGGAATGTTCATGGGAATATTGGTTAAGTAGTAGTAGAAATGATTCTATGAAATTAAAATACAACTTAATATAAAAATAAAAATTTATATTTTATCCAAATAAAGTTTCAATAAAATTATATTTATTATTGTTTGCATATTTTAAGGTGATATGAAGTATATACTTAACAACAAAGTTAAAAAGGAGTTGAAATGGCTTTACAAAATAGAAATACAACTTAAATACCAACAAGGAAATAGTTATTTCATACAGAATCAAAATAAACGAAATATGTTTAAAAATTGTTGCATATTTTTAAGTGATACATAGCAAATTCTTTTACAAAAAGTTCAATTGAGAGTTGAAATGGCCCTAGAGATGCAAATAAAACTATTCAACTAGACATTTAGAGATAGTTAATACATTGAAATCTAATATTTCCAAAATATAATTAAAAAGTTGCATTCTTTTAGGGGTTACAAGGCAATTACTTTAAGAAATAGTTAAAATAGAATAAAAGTGAAAAGATGGAATTGGAAAACAAGCCAATCAATACGGAGGAGCTGATGTTGGTTGTTCTGCTTTCCCTGCATTCATCCTGCTTCTTTTGTTAAGAAAATATTCATAATAATAAAGAAAACTCTGAATTTAAACAGCTTAAATCCATTGTTTACAATTTTTTATTTAGAAAGGTTTTTGTTTGCAAAAAAAAAAAAAAATTCGCATGTTTGTGAAATTTGAATTTTTGTTTTAATCGATTCTTTTCTTATTAGTTCTTTTAACAATTGTGACACTGGCAATTGACACCAAATCTTTGCACTCATTGACATCTTAATGTGATGTCTGCTAGATCAAAATAAAAAAATTACGAAATATGTTCAAAAGTTGTGGCATACTTTTAGATAAATTGAGTAATTTCTCAAACAAAAAAAAATATATAAAATGAAAATAGAGAGTTGGAGGAGGCCACCTTGGATCGAAAAGTGGAGGTGGTTTTTCCCTCCTAATGCTGGTAACATTTGTGAGGTACTATGCCATGTAAAGCTTCTCTCCAAAGAGTTGTCGCACGGCGGCACGCCGTTCTGTCTCGGCTATAAAAAGGAGGCCCCTTATCATTGAGCTTAAACTTGAATCGGACAGCACTCAGTGATATGTTAGAAGTTTCCCCTGTTCCTTAGTGGAATGTTCATGGGCAAAATTTGCAGTTGAGAGTATAAATGGTTCTTGGGTATTGAAAAACTCCTTAATATATAAATAATGATTGTCTGCATGATCCAAATAAAACATGTGCAAACCATGTTAAAAAACTATTGCATACTTTTTGGAGATATGAACCACTTTCTTAAAAACTTAAAATAGAGAGTAGAAATGGTTCTTGGGTTCTGAAATCTTAACGTGGTAAGGTTAAGTTAGGTTGAAAAGACGGTGCGGATATTATTCTGCATCTTAAGGACATACACCTAAGCCAGTAATCGGCTTTTTGTGCGTTCTAAATACAAAAAAACTAACCTCGAAAAAGAAAATCTAAGTTAGAAGTTCCGTGCTACTTACAAAACCCTTAATTGTTTTCCATGCTACGCCTCTAGGTTGAACGCGAAAGCCGGGTAATAACATAGGAAATGCTTCAACGTCTCATATTAAAAACTAGGAAAAATAAGGCATACAAATAAAAAGTTCAAAAATGTGTTTAAAAAGTGTTGCATATTTTTATATAATATTTTATTTTATTTAATAAAAAAATGAAAATGAAATTAAAATGTCCCCAAAAAATTGAATAGCAACTCAAGGGTTTTTTTTTGCACCAGTTGCACCAAATTTTTCAACTCATTGACATCTTAATATGATTGTCTGCTTGATGCAAATGAAAAATTTCCAAAACATGTTTAACAACTGTTGCATACTTTTAGGTGATATGAACCAGTTTCTTAAAAAATAAAAATAGAGAGAAGAAATGGTTCTTGCTATTGAAAAACTTAATTAAAAAATGGGAGAAACAAGGCATACAAATAAAATTTTTAAAAATATGTTTAAAAAATGTTGCATATTTTTAGGTGAGATGAAACCCATATTTAATCAAAAATTTAAAATGCATTTGAAATATCCCCAAAAAATAAAAAAAACTCAAATAAAAGCTTTGATATAGTCATAATATTTACAAAATATGTTTAAAAATTTTTGCATACTTTTAGGTGATATAAAGCAAATTTTCAAACATAGTACTAAATTCAGAGTTAAAATGGTCCTAAAAATTTAAGACAAGTCAATTAAGAACTAGGAGATAATTATTTTAACGAATGAAATATACAAAAAATATTATTAAAAAATTATTGCATAATTCTAGGTTTTACAAAGTTTTACTTTAGTAAAAAGTTAAAAAGAAGCCAGCGATGGTCCTAAGAAATTACAAAAAGTTAAAATTAAGAAGTATGAGATAATTTTTGCATGTAAATTTAATATATATAGAATATGTAATTTTTTTACAAATTTTTAGGCGCTATGAAGCACAGACATTTGTTTAACTTGCAGTAAACCTTCTGCTTTTAGTAAGTTTTTTCATTAACACCAAGGACAACTCTGAATTTTAACAAAAACTCCCCTCGAATCCATTGTATTGAGAAAATAAGTTTTTTGTTGTCTTAAAAAAGAATTTTCACATAGCTCACAATAATGGCCTCACCTTTTTCTGTTTTTTTTTTGTTTAAAATTAATTTTTTCTTGTTAAAATTTTCTTGATAAATGGTGACACTGACAGTTCGCACCAAATCTTTCAAGTTATTGACAACTTAATGAGATTGTCGTTTTTAGTTTTTTTTCTCTTCAAAATTATCTCAACAATATACGAACATCAAAGTATTTATTTAATGATAACCAACATTATTTTCAATTTCAAATATTTACTTCACATAAACAAAAAACAAAAATTGTTCAATAGCCTCTGCTCCAAAAGTGAAAACACCCTAAAATCGAATGACCAAGAAAATACAGCACAACTAAAGAAAACGAACTAAACGAAACGAAACAACGAAAATCAACAAAACGTTCAATAAATTCCATACAACAGAAAAAGAGTCAAAATGCCGAAACACAGAAAATGATCTTCGTCAATCATCATTAGTCGGACAAAGAGTGTAACGCCTTTTGAAAATATTTGAAAAACTTAATTACCCCAAAAAACATTACACCCCTCAACAAACCAATGAAAAGAGAATGAATGGTAAAGAAGTTGGGCAATTATAGCTACAAATGAAGATAATATTTGAATTGTTCAAATAATTGGACAATGGGAATATATTTCGAATTTCACACACATCGATTGGGGTAATACAAAACTTTGTTTTGGGGGCTCAATAACATGCATAAAGAGTAAATAGTATGTGTTGTTTTTTTAAGATAAAGTCTAAAAGAAGTTAATGGTTTTCATTTCTTGGAAATTGAAAGCTTATTTTAATGAAGTAGACTTGTCAAAGCTTAGATCACATTGAATTAGAAAGGAAGCCGGAACAAACACTTTGAAATATTTGAACAGCTTGTCTCAACATATTGTCTATAAAATATTTTTTTCCCAAAAAAATATCATACAGCCGGATTTTGTCCGGCTGCAAACCATAGGGTAATATGTTTCTATTGCAAAAAGAAAAACGGCACGTGGCAAAATTTGTTCCAAATAATTCTTACCCAACCCACCCCTTAACCTACCAAATATATATTTAGACCAATCACGACAATATGGGACTCAAATGAAAGGTATTTAGGATAAGAAAACTTATCTGATATCCTAATGTGGACCAAATTTTAGGGGGACCACCCCAAACCCCAAATCACCCCTAAATCGGACTTATTTGCCGACCATGGCAATATGGGACTCAAATGAAAGGTATTTGCGAGTAGAATACAAATCCGATATCAAGTTTTTGAGGGTCCTCCCCTCCCCCAAAATACCCCCCAAACAGGACTAATTTACTGAAAATAGGGCACTACATTTTTTGATATCTGAAGAGGGGCAGACCCTCCCCCTTACCCTAATTTTCAGAAACGCCAGATTTTAAAGATGGGTGGTGCGATTTAAGCGAAATTTACCCTAAAAATAAAAATTTGATATCCACAATTCGAATGGGGTACCAAGGGGGGCCGCCCCACCTTTAAACCTACCAAATATATATTTATGCCATTCACGACAATATTGGACAATGAAAGGTATTTAGGATAAGAAAACGTATCTGACATCCATTTGAGGACCAAGTTTAGGGGGATCACCCCAAACCCCAAAACACCCCTAAATCGGACTTATTTACAGACCATGGAAATATAGGACTCAAATTATAGGTATTTGCGACTAGAATGCAAATCCGATATCAAGTTTCTGAGAGTCCACCCCTTTCCCGAAATACCACCAAACAGGTCTTATTTACTGACCATTATAATATAATATAAATAAAAGGTATTTCAAGTGTAGAATACGAATCTGATATCCAAATGTGGGACCAAGTGTTTGGGGGCGCCCAAACACTTGGGCGGCCTGCCCCTGCCAAAAATAGTCCCCAAAGAGGACACATTTTAGACCATAGCAATATGGGTCTCAAATGAAAGTTCTTTGGCAGTAAAGCACAAATTTTACATCAATATTCGGGGAAAAGTGTCCATGAGGGCACCCCACCCCCATAACACCACCCATTTAGGACATATTTGCTGACCAGTCCAATATGCTATACTAAGAGGTGTTTTAGAGAAGAACACGAATCTGAGTTACATTTTCTGGGTCAAGTCACTGAACGGCCCCTACCCAAACCGGTCATGTTTGCCGACTATAGAAATATGGGGCTCAAATGAAAGTTATTTGGGAGTAGACCACAAATTTGATATCAAAATTCGGGACCAACTGCCAAGGGGACGTCCCACCCCCATAACAACCCCCAAATAGAACGTAGTTGATCACCATGACAATTTGGGTCTTAAAGGGAGTGGATCTCGATATTGATAGTTTTTAAGGCCCATACCCCAAACCGGTAGGAGGCACCCTTTTGCAGTAGGGGGTTTAAATGACAACCATAACAACCCCCAAATAGAACGTAGTTGATCACCATGACAATTTGGGTCTTAAAGGGAGTGGATCTCGATATTGATAGTTTTTAAGGCCCATACCCCAAACCGGTAGGAGGCACCCTTTTGCAGTAGGGGGTTTAAATGAAAGTTATTTGAGATTACAAAACGAATTTGATATCTAATTTTAAGGCCTATGGCAGTATGGGGTTCAAATAAATGATATTTGAGAGTAGTGCACAATGTTGATAGTTTTTCAGAGCTAAGTGTTTGGGGGACGACTCCACTCCCCAAAACACCCCTAACTCGGCCATATTTACCGACCGTGACAAGGTGAGGCTCAAACTGGAAGGTACTGGTGAGAAGAGTACGAACTTGATACCCACTTACGGGACCAATTTTCTGGGGGGTACCCCTTCCCTAAAACACCCCACAAACAGCAATTAGTTACTGACCATCGTAATATGGGGCTCAAATAAAGGTATTTGCGAGAAGAGCACGATGCTGATATTTTTTTCAGCGCCAATTGTCTAGGGGACCACCTCACTCCCGCCAAAAAAAATCCCCAAATCCGACATCATGTCAATATCGAACTGAAATAACGATTTTTAGGAATGGAGTATGTCAAACACCCAAACGAATTCATAGACCAATAAAGATCATACGGAATTCACCAATTTTCTATACAAAATTTGCTCCAACAAATTTTCTGTTTTGTTTTAGCAGTGTTTAATGATTTTTTCTCCTGTAATTATCAGCATGCATTTAAATCTTTAAGAACCAAATTATTCCCGATTTTGTTTCTTTATTTAAATTTTTTTTTGAAAATTGCCTTTGTGGCAGAAGGCTTTAAATTTGAGTTCATAAATCTCGCCAATATTTTGTTAATTTACAGGTTCATACACCCATCAATCCTCTTCATTATTCTCCAGCTGTTTAAGCTTCCAGCGAATTTATTTCCTTTTACAATTTAAAATTTGAAATCTCAAATGCTTCTTAAGATATGCTAGGCCAAAATGTTGGAGTTGCATGTATAGAATATGAGACGTTGCTTTGGTTGTTTGCTCTTTTTTTGGTATAATTTGCAACATTTCCTGTTGAAAGCACAACACATTCAGCATATATTGGAGATGTTATTATGATGAATTAATTTGTGGTGATTATAAAATATTATGACATGAAGAACGGTTTCCTTTTCTGCTTCATAACAGCAGACAAATCAAAAAATTCAAACGGACAGCAAACAGCGAAGCCATAATTCAAAGCAGAAAATAGCAGATGTTGTGATTTCAGCAGTTGGATTTTTGAAACATTTTTAAATGCACAAATGATAACCACCAAACCAAAAACAACAACCAAATGACAGCATTATGCCAATGCGGTTTTTGGACCCTCCATACAATCAAAACAAAAAATGGCACAAAACTCAACATCACCAAACCAGGGGAGAGACCCAGATTTTGCCTTAAGAACCAGCATTTAGCCACACTCATTTGAAACATTCTTATGAACATAAATTATGTGCTGCTAGCTGTGCCCGGCTCGCCAGCGATTGAGCACCTCATTGCCTTGAAAATGGCGTCTAAAGGCATTTGTTTTTTTTTTTGTTTCTGCCCGCTATATGGCTACAAAAATTGAGATTTTTAAAATGTTGCACGTTTTTGCAAGGGTACATTTATCCAGCCCCTGGAGATGGAATTGGCGTTTGAAATTTTATGACTTGGTTTTTTCGTCTCTGTAGGAAGTAGGCAATAATGCTTTATTGTTTTAAAAGCTTTACAGTTGTGGTCGATGAAAACTTCTAACGGGTAAAAAAAAACAAAACAGACAATAAATTTTCAATAAATGTGCAATTTTGCGATAAGTAATCGATTTTTATTGCCTGTAAAAAAATTTACAAAATGGTTGCTTTATTTATTATTTGTTAAAATGTTATAAATGAATTACTTCGAAAAAAAAAAATAAAACAACGATTGAAAATGAAACGTGGGAATATTATTTGATCTATAAAATGAAGTCAATATTTAAGTCAGAGAACAGATGGCAGAAATGAAAAATCAGAAGAAATAAAATGAATTGTCTAAATGAACTGAAGCAATTTTATATTGGGTTGCCCAAAAAGTAATTGCGGATTTTTCATATAGTCGGCGTTGAAAAATGTTTTCACAGCTTGTGACTCTGTAATTGCATTCTTTCTTCTGTCAGTTATCAGCTGTTACTTTTAGCTTGCTTTAGAAAAAAAGTGTAACAAAAGTATATTTGATTAAAGTTCATTCAAAGTTTTATTAAAAATGCATTTACTTTCTTTTAAAAAATCCGCAATTACTTTTTGGGCAAACCAATATAACGAGTAAGAGCTTGCTAAGTTCGGCCTGACCGAATCTTTCATACCCTCCACCATGGATCACATTTGTCGAGTTCTATGTGCGGTATCTCTTTTAAGGCAAAAAAAGAATCTTGAATAAGAACTTTTATGCTGTTGGAGCTATATTAAGTTATAGTCTGATTCAGACCATAAATAAATGCTGAACATTATAGAAGTCATTAAGTAATATTTCAGTTCATTCGGATAAGAATTGCGCCCTTTAGGGGCAGAAGAAACCAAATGAGAAATGTGCCCCCTAGAGGCTCAAGAAATCAAGATCCCAGATCGGTTAATATGGCAGCTATAGCAGATTATGTACCGATTTGCGTCATACTTAGCACATTTATTGGAATCCACAACAAAACACCTCATGCAAAATTTCAGCCAAATCGGATGAGAATTGCGCGCTCTATTGGCTCAAGAAGTCAAGATCCGAGATCGGTTTATATGACAGCTATACCAGATTATAAACCGATTTGAATTATACTTAACACAGTTGTTGATAGTGATACCAAAACAATACGTGCAAAATTTCGTTCAAATCGGACTAGAATTGCGCCCTATAGGGGCTCAAGAATTCAAGACCCTAGATTGGTTTATATGGAGCTATATCAGAACATGGACCGTTTTGGCCCATTTACAATACCAACCGACCTACGCTAATAAGAAGTATTTGTGCAAAATTCCAAGCGGCTAGATTTACTCCTTCGAAAGTAAGCGTGATTTCGACAGACAAACGGACGGACAGACGGAAGGACATGGCGAGATCGACTTGAAATGAAATTACGATCAAAAATTTATATACTTTATGGGGTCTCAGATGCATATGTCGAGGTGTTACAAACAGAGTGACGAAATTAGTGTACCCCCATCCTATAGTGGAGGGTATAAAAAATTAACCATAACAGGGAAAAGCTGCAAATTGCCCTTGAACATCCCATTGAGTAACAGTAGGGAGACTTCTATCATTTCAGTAAATGCTGCTCGATTCAAGTTTTAGCTACAAATATGATAACGTGCCGCTGAGCGACAGCTTTTAAGAGAGAAAGTTGAAATGGCTAAGGAGATTGAACCAAACGAAGTCATGAAACTACTATGGCTATTTGTTGTATAGTCAATGATGATGAGGAGTCCAAATCATGCTTCTTCTTGAGAAGAGAAAAAAGAAAATCCACACCTAAAACAATATGAAAAAAAATTGCAGGACTGGATCTCAAGTGTACTGCAACATGAGTGGGCATACTAAACAAGTCGTCATGTTGAACATCAAGTTACATTTATACTATTCCAATTCAATAAAGTTTTGGTTACAAAGCTTGCTTTAAATCTAGAGTCACTGATGTTGCAGAGACCCATGATAGTCCAAATGATGTGGTAACGTTACTCATTGAAATTATGTCAAGTTATGCTCTCTGGGTGAATATTCACCTTCTAATTTCAAACCAAGTTAATAGCAAAAAGTTTTCAAGTAAGTTTCTGGAAGACCTAGTGGTGCTCCAGGAATTTTCGGGAATTGCTTGTATATTATCACAAGCAAGCGTTAACTTGCAAATAACCAAAGCTCCCTATCCACTCTACAGATTTCTTTTTGAAGCCTAACAGCTTTCGCGACCCATATTTGCGTTGCAAACAAAGCAGTTTCAAAATTGGGACAATTTTTAATGAAGCTACCCACTATAACGAACGATCAACAATTCAACAAGGCGATTATGAGACACTGAGAAAAACAATGCATAAGAAAACCATCAAAAAATGAACAGATGGAGCGAGAGATAGTCACCTCAACAGAATTTAAGCCCTGCGGCGCCTAAAAGACCAAATCTGTAAATCGAATTTGCCGCAGCAATTGTGTGTCCTGTTGCAAAAACCAAGCAAGCGAATCGCATAAGCAAACGATGGCATAAGCGAACGAATCATGTCAATGAGTGTTTTTTTGTAAGTTAATTGGAGAAGCAAATGGTTGAGGGAAGCGAACGAAAAGATAAGTGCAGAGTGTATTAGAAGCGAAAGAATCGCGTAAGCGAACAAATCTCGAAAGCGTCTTGACGTAACGCGTCTTGGCGTTAGCTATCTGATGGCGTAAGCGACCTGCTGGCGTAAGCGAAAGAATCGTGCAAGCTAACGAATCGTGTATGCTCAAGAATCGTTCAAGCTATTTATTAGCTTAAGTTAACGAATCGCTTAAGCGAACGAAACCAGTTTAGGAGTGAATTTCATTGGTAAAGCAGAGAAGCAAACGGTTGGTGGACGTGAAATGATAATTCCAGAGTGCATTAGAAGCGAAAGAACCACATATGCAAATTTATCGTGTGAAGGAAATAACGAACAAATCCCGTAAGAGACCAAATCGCGTAAACGAACGCATAGCGCAATCGAAGGAATCGCATAAGCGAATGAATCGGATAAGCGAACTTATCACCTAAGCAAACGATGACATAAGCGAAATAACGCGTACGCCAACAGTGGCATAAGCGAACTAGTCGCGTAAGCAAATAAATCGCGTTAAGGATTGAATTTCGTAAGAAAAGTGGAGAAGCAAACGTAAGCGAATGGATCGCTAAAGCGAACGAATATCTCAAACGATCGAATCTCCTCAAAAAACAAATCACCTAAGCGAATGAATCACGTAAGCGAATAAATCACATAAGCGAACGAATCACGTTTGCGAACAAATCGCATAATCGAAATAATGGCGTAACCGAACGAATCGTATAATTGAAGTAATCGCGTAAGCTATTGAATAGCGTAGGAGCTTTAGGGCCCGGATGGGAAAATGCATTAAGCATCTGACGAGAACATCTCTAGCGGTATGACGAGCTCCATTCTTATCAACGGTACCAGCTATAATCCGAACCAGTGATATAAAAATCCACCTTGGAACCTCTATCTGGTCCTTATCCATGCCTTCTTTATTGTGTCTGCGTTCACTTCTCCCCATTCATAACCTACGCCGTTTTTCGTTCAGATCCAACTTCTTCCTGTGCAGTACTTTATCAAAAGCGAACCAATCGCGTAAGCACTTTTTTTTTTGGAGGGTCAGGATTGGAAAATGCGTTATGCATCTGACGACAGCGTCTCTCGCTTCGAATGAGTAACACAATCACTTGTTTTGAGGGTTAGGATGGAAAAATGCATTAAACATCTGACGAGAGCGTCTCTCGCGGTATGCCGAGCTCCATTCTAATCAACGGAACAGACTAAAACCGCAGCCAATGGTATTAATTCCATCTCGGAACCGTTTACGCAGTACTACGAGGACGACGCTGGAGCTTATCCATATCTTCTTTATTGTGTCTGCGTTCGCTTCTCCGCATTTATAACCTACGCCATTTCGTCCAGATCCAACTTCTTCCTATACAGTACTAATCGGGCGTATCTCAGTACCGCATCCCACCTCTTTTCGTTCTCCAACAGACAGTTGTCTGCAATTCTCTGCGTCTAACGACCCAATGCTCGAAATCGAAGAATGTTTCCTCTACAGCGTCTGCAACTTCTTGCTCCTCGCAAATGCAAGTGCCAGAAGAGCATAGCTCAATGCGTTTTTCCGATTTTCCAAATTTTTTTCCATTTTGTTTGGTGGATAGTGCTCAAAAATCCCAACAAAAAAATCCGCTTGAGGTCTACAATATCAAATTCGGGTATATTCGGCTTTTAATTTTTTTGTTTTGCAATTTTGGTTGAGACCTGCTTCGTATTTTGCAATTTACAAAGGCAGTTTGGAAATCAAAAGAATGTGAAAAAGTGTATTTTTTTGGTCAAATTTTTTTTTTATTGATTAGTCTTTTTTAATGAAAATCGATGAACATTTCTTGTTATGACCTCCCATTATCCGTTTTTGGTTTCTGCCTATGAATAGAAAGATTGCAAAGCAAGATTCGGCTCAGCTGAACTTACTTGCCTTTTTTTATAATCTCACCTCAGGATTCGAATCCAGGCTTTGTCGACAAAAACGAATACCTCTGCGCCAAAGTGGCCTCCTAATCCATTGTTGACTCATAATTTCATCGCAATGAGTTGAGTATGGTTTCAAACATTTCGGCTGGTAATCCTTCGGCTCCTGCTGCCTTGTCTTAAGTGGATTATAGCTATTTAGACTGCTTATTTTACTATAAATAGATGTGGGAGGCTACTGTGGCGCAAAGATTAGCACGTTCGGCTATGACGCTAAACGACTAAGTTCGAATCCTGGTGAGAACATTAAAACATAAAATTTTAAGCGATGGTTATCTTCTCCTAGCTTAGGATAGGTTTGAGTGGCAGTCTGTAATCATATTCACTCAGACATTTTCTTCCATTTCGTCCTTCCCCTCCAATGCTAGCGATATTTGTGAGGTATTAAGCCATATAAAGAATTCCCCTCAAGACGGTGTGGCAAGCCGTTAGGGCTTGCTGTAATAAGCAAGTCGTTTATCATTGAGCCTTAAACATGAATCGGACAGATTCTCTCCTAGAAGTGAGAGAAGATTTACCCACAATTTCCTACACAGTCATTCTTAATTTAAAAGGTTGAATTTTTGAGTTGAAATTTTTAAAAGAAGTTTTCACTATGCTCGAATACTTCAATATTGGAATTTACGTTCTTCATTAAAGTTCGTAATTTCTTCCTTAGATTCTACGGCAGACACTTAACCTATCACTTGAGTCAAACTGCCTTCCACCATATTGATTTACATCTACCAAATTCTCCCTATCCATTGGGTGTTGACAATGGTTAAATATGGTGTTTGTTGGAAACTCAGAATTTTATTTATGAGTATCAATAGGCCAAATAATCATCAAATAACCATATCAATAACATTGTCATCAACACTCAGATGAGGAATACCCTCATACTCCCTTCCACAGAAAGAAGGTGTAGCCTTACGAAATAAAATCGAGAAGAAGTATAAAGCCTCACTCAGGATAAAGATTCTACAGTGATCTTTTGTAGTGTGGAACTCTAGAGCCCTGCTGTTGGTACATTAACCAAACCCATAACAAAGAATGCCAAGAAAATAAAAAAAAAAAACAAAAACAAAGTCATAAGAAGACACAATCCCCAAAGTTATGGATATGGGGGAAACAAAACAATTGTACCAAAGACCAAGAGCCTTAATAAACAAAGAGCAGCTACAAGGCAATGCTTATTGTTACGATAATGATGAGGAAAGACTACAATGATAGGGACAAGAACGCCAACGATCATCATCATTATTCGTCATCATCATCATCTTCATTATGGGTTGAAGTGCAATGAATAGCAGAAGTGCGTGGGCTGTTGACTGGATTGTTGGTAAATGAATTGGAGACCAACATGAAATTGTTCCAAGTCCCAGCTAAGAGGCAAAACAACCACCGCCTGTGCCTTTCTGTATGTCTGTCTATGTGTGTGTATGGATTATGACCACCAAGATTGTTTGGTGTTGGGCCACTAGGGCCCCCTTGATTGTTTGTTTGGGTTCATTGCATCTTGAGTCTAGGCTTTTGTTCCTTATGGCTTTTGGGAACCTTTTCTGGTTGTTGCAGGGAGGGGAAGTGATATTGCTGGATGGTTTCATTTTTTTTTTTATGATTATTACTTGCATTTTCCTTTCCTTTGGCCCCTTTTACTTACATGACTTGTTTAAGTTTCGTCTTAGCCTGGGACTTTGTTATAATTTTCTTAGGTGATTTCAACCAAGTTTTTTTTTCGCTTCAGCTTTGTGTGTTTTGCTTCATTTTGCTGTCCGGCAAGGCTTTAATGGTTTCTTAACACACTGGCAGCAAAAGTTTTTCTGGTTTTTGTCATCTTGGCCAGCCTTCAACTGAGTGAGTGAGAAAGGCTTAAAGACGTCATGCCACCCCAACAACAAAAAATATTCCCATAGTCTAAGGGCCCAATGACGACAGGAATCTGTGGCATGGTATAGAAGTTACAAAAAAAAAACTTTTCTTGCTCCAACCTTTGTAGTAGTCTGGTGACGGGTAGAGCAAGAGATCTTAAAAGCGTTACTTAAGATAGTGTCAAGTAAGCATTTTTTCGCCATCATAAATAAAATTGTCATGCCATAGCAACAACAGCAGCATATGTTGGTTAATGAAATGTAAAAAAAAATCCCAAAACGCGTGGGTTGTTTAAAATTTCGAACTAGGCTTCAACAAACCTCTAAAGCTTATAGTAAAAATTTCCTAGCATTGCTTACTTCCTTTTCCCTACTTACACATAGACAGACATTCCAATATGACTAAGGCAATTTTCCTTTTATCTCTGTTAGCTGTTTTCATGCCATTGTTGTCATCATTTACATTTGCGTGTTCAACTAAACCACAAACCACATAATTTTCATCAAAGTAGACAATACCAATGTAAACAAACCAAAATGAGTCTGAAATTCTGATTCCCATTTGATATTAGAGCTTGCGAGGATGAAGTGTGCTGGTGAAATATCTTTGAAAATGTTGCAACATACTCCGTTAGGTAGGTTGGTTGGTTGCCATGAGGTTGATTGCATTTCTTCCCTTGTGGAATTTGTGCACATTCTTCGTCTAGTTGCATTATTTTGTTGGTGTTGCACCATTTAAACGCCTTCTCAGCCGCCATCCTCAACATGCCCTCCTCATTGGTTATGGTAATAAGGAAGTTTGTAATTTGTGTGCTACTTGCCACAAAATTACCACCGTTAAATTGTTACAAATGTGGTCGGGCACATTGTGGCAAACGACAGAGACTGATTGAGAATGGCATAAGAAGAGCAAACCTTGACCACAAAGTATAGATTTGCGATTTAACAATATGGGATAATTGCATTTTTTAGATAAAATGGGCAAAAACAGAAATGATTAGTCTTAGTAAAGAAATGTGGTCCTTCGACCACAAAGGAATTTTTTTAAGCTTTAAGCACTGATATTAACTTTGGAAAAGAAAAATAAAAAAATCTATTTTAGATTATAAATTATTGTCAAATGTATGTGTATATATCGACACTTTTAAGCAAAAAGGAATTTAAAATATTGGGTTGCCCAAAAAAGAATTGCGGATTTTTCATAGTGTCGGCGTTGACAAATTTTTTCACAGCTGGTGACTCTGTAATTGCATTCTTTCTTCTGTCAGTTATCAGCTGTTACTTTTAGCTTGCTTTAGAAGAAAAGTGTAAAAAAAGTATATTTGATTAAAGTTCATTCATGCATTTACTTTCTTTTAAAAAATCCGCAATTACTTTTTGGGCAACCCAATAGTTTGAAATAAGTTTTGAAACATTTTTGGAAATATTTTCGAAATATATTTTGAAATATTTTTTCGAAATATTTTTGGAAATATTTTTGAAAATATTTTTATACCCACCACCATAGGATAGGGGTATACTACTCTTGACATGCCGTTTGTAACACTTCGAAATATTCGTCTAAGACCCCATAAAGTATATATATTCCGGCTAAGTCGATCTAGCCATGTCCGTCCGTTCGTCTGTCAAAATTACGATAGCGGTAGAACGCGTAGAGCTAGCCGCTTGAAATTTCGCACAGATACTTAATATTGATGCAGGTCGTTGGGGATTGCAAATGGGCCATAACGGTTCACATTAAGATATAGCTCCCATATAAACCGATCTCCCGATTTGACTTGTTGAGCCCCTGTAAGCCGGAATTTATGTCCGATTTGGTTGAAATGTGGGGTTCCATTATGATTTTCAACAGCTGTATCAAGTACGGCCCGAATCGGTTTATAACCTGATGTAGCTCCCATATAAACCGATCTCCTGATTTGACTTCTGGAGTTCTGACGATTCGATTTGGCCACTCCTTCAGTTGGGATTGATATAGCTGCCATATAAACCGATTTTGGATCTTGACCTCTTGAGCTTCTTATCCGATTTGGCTGAAATTTTGGACGTGGTGTTTTGGCATCACTTCCAACAAATATAGCGGTTCAGATTCAGATATAGCTCCCATATAAACCGATCTGATTTGACTTCTTGAGCCCCTGGAAACCGCAATTTGTATCTGATTTGTTTGAAATTTTGTATGTGGGGTTCCATTATGATTTCCAACAGCTGTATCAAGTACGGCCCGAATCGGTTTATAACCTGATGTAGCTCCCATATAAACCGATCTCTTGATTTGACTTCTGGAGTTCTGACGATTCGATTTGGTCACTCCTTCAGTTTGGATTGATATAGCTGCCATATAAACCGATTTTGGATCTTGACCTCTTGAGCTTCTTATCCGATTTGGTTGAAATTTTGGAAGTGGTGTTTTGGCATCACTTCCAACAACTGTGCTAAGTATGGTCTAAATCGGTTGTTAACCTGATATAGCTGCCATATAAACCGATCTTGGGCCTTGACTTTTTGAGCTTCTAGAGGGCGTAATTCTTATCCGATTTGGCTGAAATTTCTCACGTTGTTGGTATGACTTCCAACAACTGTGTCAAGTATAGTCTAAATCAGTCTATAACCCGTTATAGCCGCCATATAAACCGATTTCCCGATAAGACTTCTTGAGCCCCTAGAGGGCGCAATTCCTATCCGATTTGGCTAGCATTTAGCATGTGATGGTTTGGTATGACTTCCAACAATTATGCTAAGTGTGGTTCAAATCGGTCCATAACCTGATATAGCTGTCATGTAAACCGACCTTGGGTCTTGACTTTTAGAGCTTCTAGAAAGCGGATTCTTATCCGATTTGGCTAAAAATTTGCATGAAATATTGTGGTATGACTTCCAACAACTGTGTCAAGTATAGCCTCAATCAGTCCATAACCTGATATAGCCGCCATACAAACCTATCTCCCGAATATACTTCTTTAGCCGCAAGAGGGTGCAATTCTTATCCGATTTGGCCGAAATTTTGCATGAAGTGTTTTATTTTGACTTCCAACAACTGTGTCAAGTATGGTCGAAATCTATCCATATCCTGATATAGCCGCCATATAAACCGCTCTCCCGATTAGACTTCTAGAGGGCGCAATTCTTATCCAATGTGGTTGAAATTTTGCATATGTCGCTTTGGAATGACGTCCAACAACTGTTCCAAGTATGGTCTAAATCGGTATATAACTTGATACAGCTACCATGTAAACCGATCTCTCAGTTTGATTTTTTGACCCTCTGAAGGGCGGAATTATTACTCGATTAGCCTGAAAATTTGTGAATGGTGTTTTTCTATGACTAGTATTTTTCTATTTGAAAAAGTCTTTCAAAGAACCTGACAAATGCAAATACAAAAATTCGGTCCTGCAGAACTTAGCACGCTTTTACTTGCTTAAAATATTTTAAATTATTTTTTTAGATATTTTTTGAGTATTTTTTTTTATTTTTTGCATATATCTCTCCAATATTTTTATACCCACCACCGAAGGATGGGGGTATATTGATTTGGTCATTCTGTTTGCAACACATCGAAATATCCATTTCCGACCCTATTATACTTTATAGGGTGATATAGGGTAGGATATATTAGTGATTGTCGTAAAAATCTAAGACGATCTTTTCCGAGACGAGCCATTTCCGTCCGTCTCTTCGTCTGTCTGTTGAAATCACGCTACAGTCTTTAAAAATAGAGATATTGAGCTGAAACTTTGCACAGATCTGATCTTGATCTTTTTTTGTCCATAAGCAGGTTGAGTTCGAAGATGGGCTATATCGGACTATATTTTGATATAGCCCCCATATAGACCGATTCGCCGATTTAGGGTATTAGGCCCGTAAAAGCCACATTTATTATCCGATTTCGGGCCAGTGAGTTGTGTTAGGCCAGTCGATATCCTTCTTCAATATGGCCTAGATCGGTCCAGATTTTGATATTCCTGTCATATAGACCGATCTCTCGATTTAAGTTCTTGAGACCATAAAAAGCTCATTTATTGTAAGATTTCGCAGAAATTTGGGACAGTAAGTTGTGTTAGGCTCTTCGACATCTTTATGCAATTTGGCCCAGATCGGTCCAGTATTGGCTATAGCTGCCATATAGACAGATCTCTCGATTTAAGGTTTTGAGCCTAAAACAGACAAGTTTATTGTCTAATTTCGCCGAAATTTGGGACAGTGAGTTGTGTTAGGCTCTTCGACATCTTTTTGCAATTTGGCTCAGATCGGTTCAGTATTGGATATAGCTGCCATATAGACAGATCTCTCGATTTAGGGTTTTGAGCCCATAACAGACGAGTTTTTTTTCCCCGTTTTCGCCGAAATTTGGGACAGTGAGTTGTGTTAGGCTCTTCGACATCTTTCTGCAATTTTGCCCAGATCGGTCCAGTATTGGATATAGCTGCCATATAGACAGTTCTCTTGATTTAAGTTTTTGAGCCCATAACAGGTGCATTTATTGTCTGATGTCGCCGAAATTTGGAACAGAGAACTGTGGAACAGTTCGCCATCCTTTTGAATATAGCTGCCATATAGACCGATCTCTCGATTTAAGGTCTTGAGCCCATAAAATACGCATTTATTATCCGATTTCGCCCAAATTTGGGACTGTGAGTTGAGTTAGGCCCTTCGAGATCGCTGTTCAATTTGGCACAATTTGAATATAGCTGCCATATTGACCTATCTCTCGATTTAAGGTCTTGGGCCTATAAAAGGCGCATTTATTATCCGATTTAGCCCAAACTTGGGACAGTGAGTTGAGTATGGCCCTTCGACATCGCTCTTCAATTTGGCACAAACCGGTCCAGATTTTAATATAGCTGCCATATTGGCCGATCTCTCGATTTGAAGTAATATAATCCGATTTCACTGAAAGTTGACACAGTGAGTTATGTTAGGCTTTTCGACATCCGTGTCGTATATGGTTCAGATCGGTGTATATTTGGATATACTGGGTTGCCCAAAAAGTAATTGCGGATTTTTCATATAGTCGGCGTTGACAAATTTTTTCACAGCTTGTGACTCTGTAATTGCATTCTTTCTTCTGTCAGTTATCAGCTGTTACTTTTAGCTTGCTTTAGAAAAAAGTGTAAAAAAAGTATATTTGATTAAAGTTCATTCTAAGTTTTATTAAAAATGCATTTACTTTCTTTTAAAAAATCCGCAATTACTTTTTGGGCAACCCAATAGCTACCAAAAACACCAATATTTTGTTCTACAAAATTGAACAATGACTTGCACTTAAAAGACCACTCAATGTCCATGCCGATTTTGGTCCAAATCGGACCATATTTCGATATAGCTGCTATGGGGTCATGTTTTATGCATTTTTCACCGGATTATGACGAAAGGTGGTTTACATATATACCCGAGGTGGTGGGTATCAAAAGTTTGGCCCGGCCTAACTTAATGAATTTTCTCTTGTTTTTTTTTTACCTTTAGAATTCCTTTATATAAGATTTGCCTCGAACTTTATGATTTGTTACTTCCAGTTCATATCATTTATATGATATAATTTTTATTTATTTAAAAGGTTTTTATCTTTAACTTTGTATAATTTTTTATTCTATCATCAATTAAGTTTATTTTCAAAAAACTATTTTTATATATTTCTTTCCCATTCCAGAAATAAAAGTATCCAACAATATAATCAAAAGGAAGGTAAGTGTTGATTTAACAAAAAAAGAAATTTAATTCATTTCATTAAGAAAAAAAAAATTTAAAACTTTTTACAGTTTTATAAAACAATTCCCTTGGTGGTCATAGAACTTTTATCATCTCTAAAGAACTTTTATTTTAATTGCTGAAGACAACGTTCCATAAAGTAGATTATTATTACAATATAATTTCTTGTAGCCTTTCACTCATTATTTGACATAGCATCACATTCATATTCTGTTAATGATGACTAATCTCTCCCTTAGTTGACAATATCTTCTTATTATTCAATAATTTAAAGAACACTCAGCATTTCCCGTTTCAAAAAAAAAAAAAAGCAAAGACACCTGCGGCTATTTTTTGCATTACTGTTATCCCCTTTGGCAGAGGAAGACTTAAGGTTTTCAATTACATTTTTCAGACTTGTTCTGAGAGTCTGATTTAAGTTTGCCTTAATTCCGTCACATATTTCCTTGAACTGTTCTGTGGTTGCTCACTTTAGTGAATGAGGAAATCACTTCTTTAAGAAACTTTACTTTCCAATTGAAGATGACGATGTTGATATTCCACATCCCCAATCAATGGGTATATCAAAAATGAAAGAGTGTGTTTCAACTCAAGCAAACCTTCTTTGCCAACCATGAAGTGGGGAAACATGTGAGAATGCCATGGTCTCATAGAGTCTCCCAACCAAGCAATTGCAGGAAATATTAAATCAATGCTTAAGTTCTTGAGTTATTTTTTACAAGTCTTATATTTCGCAGAATTAAACAGAAATATTTTCACATTCTTCTCTCTTTCTCCATTGACCACTTAAGGCAATCATATTGTATAGACGGATGGAAAAAGGGGCTTGCTTGGCTGGCCATGACAGCAAATGACCAAGTACGCCTAAGTATTCCATTACATTAATGGAACTTTGTACGCGCTAGGGCAAATTAAGTTGTTCAAATCAATTATCCGGAAAAAACTTGTGCAATAAATATTTACTTAGAAGTAGAAATGACAAATCAGGCAGAGGTAGAAATGATATGAAAAGCCTAACATTTAATACAGGATTAAATTGAGTGAAAGCTATCCCAAAAGAAATGACTAGGAAGGAAGAATATTTAATCACATACTAAGGTCACCGTGTAGAAAAAAAATTTGAACAAGTAAAAGGAGAAAAGAAAAGAATTCCTATGATATTGGAGCTATATAAAGACCAATCGGACCATAATTGAATTAAATGGTGCAAACCATATCAGAAGTTTTTGTGTAAAATTTCAGCCCATTCGGGTAAGAATTTCGCCCTTTGGGGGCTCAAGAATTAAAATAGGGAGAACGGTTTATATGGTAGCTGTATCAGGCTATAGACCGATTCAGACCATATTTGACACGTATGTTGAAGGTCATGGGAGAAGCTGTTGTACAAAATTTCAGCCAAATCGGATAATAATTGAGCTCTCTGGAGACTCAAGAAGTCAAGATCCCAGATCGGTTTATATGGCACCTTTATTAAAACATGGGCATATCTGAGCCATATTTGGTACAGTTGCTAGAAGTCATATCATATCATACGTCATGCAAACTGTCAGCCAAATCGGATGGGTATTGCGCCCTCTAGAGGCTCAAGAAGTCAAGAACCCAGATAGGTTCATGTGAGAGCTATATCAGGTTATAAATCGACTCGAACCATACTTAGTACAGTTGCTGGAAGTCATAACAAAACACCTCATGCAAAGTTTTAGCCAAATCGGATAAGAATTGCATTCTCTAGTGGCTCAAGAAATCAAGATCGGCTTATATGGCAGCTATATCAAAACATGGACCGATATGGCCCATTTACAATCCAACCGACTATTACTAATAAAAAGTATTTGTGCCAAAACATGGCCGATCTGAGCCATAATTGCCTCAGTTGTTAGAAGTCATAACAAAATACGTCATGAAAAATTTCAGCAAAATCGGCGCCCTCTAGACGTTCAAGAAGTCAAGAACCCAGATAGGTTTATATGACAGATATATCAGTTTATAAGTCGATTCAAAACATACTTAGCACAGTTGTTGGAAGTCATAACAAAACACCTCAACATTTCAGCCAAATCGGATAAGAATTGCCCTCTCTAGGGGCTCATGAAGTCAAGTTCCAAGATCGGTTTATATGGTAGCCATATCAAAACATGGACCAATATGGCCTATTTACAATCCCAACCGACCTACAGTAATAAGAAGTATTTGTGCAAAATTTCATGCGGCTAGCTTTACTCCTTCGAAAGTTTGCGTGCTTTTAACAGACAGACGGACGGACATGGCTATATCGACTTAAAATGTAATGACGATCAGGAATATACATACTTTACGGTGTCTTAAACGAATATTTCGAGGATTTACAAACAGAATGACGAAATTAGTGTACCCCCATCTTATGGTGGAGGGTGTAAAAAGTTGTGACAGTATTTTTGAAAGTTTCCTTAAAAAATCATGTTACAAAAAAATGTTTGCATAATGTTCGTACCTATAATTTTTGTATACCCACCACCATAGGATGGGGTGAAAATATGGTACTACATTTTTGATATATGAAGGGGGGGAGGACCCTACCCCATACCACCATTTCGAAAACGCCAGATCTTGGAGATGTATGTACCGATTTAAGCGAAATTTTACATGCCATCTTATGGTACACGAAATTGATATAAACATTTTTGGGGTCAACTAATCTGGGGGGACGTCCCATCTCAAAACCCACCCGAAAGGACATGTTTACCGACCGGGACAATATGGGTATCAAATGAAAGGTATTTAAGAGTAGAATACGTACTTGGCATTAAAATGACAACTTTAGTGGTGGGGGGCGTCGCCCACCCCAAAAACATCCACCCAACATTACACTTTTACCGCTTTGGGCAATATGGGTATTAAATGAAAGGTATTAAAAAGTAGAGTAAAAATCTGACAAAAATGTATTCCTTGGTGTCTGAGGGGATCCCCACCCTCCAAAACCCACCATCAGGACATATTTACCTATTGGGACAGTAATAACAAAACCAAGATGTCATGTAGGATGATCGAGACTATATTGTATTCAAGTGAAAGAAGGGCAATAGCTCTCCCCCATCCTAACCAACAAGGGGCTTTACAAAATGGGTATTTGTAGAGAACCCGAATTTGATATCCAATTTTGGAGCCAAGTGTTTGGGGGTAGTCTCACCCCATAAAGCTCCACCTAAACCAATTGCACTTGCGGTTCAAACAAAAGGAATTTAGCATGCTGATATCTTTAAAGGGCTAAGTGTGTGCGTGCCTGCCCACCCAACATACCCCTCAAGATGGACATATTTATGGATTATGGCAAAAAGGGGCTCAAATCTGATATCTGTTTTATGGCCAAGTTTTTCATTGACGACTCATCTCATAAACTCCCCCTGAACCACACACATATATCAATATGTAGCTCAAATGTGGTTTTTAGTAGTAGAGTATGAATCATTTATCCATCTTCGGGGCAAAGGGTTTGGCTACTCCAATCCACCGTCAAAACCAAGAGAATGAAGAGATCTAACATCCAAATTTAAAGAAAAATTTTTTTCCTGATCGCGCCAGTATAAGGCTCAAATACAAGAAGAAAGTGAAAGAAGGTGCAGCGGAGCGGGCCCCGGCCAGCTAGTAGCTCCCATATAACCCGATCTTCCGATTTGATTTCTTAAGCCCCTGGAAACCTCTATTTTCATCCGATTTGGCTGAGTTCAAATCGGTAAAAAACCTGATATAGCCCTCATATAAACCGATCTCCCGATTTGACTTCTTGAAGCCGCACTTTTTGTCGGATTTGGCTAAAATTTTGCACATAGTGTTCTGTTATGACTTTCAACAACTGTGCTAAGTACGATCCAAATTGGTCTATAACCTGATATAGCTCCCATATAAACCAATCTCCCGATTTCAATTCTTGATTCCCAGGAAGCCGCAATTTTTTTTCGATTTGGCTGAAATTTTGTACATTGTGTTCTGTTATGACTTCCCAAATCTGTGCCTAGTACAGTTCAAATCGGTCTATAAGATGATATAGCTCGCATATAAACCGATCTCCCAATTTGACTTGTTAAGCCCCTGGATACTGAAATTTTTGACCGATGTGGCTAAAATTTTGCACATAATATTCTGTTATGACTTCCGACATCTGTGTCAAGTATGGTCAAAATCGGTCAAAAAGCTGATATACCTCCCATGTAAATCATTCTTTCAATCATCCATGCTGGTTTAACAGAAGTTTGGTATGTGGAATAAAATTATGCCCCTCAACTAAATTTATTTTGCATACATTTTTAGCAGAATTCTTGGTGTTGGGTTCCCAAGATTCGGCCCGGCCGAACTTAGCACGCTTTTACTTGTTTTAAATAAATAAAATATTGGAAAATATTTCTGCGAATTCCTGTTATTATGACACCGAAAAATATTTGTGCCGAAAATGTAGCTGCCTTCAAGGAATGAAAGTTTTCTCTTTTTTTCCCCATTTCCAGTTTTATCAATTGAATATTTGTTGACAAAATAAAAATCCAGATTTCAAGTTCTACTATTTTGCTTCTTCAATTGTTTTTGGTATTTTGTAATATACAACAAGAACCCCTTTGACCCAAACATGTGTATGAACACATCATGCAATTCTTAAGAATTTTGTTTTAACAAACAGCATGTGCAAATGTGAGATTAGTACACTGAAGTACGAAAGTATTGGGCAAAAATATCAAATACAATTTTTGCCCTTGAACATTCCATTAAGGAACAGTGGCAAACTTCTCACATATCAATGAATGCAGTCCGATTCAAGTTTTAAGCTCAATGATAAGGGGCCTCCTTTTTATAGCCGAGTTCTATCGGCCGCAGTGCGACACCTCTTGAGAGAAAAGTTTTTACTTGGCATAGTGCCTCACAAATGTTGCCAGCATTAGGAGAAGAAAATCACCGCTGAAAGTTTTTTCTGATTGTCTTGCCAGTATTCGAATCATATCGTTCAGCGGCATAGGCGGACGTGCTAACCTCTGCGCTACGGTGGCCTCCAAGGTTTAAGAATTTTAAATTGTTGGCTTTTTGTAGCTTTTTTATGTTTTCATATTCTTCCGTTGTAATTTTCATTATTTTGCCTTTTCCTTTCCCTACATCCAATGTGTGCATACTTTTACACTCCACTGTGAAAACAATATGTTGTTTAACACATGTTGTATACACATAACATGCATTCAACGCCAATGTAGCCATTCTTCGTTGGAAAAGGGGGTAAGAGCTCGAGCTACTCCTTAAGCTCATAGTGCCCAGCGGAGAGGCATATAGCATTGTCCATCCAGGCAAGTGTCTGCCACATAAACCACAAGATTCTTCGATGAATGTTAAATGGCATAAAACCCAAAAACCCCATAAGCAGCATTCATACAACACCGTGTGCGTGTCAAAACATAGAAACGTTTAATGCTTTTCTTCAGTACATACAACAACTATTTGCTAGTAAGAACATAAATTTTTTATGTTTTGTTACCAGACTGACAGTGAGTTCGTTATGTTTGTCACAAAGCGACAGTTCAGTCAGACTGAATACTTATTAATAGCTTAAACCCAACACCTAGGAAAGAGGCTAAACTTTTATAAATGACGTCGTAAGGCAATTTGTTTAAAGTTCAGCATTTTTGCTGTCTTTTATGTCCTTTTCTTTATGTTGAAATATCCAACCCATTGTGCACATATTAATTTACATCATGTTAGACTCTTAGGGAAGAGCATTTTGTATGCTTAAATAAAGCTGTCACTGTCACAAGTGTTGATTGAATCATTTACCATTTAAAAGGGAATTATAAAAAAGGCAGTCCAATTTATGGAATTAAGCGAAGCGAGGGCTTAGCAAAGTTTCTTTTATATATTTCTCATTGTCATAGTTCCTTCGAGGGCTATAAAAAAAAAAGAATTTCACGCCTTAAACAAATGCAGAGAATTCAAAGTGGCAAAAAATTTAGTTTGGATGTAAAGTGTACTCCATTCTTAAAATACTCTATTTCAGCCCGATGTCCTCATAATGTCTGACACTTGGCCCTGATAAAACATCAGAATCGTGCTCTTCTCTCAAATACCATTTATTTAAACCCCATATTGGTTTAGGGGACTTTACAGGATGAGACGTTCCCCAAACACATGGCCCCAAAATTGATTTTCAAATTTATTTTCTAATCTCAAATACCTTTCATTTGAGCCACATATTGGCATGGTTGAAACATTTTTACCCTTTGGGGGATGTTTTGGGAAAGGGGTGATGCCCCAAATACATGGTTCTACATTTGGATATCAAATTCGTATTCTACTCCCAAAAACCTTTATTTGAGCCCCATATTGCGATGGTCAGTAAAAAATTACTGTTTGTGGGGTATTTTGGGAAAGGGGTAGATCCCCAGAAAATTGGTCCCGAAAGTGGGTATTAATTCTTGCTCTACCCCCTAATACCTTTCATTTAAGACCCACATTGACATGGTCGGTAAATATGCCCAATTTAGGGGTGTTTTGGGAAGTAGGGTGGTCTCCCAAACATTTAGCCCTGAAAATATATCAGAAACGTGCTCTATTCTCATATATCTATAAATCATTTATTTGAACCCCATATTGCCATTGGCCTCAAAATTGGATAACAAATTCGTTTTCTAATCTCAAATACCATTCATTTAAATCCCTTATTGCAAATGCCAGCAAATATGTCCGGTTTGGGGTGTGGTGCCTAAAAACTATGAATACCGAGCTCCACTGTCTTGAAGACCCAAATTGTCTTGGTGAGCAACTACGTCCTATTTGGGGGTTGTTATGGTGGTGGGACGTCCCCTTCAGTTGGTCCCGAATGTTGATATCAGATTCATGGTCTATTCCAAATACCTTTCATTTGTGCCCCATTTTTCCATAGTCGGCAAGCATGACCGGTTTCGGGGATGTTTTGGGGGATGGGGCGGCCACTCAGTAACTTGGCTTTGAAAATGTATATCAGATTCGTGTTCTACTCTAAAAACCTCTTATTTGAGGTTAGCAAATACGCCCTTTTTGGGTGGTATTATGGAGGTGAGGTCGCACCATGGACGCTTTTCCCGAATATTGATATCAGATTCGTGCTTTACACCCAAAGACCTTTCATTTGAGCCCCATATTGTTACGGTCGTAAATTTTGTCCTCCTAAAGGAAAACCACCCATTACATGGACTTAATTTTTTGCCATATTCGTAATCTTTCATTTGATTCCCATATTCACATGAACGTCCAATATGTCTGTATGAGGAATAATACCATATTCGTATTCTACTCTCCAATACCATTCATTTGATACCCACATTGTTCCGATCGGTTCACTTCTGGGTGGTGTTTTTGGGGTACCGGGGAGAGTGCGCCCCCCTTTCCGATATCGAAAAATTATAAAGCCTTTGTTTCCTTTTAGACCCACTTACGCAATCTGTGAAAATTTCGAGAAAATCCGTACTGCTATTTTTGAGCTTATACGGAACAAACAATAAACCTAGTCCCATATATTCGGGATTGGCTAATATGCCCATTTGGGGCGTTTTTGGGAGGTGGTATACTTCGACCTGATTTTGTGTGCCAGATTCGTAATATACTTCCGAAAACCTTTCATTTGAGCCCCATATTGATAGGATCGTTCAATTTGTCTGCTTGGAGGAATTTTGTGGTTAGGGAGACTTCCTAGGTACTTGGAGCATATTCGTATTCTACTTTTCAATACCTTTCATTTCATACCCATATTGTCCTTTTCGGTCCGCTTTAGATTTTGGGTGGTGTTTTTGGGGTAACGGGGGAGCGTCCTATTCATCCTTCTCTGACCATATTCGTAATCTGCTCCCCAGTGCCTATTGTAATGATCGTCCAATAAACCTATTTTCGGGAGTTTTGGAGTTGGGGAGGCCTGCCAGTTACTTACTTACTCTACTCCTGAATACCTTTCATTTGAGCCCCATATTGTACCGATCGGTCCACTTTTATTTTTGGGTAGTTCTTTTGGGGTAAGGGGAGGGTCCGCCCCCCTCCCGATATCAAAAATTATATAGACTATGTTTCCTTCCAGACCAACCTACATAATCTGTGAAAGTTTCACGGAACAAACAAACAAACACAAATTGATTTTTATATATCAAAATATAATGCCCGATTATTTATTTGTTTGGTATTCAGTCTACCCCAATAAACACTAGGCATCCTTCGGGACTCTAAGCACTCTAGTTTTTTAACTATTATTGCTTTTTTCCAACACAAAACGCTTTTATGGTCACAAAAATTTTAGTTTGCAATCAAAACATGATGCAACTACTACTTTATACGTTGGTCTTACTACCCCTCTTGCTAGCTGAAGGGCCTGAGGATATTCTAAAGGCATTTCAAATGATAATGGACACAAGAACGATATTGGTTTTTAATCCCTATGAAACAGACGATTTTTGGCACCAAGCATACAATTTAAGCAGTCAAGCAAAGCTGGTGATAACCAATCAAAATGCCTCTGACTTAAGAGAGTTTTTGGGTGAAAGAGTTCTCAGTGTGGTATTTGTGCAAAATTTGGATCAACTCTATCTGGAGGAGATATTTAAGCCATCTTTGTTAAATCTACACCAAAGGGATGTTTTGTTCCTTACCAATGACACTTTAGAATCAGCAGATCAATGGCAATGGCTGTTTCAGTGGTGCTTTCTCCAAGGCTTTTGGAATGTCCTATTGAAGGGTATAAAGCAACAACCATATCTTACCATGGACTGTATCCCTGAAATGGTGGTTAAATTTACTTCCTTAGAGCACTACTTTCATCGCCGGCACCATCGTGTATCTAATCTTCAGGGCATACCCATAAAGGTTACCATTGGCAATTATCCTCCCCGGGTTTATGCTGACTTTGATGAAACTGGCGAACTGCAATTAGGTGGATTCTATGGCAATGCTGTCAAAATATTTGCTGCCCAATTTAATGTCACCCTGGATTATGTCTTCATGCCGAATATGTCTCATTACTCAGTTCTAAGCTGCGTCGAATTCATAGAGCAACAATGGGCCGACATCTGTGCAGATGCCGTGCTTTTTGGCATGGGCATTGAGACCACCCGGCCTATTTACATAGTCTTCTCCTACCTGCTGGTACCTTTCGACAAGCCCTTGGAGAATTATGAATATTTTCGCAAACCCTTTGACAATCTAACTTGGGGCATAATTGGTTTCACCTTCATTTGTCTTTCATCCTTAGTCATTGTGGTGGAATATAAGGAACACCGACGCATTAGTCTAGTGGATAATTTTTTTAGAACCTTTGAAAGTTTCATTGGTGGCTCCAGCGATTTGGGTCATATATCGCAGAATTATCGCTATGCCTTGGAATTTTTGTTAATATTCTGTGGTTTCATGATAGGCAACATCTATCTGGCCTATCTGTCATCCATTTTGCTGACCAAGATTTATCGCAAAGAGATTCGTTCTATACACGATATAATTGCTCACAATATGAGCATATTGACCTCCACCTATCAGCAATACATTTTGGAGCTTACCGATGCCTCGCCCTTGGTAAGACAACAGACGATTATAGTGTCCGAGGAAATGATAGATGCCAATCTAAGGCAATTGAATCCGGAATATGTCTACTTTGCTTTGGACATTGAAATGGATTTCTATTTATATCAGCAGCAGTACATGACACGACCCCGCATGAAAAAATTATCGGATTTTGTCATCACCAGCGATATGGGTGAGGTGCCCATGCGTTCGTATTGGCCTTTTCAGGATCTCTTTACGGATTTTATGGACAATTTATTTTGTAGTGGCATATCGGGATATCTATTTGAGGAAAGTACTTTGGAGGGTTTACGCTCTGGCCAGATAACCTATTTTCCCACCGAAGGTATGTCGGTGGTGCCTTTATCTTTGGAATATTTTATACTTTGTGGTCTTATATTGGCTGGAGGTTATATAATGTCATTATTGTGTTTCATCATAGAAAATTTGGTATATCGTAAGATCAGTGCTAGAAACAGAAATAGAAAAATTTTGTTTATAAAAAAGTAAAAAAAAACAATGCTTACTGGGAAGGCAAAGCAAATCCATAGATTTTAAATCTAACAATGAAGTAATAAAAAATAAAAAACGAATGAAAATAAATTTGATAAAATTTTATTTAATCCAATAAAGGACCTTTTAAAATTAACAATCACAGTTTTCTTTTAAAATTTGTATAACCTGCACCAAAAAGTTTCTATAGTAAATTGTTATCCCAAACGAATTTTCTCCAAACATTTATTTTACATTTTTTTTAGAAATTTTCACTACCAACAAATTTTCTATAGAAAATTTTTTGTCCCAAATAAATTTTCTACGGAAAATTATTGTCCCAAACTAATTTTCTAAACAAAATTGTTGTCCCAAACTAAATTTTTATACAAAATTCTCATCCCAAACTAATTTTCTATAGAAATATATTGTCCCAAACAAATTTTCTGTGGAACATTGTTGCCCCAAGCTAATTTGCTATTGAAAATTGTTGTCCCAAACACATTTTCTATAGAAAGTTGTAGTCCCAAACTTACTCAATGTAGAAAACTGTTGTCCAAAAATAATTACTACAACATCAATCTTTAGAAATTGTTATCCCAAACAAACTTTCTATAGAAAATTGTTGTCCCAAACTAATTTTCTATAGAAAATTGTTGTACCAAACGAATTTTTTGTAGAAAATTTTTGTCACTAACAAATTTTCTATAGAAATTTTCATTGGAAAATTAATGTCCCAAACTCATTTTTTATGAAAAATTTTAGTCCCAAACTAATTTTTTATAAAAAGATATTGTCTCAACTAAATTTCCTAAACAAAATATTGACCATAACAAAATTTCTATGGATAATTGTGTTTCCAAACAAATTTTCTATAGATAGTTATTGTTCCAAACTAATTTTCTACAGAAGACTGTTATCCGAAATCAATTTTTACAAAAATTTTCTATATAAAATGTTGGCCCAAACTAATGTTCTTTAGAAACTTGTTGTACAAAACTAATTTTCATATAAAAAAGTTTTCACAAACAACAACAATTATTGTCCAAATCCGGCACGGCTTCAATTTTTGTGGTACTCATTGCTGAGAATTTCATTGTAGCTGCGAGCTACCGTCCACAGTTTGCGGATAGGGGAATACTCCATACGGAGTTGCTGCAACGGGAGTCGCGGACAATCAGCGGTATCGAGCGGAGAGTCTCAGTGAGAGGCCGGCCAGCACCGGCTCTTGCACAAATACTGACTGCCTATGATGCTCGATATGACAAGGCGAGTTATGGGTGCCTTTAAATCACCAATTGCCTCCCTGTTCCCGCGGCGATCGGTCCTTTGGACCGGAACGGTCTTGCTCACCACATTTTCATGTGGAGGTGATGATACTCGTCTATAACAAAAACAACAACATTATTGTCCCAAACATCATTTCCATAAAAAATTGTTGTGCCAAAAAAATTTTCGAAAGAAAATAATTGTCCTAAACAAAATTTGTAAAGAAAATTGTTGTCTCAAACTAATTTTCTATAGAAAATTGTTGTCCCAATATTTCCCAAACTAATTGCTTACAGAGAGTTGTTGTCCCAAAAAAATTTTCCATAAAAAATTCATATTCCACATAAAATTTCTATAGTGAAATGTTGTCCCAAACTAAAAACTAAAAAAAAGTTTTTATCTATTGTAAAACTAATTTTATATAGAAAATATCTGCCCCAAACTAATTTTTTATAAAACATGGTTGTCCCAAACAAATTTTTTATAGAAAATTGTTGTGCCAAACTTATTTTCTTTAAAAAAATCGTTGTTCCAACCAAATTTTCCACATAGTTTTTCCAAACTACAACAACTTTGGTCCCCAACATCATTTTTGCAGAATTGTTGTCCCAAATATTTTTCGATAGAAAATTGTTGTCCTGAAATTTGTATAGAAAATTGTTGTCGGAAACTAATTTTCTATAGAACATAGCTTCTCAAGCAAATTTTTTTTAGAAAATTGTTGTCCCAAACTAATTTTCTATAGAAAATTGATGTCCTATACTAACTTTCTATAGAAAACTAATATCCCAAACTAATTTTCTATAGAAAATTGATGTCCCAAATTAATTTTCTATTCAATTTTAAGCCAAAAAAAGTTTAAGCCATTATAAGCAATTGTAGTTTGTTTATTTTCTAAAATTTGTAATTGTCCCAAAAAAATCTATAGCAATTTTTTGTCTCAAACTATTTTTCTAAAGAAAATATTTGGTACAAATTTTCTATAAAAAACTGTTGTACCAAACGAATTTTTTGTATAAAATTGCTATCTCAAATCTAATATTCTACTAAAAGTAGATGTCAAAAAAAAAATCTACAGAAATTTGTTGTCTCAAACAATTTTTACAAAGATAATATTTGTACTAAACAAATCTTCTATATAGTAAATTGTTGTTCCAAACGAATTTTTTACAGTAAATTGTTATCTCAAACAACTTTTTCTACTGAAAGTAGTTGTCCCAACGACAACAAATTTTTCCAAAGAAAATATTTGTGCCAAACAAATTTTCTAAAGTGAATTGTTGTCCCAAATGAATTTTTTATAGAAAATTGTTGCCTCAAACAAAATTTTTAACTGAAAGTAGTTGTCTCAAGAAAAAAAATCTACAAAAAATTGTTGTCCCAAACAAATTTTGTTTTCCTTAACTACTTTTGTTTGTTGTTGTTTTCCTAAACTACTATTCTGTTGTTTTCCTAAACTACTATTCTGTTGTTTTCCTAAACTATATTTCTATAGTTTGACCCTGTTCTTAGTGGAAAGTTCATGGGCAACATTTACAAAATTTTACTTTTCTACAGGAAAGTTTTGAACGAAAATAATTTCTACAACAACTTACTATAGAGAATTGTTGAAAAATAGAAAATTGTTGTCCCAAATTAATTTTCCATTAAAAATAGCTTTTTAAAACCTACAAAAATTATTGTCCCAAACATCATTTCCATAGATAAAAGTTGTTCCAAAAACAAAAAAAAATGTGAATAGAAAATATTTGTCCCAAATAAAATTTGTAAAGAAAATTTTTGTCTCAAACTAATTTTCTATAAAAAATTGTTGTCCCAAAAAATTATCTATAGAAAATTTTTATCCTTAAATAATGTTCCATATCATTTTAAAAAAACTTACATCTATTTTGATTGTTTTTCTATGCATTAACATTTGTTATTCATAGGCCTAATGCAAGTGATTCGTTTAAAATATGTAACGGTTACTTTATTATTCATATGGAACAAGTAAGCGAAAACTTACGTGCAGATAATTATCTACCAACCACCATAAGTACATTAAATCTGTTGCAACAACCAGGATTGTAGGGTTTCCATACCAAGCTGTGTCAGCAAAACAAAAACATAAAAGTAATGGAATTGAAGTTGATTTGGGGCTTTGTTTCCACCGACTCGTTCCGTTGACCTTTTGGAAGGGAAAATTCAAAATTTTGAGTATTGAATTTACGTAGCAATAATTCCGACAAAAACATAATATACAGCTAAGAGTATTGTTACATCGGAATGCGGTAAAAGTGTAACCATGTTAACTATTCAACATATCCCCATAACATTTTCTTTTTTGTCCAATAAGATTGTGTACCTGTCCCTAAAACAAATCTATATTGGAAATGTTTTCCTATTCGCTAACCCTAAAGTTAATCATGCCCTCAGAGGTTTCCATTTCAATGTTACTTCTTTCTCATTACTGACAATATAAGAAATAAAAATTGTTATCAATTCTCTTAGTTCATTGCCAGAAAATGAAGCTTTCACTTCTGTATTTACTTGCACTGCTGCCGAATATCAACATCAATATCGTGTACTCAGGGTATGTTCTGGATGAATTTGAAAAGGAATTGGATGTGTATACAATAGTAGTCTTTATCTCAAATACAAGTTCTGAAATTTGGCATGAAGAGCTAAATTTAAATAATCATCCAAAGTTAATAATAACCAACGAATCGGCCTCTGGTCTAAGAGCATCAATTGGAGAACGAGTGCTTAGCATTATACCCATAGATGACATAGAAGAATCATATTTGGAGCATATAGTTAAGCCTTCATTACTTAAATTACATCTAAAGGATCTTCTTCTGATTACCAAGGATTCCTTAATGTCAACAGTAGATAAATGGCAATGGCTATTTGAGTGGTTTTGGCATCAAGGTTTTTGGCATGTTTTGCTTATGCATAGAGACCAGCAATATCTTACCATGGATCCTATACCTGAAATGTCTATAAGGTCAATTTTGCTTGCTGAATATCTAAAGCAAAGACATCGACGCATTGACAATCTGCAGGGCTATCCCATACAAGTTACCGTGGGTAACAATCCGCCTCGTGTGAGCGCAGTTTTGGATGATGATGGAAATTTAGAGCTCAGTGGCCTCTATGGCAATGTGGTGAAGATATTTATCTCCAAATTCAATGCCACTTTGGATTATGTCTTTATGCCCAATATGTCCTCATACTCGGTTTTGAATTGCATGGAATATATTAGGGAAGAACGAGCTGATATCTGTGCTGATGCCATTCTATTTGGTTCAGACATTGAGACCACGAGACCTTTGTTTATTGTGTTTTCGCGCCTCGTAGTACCCTTCGATAAGCCCTTGGAAATGTATAAATATTTTCAAAAGCCCTTTAATACTCAAACATGGCTTTTGATTTTATTCACTTTCATCTGTACCCTAGCTTTAATAATAGTGGTGGAGTACTATCAACTACGAAGTTTCAGATTTTTGGATAATTTCTTTGCCAATTACGAGAGTTTTATATGTGCCTGCGCCAACTTGCCACATCTCTCTCAAAACTACCGCTATGCCTTGGAGGCCATATTGATATTTTGCGGCTTCATGATATCCAACATTTATTTGGCTTATCTATCCTCGATTTTATTGACCAAGATCTTTCGTCGGGAGATCACTTCGCTCGAAGATGTGGTCTCACATAATTTGACCATATTGACTTCAAATTTTCAGCAATACATTTTGGAAGTATCCCAAGCTTCACCATTGGTAAGACAGCAAACGATTGTTGCCAACGAGGAATTCATTCTCAAGAACATGCGAGCTTTAAACCCAGACTATGTTTATTTTGGACTCGAAAATGAGTTGGACTTTTATTTGTATCAACAAAAGTTTATGACACGTCCGCGCATGAAAAAACTCAAGGACTTGGTGATTACCAGTGACATAGGTGATGCACCTATGCGTGCCTATTGGCCCTTACAGGATTTATTTACAGATTTTATGGACAATATGTTTTCGAACGGAGTATCGTTATATCTTTACACTGAATCTACTCAGGAAGGTTTACGCACCGGTAAAATTGCCTTCATACCCAATGAGAGTTTAACGGTGGAGCCCTTGACCTTGGAGTATTTTGTAATTTGTGGTATTGTGTTGACAGCAGGTTACACAATGGCCTTTATAAGTTTTTTCCTGGAGCTTGTGATTTATAATAAGAGGAAAAGGAAATAAATTTTTAAAAATCATTTAAAAATCATATAAACATTTAAAAATAAAACAGAAAAATTTCTTTTCTACAGAAAAAGTTGATCGAAATTTATGAGGCAAAAATTTTCTATAGAAATTTTGTTTGGGACAACAATTTTGTTTGGAAGTTTGGTTTGGGATAACAATTTACCATAGATATTATGTTTAGGACGGCAATTTTCTATGGGAAGGGCATTTGAGACAACAATTTTCACAGAAGATAAATTTGGGACTGCAACTTTCTAAAGTAGATAAATTTAGGACAACAAATTTCTACAGACAATTACTATAGTACAACAATTTTCCACAGAAAAGTTGTTTGGGACAACAATTTTCCGCAAAAAAATTATTTGGGACAACAATTTTCTATAAAAAAATTAGTTTGGGACAACAATTTTGAATAGAAAATTAGTTTGGGACAAAAATGTATACAGAAAATTAGTTTGAGACTAAAATTTTCTATGGAAATTTGGTTTGGGACTACAATTTTCTTTAGAATTTTAGTTTGAGACTGGAAATTTTTATGAAAAATTGACAACAACTTTTTATAGAACATTAGTTTGGGACAACTATTTTCTACAGAAAATTAGTCAATTTTATATATTAGAATAGAAAATTAGTTTGGGACAAAAATTCTATAAAAACTCAAAATTTTTTAAAGAAAACTAGTTTGGGTCAAAAAATTTTATCGAAAAATAGTTTCGGTTTAAAATTTTCTAAAGAGTTTTAAACAATAATTTTCTACAAGAACATTTTTTTGGGGCAACAATTTTCTATAAAAAAATTATTTTAGGCAACAATATTTTTTGTGGAAAATTAGTTGGTGACAACAATATTTTCTGAAAAATTCGATTGGAACTACAATTTTCTATATGAAATTAGTGTAGAAAAGAATTTTTTTGGACCACTATTTTCTATAGAATTTTTTTTTTAATAACAATTTTCTAAAGAAATATAGTTTGGGACAATTTTTTTCTACAGAAAATAAGTTTGGCGCAACATTTTCTTTAGAAATTTAGTTTGGGGCAACAATTTTATATAGAAAATTAGTTTGGGACAACAATTTTCTACAGAAAATTGGTTTCAGTCTAGAATGACTTTGGGGATACCAATTCTCTCTGGAAAATTTGGTTGGAACAACAAATTTCTTATAGAAAATAAGGGACAACAATTTTATATAGAAAATAAATTTAGGAAAAAAAATTCTATAGAAAATGAATCTGGGACAACAATTTTCTTTAGAAAATTTGTTCGGGACAACAATTTTCTAAAGCAAATGAATTTGGGAAATAAGTTTGGGATAACACTACTTCTTATAAAAAATTAGTTTGGGTCACCAATTTTCTACAGAAATTTTGTGCATTGCAACAATTTTCAAAAGAAATTAAGTTTGTTACAACAATTTTCTATAATAATTTTTTTAGACCAACAATTTTCTATGGTTGGGACAAAAATTTTCTACAGAAATTATGTTTAGGACAACAATTTTTTATAGAAATTTCGTTTGGGACAACGATTTCGTATAAAATCTTTGTTTGCGACAACAGTCTTTAATTTTTATTTGGAATAAATTTTTTTCTATAGACATTTTGCTGGGAACAATAATTTTCTATAGAAATTTTGTATGAGACAAACATTTTTTTTTAGAAATTTGTTTAAGACAAAGATTTTTTAAAGAAAACTTTTTTCACCCATTTCGCTCAGAAATTTTATAATTTATTTCAAATTGGTTTATTTTCCATTACTTTAAGCATTCTAACAAGGAAATTAAATTTTTTATTCATATGCCTGTTAAGAGCAGAAACGTTGATCCCTTGGGTCTTTCTAAACAAGAACAGCTTCAACAGGATTAGTAAATGAAAAAATGTTCAGTTACGTGCTGATAATTGTCTTGGCGTCATAAGTACTTTTCATCTATTGCAACCAACCATAATGATTTTAGGGTTTCCAAACCTATCATCACCAAACTAAGATTTGTTTAGTTTTCTTTGATGAAATAAGTTGGCAGTTGGCTCCAGAGCAACTTTGATGCATTATACTAGGGCCTGCAGAGGTATTCTTTGAAACGAAAGATTGGATATATAAGCGAAAAATATTTTTCTATGGAACTTCTAAGGATGTAAATGGTGAATCTATGGGACTTTGGCAGAAAGAAACAGATGTCAAATGTGTAAGAGAATGGGTTGATATTTGTTAGCTAGAAGTCTGAACAGTTATCATGTTCAAACGTTGAAAAAGTTTATGTTTTGTTCCTTTAGTATCGCCATATTATTTTCAATTCACAATTGCTAACCCTAAACTCAAATTATGTCCTTAGAGGTTTAAGAAATCCTTTTTATGTTATGGCTTTCTCTTTAAATCTCATTGAAATGTAAAACCTAATTCTATCGCTTAGTATACAGGCAGAAAATGAAGTTCACACTTCTGTATTTCACCGCTTTGCTACAGAATATCAAACTCTTAAGGTCAGAAAGTATATTGGATGAATTTAAAAGGGAATTGGATGTTAATGCCATTTTAGTATTCATCTCCAATACAAGTTCTGAAATTTGGCAACAACAACTGAATTTAAATAATCATCCAAAGTTGATAATAACCAATGAAATAGCCTCCGATCTTAGGGGATCAATTGGCGCACGAGTTCTAAGCTTAATACCCATAGATGTTGACATGAAAGAATCATATTTGGAGCAGATAGTTAAGCCTTCATTGCTTAAGTTACACCAAAAGGATGTTCTTTTCGTGACAACGGAATCATCTACGCCAGCACTGGATAAATGGCATTGGCTTTTTGAGTGGTGTTGGCATCAAGGTTTTTGGCATGTCTTGCTCATGAATCAGCACCAACAATATCTAACCATGGAACCCTTACCACAAATGTCTGTAAAGGCCATTTCACTTTCAGAGTATCTTCAACATAGACATAAACGTAATGCCAATCTTCAAGGCCACCATCTGAAAGTTACCGTGGGCAACAATCCGCCTCGTGTTAGCGCCGATTTTGATGAGAATGGAAATGTGAAACTAAGTGGGCTCTTTGGCCATGCTGTCAAAATATTTGTCTCCAAATTTAATGCCACTTTGGAATATGTCTTTATGCCCAATATGTCCCATTACTCAGTTCTCAAGTGCATGGAATATATTGGCGAACAGCGAGCTGATATCTGTGCTGATGTTGTACTATTTGGTTCAGACATTGAGACAACAGGACCCGATTTTATAGCATATTCCGGTTTAATAGTTCCGTTTGATAGACCTTTGGAAATGTATAAATATTTTCAAAAGCCCTTTAATATCCAAACATGGCTTTTGATTTTATTCACATTTATAAGCACCCTAACTCTAATAATAGCGGTGGAGTACTATCAACTTCAACGTTTTAGATTTGTTAACAATTTTTTCATCAACTATGAGAGTTTTATATGTTGCTCCGCCAATTTGGCCCATATCTCCCAAAATTATCGCTATGCCTTGGAGGCCATATTGATATTTTGTGGTTTCATGATATCCAACATCTATTTGGCTTATCTATCCTCGATTTTATTGACCAAGATTTATCGCCAGGAGATCTCTTCACTCGATGATGTGGTCTCACATAATTTGACCATATTGACTTCAAATTTTCAGCAGTTTGTTTTGGAAGTATCCCAAGCTTCGCCATTGGTGAGACGGCAAACAATTCTCTCTAATGAGGAAATCATACTTAAAAATATGCGAGATTTGAACCCGGAGTATGTTTACTTTGGCTTGGACATTGAATTGGATTATTATTTATATCAACAGAAGTTTATGTCACGCCCTCGCATGAAAAAACTTAAGGATTTGGTGATAACCAGTGACATTGGTGGTGTTCCAATGCGTGCCTATTGGCCTTTTCAGGATTTATTTGTAGATTTTATGATCCATATGTTGTCCAGTGGCTTATCGCTATACCTTTACAATGAATTTACTGAGGAAGGTATACGCACTGGAAAAATTGCTTTTATACCCAATGATAGTTTGTCGGTGGAGCCCTTGAATTTGGAATATTTTGTTATTTGCGGCCTTGTAATGTCGGCTGGCTACATTATGGCCTTTATAAGTTTTATTCTAGAACTTGTAATTTATAGAAAAAGAAAGAGGGAATAAAAATTAAAACAATTGTCATTAATAATACATGTATTTGAAAAATAGCGAAAAATTAACCCACATTGTATCAAAAATTAAACTATTGGATTTGAAATTACATATTCTGATGTATACTTAACAACATTTGTTATCTAATAAAGTTTCTTTTTATTACGCAATCTCTAATAATAAATAACGCTATCCGCAAAATTTGTCGTTTTAGTGAATATTTGACTAAAATCAAGTTGCTTATAAAACTTATACTTAAAAATGTAAAAAATAATAACTCTAAAAAATAATAACTCTACGATTAAATCCTTATGAAAATTTCATTTCAATTCAAATTTTTTACAAAATCGATAAATATCTTTTACCAAATACGCCCCAAAAAATATCTTTTTTGGGGGGTCCTTTTATGGCCCAAAAACTTTTAATCGAGAGATCGGTCTATATGGCAGCAGTATTCAAATCTGAACCGATCTAGGCTAAGTTGAAGAATGAAGTCGAAGGTCCTAACGCAACTCACTGTCCCAAATTTTGGCAACATCGGGCAATAAATGCTCCTCTTATGGGCCCATGACTTTAAATCGAGAGATCGGTCTATATGTCAGCTATATCCAAATCTGGACCGATCTGTGCCATATTGCAGAAGTATGTATAAGGGCTTAACACAACTCACTGATCCAAATTTCGGCGACATCGGACAATAAATGCGCCTTTTATGGGCCCAAAACCTTAAATCTAGAGATCGGTCCATATGGCAGCTATATCCAAATCTGAACCGATCTGTGCCATATTCCAGAAGTATGGCGAAGGTCTTAACACAACTTACCGTCCCAAATCGAGAGATCGTTCTATATGGCAGCTATATCCAAATCTGGACCGATCTGTGCCATATTTTAGAAGTATGGCAAAGGGCTTAACACAACTCATTGTTCCAAATTTCGGCAACATCGGACTATAAATGCGCCTTTTTTGGGCCCAAAACCTTAAATCGAGAGATCGGTCAATTTGGCAGCTATATTCAAATCTGGACCGATCTGTGCCATATTGCAGAAGTATGGCGAAGGACCTCACGCAACTCACTGTCAAAATTTCGGCGTTACCGCAAATCGAGAGATCGGTCTATATGGCAGCTATATCCAAATCTGGACCGATCTGTGCCATATTTTAGAAGTATGGCAAAGGGCTTAACACAACTCATTGTTCCAAATTTCGGCAACATCGGACTATAAATGCGCCTTTTTTGGGCCCAAAACCTTAAATCGAGAGATCGGTCAATTTGGCAGCTATATCCAAATCTGGACCGATCTGTGCCATATTGCAGAAGTATTTCGAGGGGCTTAACACAACTTACTGTCCCAAGTTTCGGCAACATCGGACAATGAATGCGCCTTTTATGGGACCAAAATCTCAATTCGAGAGATCGGCCTATATGGCAGCTATATCCAAATCTGGACCGATCTGGGCCAAACTGAAGAAGGATGTCGAAGGGCCTTACACAACCCACTGTCGCAAATTTCAGCAAAATCGGATAATAAATGTGGCTTTTATTTGCCTAAGACCCTAAATCGGAGGATCGGTCTATATAGGGGCTATATCAAGATATAGTCCGATATAGCCCATCTTCGATCTTAACCTGCTTATGGACAAACAAATAATCTGTGCAAATTTTCGGCTCAATATCTCTATTTTTAAAAACTGTAGCGTGATTTCAACAGACAGACGAACGGACATCGTCTTAGATTTTTTACGCTGATCAAGAATATATATACTTTATAGGGTCGGAAATGGATATTTCGATGTGTTGCAAACGGAATGACAAAATGAATATACTCTCCCATCCTTCGGTGGTGGGTATAAAAATCGACCTAAATATTAAAATTTAAAAATTGTTAAAATCGATTACAATTAAAATTTTAATCGATTTTCGATTTAATCCGACTTTTTATTGAATATTTTTTATATATAAAAAAAAAAATAAGATACAGACGATAAAATTTTTTATAAATATTCGATTAAGTAAATAATCGAAAATAAAAGAATTAAAAATCGATAAAATTTTAAAAATCGATAAAAATTTGAAAAACGGATTTAATCGTTATATATTTTTTTAATTTTTTTTTTTGAGTTTTTAATTTCAGTTAAAAAATCCAAAAAAATTAAAAAAAAAATATATATTTATATATCGATTAAATCCGTTCATTCTATGTTTTAATCGATTTTTTAATTTTAATGGACTTTTTTTGTTTTTATAGATTTTTTAATTTAAAGGATCTTTAATTTAAATCGATTTTTTCGAATTTTTTGAAAACTTAAAACTTTTTTTTTTATTTTTTTATATTTTTTTAACTTATTACAAAATGATGAATTTGTATCCAAATTTTTTATTTCTTATAATTTTAACTTAAAAAAGTCTTTGATAAAGAAGAAAAACGATTTAGAGTGCTTTTTTCTAACCTTTCTTCCTAAATCCCAGGAATGCAGATTTTTCCATTTTTGTATATTTTGCCTGGGATATTAGCATAAATCTTATGGTCTTTACCTGCATTTTTGTTTGTTAGCCTCCACACTCTGCTTTGTGTGGTGAGGCTGGTGCGGTCTCGCTTCTGACTTGAAATCTACTTTGGCATCCAATTTAAATCACATTAAATTATGCGTCCGTCTGTCGTGTGGCAGGCAGCAAAAGCAAACAGCCATTTAACCCAAACCCATTGTTAGTCCATATAAGGAATTTGCTACATTTAATACAATTTTTTCTTGGTCGTTTTTGTTTTTTTTTTAGTTCATTCATGTGGCATAAGTCAACATCTCCAGCAAAATGCTGGTGTGTTTAAGTTTAAACAATGTTTTTAACAAAAATTGTTCAAACTTTTCCGCCACTAGGCAGGGAGAAGCAACCATGGCTTTTAATGAAGGCGAAGAGACCAAAGGGGGTGTTGATGGTTGGGACTCCCTGGCTTTGGTGCAAGGCGCTTATTGTATGCCAAAAAAAATCGTTAAACATAAGTTAAACAATGACCAGAGCAGGAAGCTGGGATAGTTGGAGCGATGAAGCAAGTCTTTGAGGAAAGCAGAGTTGCCACAAGCCAAAATCTTTTCAACAAAAAAATTGAATTTACAGCTCTCATTTTTAGTTCTAATAGAAGTAAAGTTATGGCCCTTTGCGCTTTTTAACTTCGATGCAGGATTATATTGCTTTGGCTAGAACAGGTGTCTCACTTGTGTTGTCCCTCATGAACCTAAACTCAATCTAATAGAAGTTAACTTGACTTGTCCCTCTGATTGAAAATTATGTTTAGGTTGCAAATAACGTTGTCTGCAGAAGCTATGAGGATGTTAAGGAAAAGAAAATTATAGTTTCAATTAATTTATTCTTTAGATTCTCATTTCTTTAAAAACTTACTTGTATTATCTGCACAAAGCGGCAACTCTGGCTACAATTGTGTGTTTTGGGGTGCCGCGTTGACAACATTGTCGGCATAATTGTAAAACTTCAGAGACTTTTAGACAGAGTTCAGGCCAAAAACCATGGTATTTTTAGTGCAAAGCATTAAAGAGTTTGACGTTTATGTAGAGCCTGGAGCATATTTGGCAGGTAGTTGGGTTTGGAGGAATTTCAAATTTACATTCAAATGAGTTGTATAAATTTTGTCTGGTTGTTTTTTTGTTTAAACTTTTTTCCTAAACGATATTTTTGGCTTGAATTAAATATTTAGCTGGGAGTTTTTGACAGTAGGAATGTGAAGGTTAATGTTTTTGTACAAAATAATAATAACAAATAAAATAAATTTTAAATGATTTTGTTTTCTCATTGCAGTTACAAATTTAATTTCTAAAACAAAAGGTAAGTTTCATAAATTTTTTTATTTGAATTCAAAATAAATCTATAATTAGTTCTATTAGTCTTCCTCATAAATAATGTTGACAAATAGTTCTTACGAAAATTTATCCTAATTGCCACACTAAATTTTTCGTAAAAAATTTTTGAAATATTTTAAATTAGTAGCCACCCTTCTTGCTTCTCGCTGTCTAAGATATCTAGACAACCATTTTATAGATCATAAATGCTAAACCATAAGTTATTATTAATGCTAATACATATAATAATAACTTGTAGAGCTTTCGACCAATTTGTATGGCATTGTGTGGTTGATGAAGAAGAAGATCATAAAAACGCTTGTTTTGTGTTGGCCACTTTCGGAATTTATGAAAGACATAAATGTGGCCATTTATGTCTTTTTATGGCTAGGAATGACAATTAACCCTACATCAACCTGAAATCGGATGTCTTTTTCTTATAATGTCTGATAATGGAATTTTGGAAGTGTAATCAAAAGATTTGAATTTTTCAATAAGTAAGTTGCAAGCTTTGTGCTATAAATCGGTTTTATATGTATTAAAAAAAATTATTAATTTTTTTTTTGTATTGCAATATTTTTGCCCAAAAAACTAAAGGCCATTTAAGAGAAGAATAAAAAAGTCTTAAGTGGTTGGAGCAAATTTCTACCAATAATGTTTATAAATTTCTACCAATAATGGCTCTCAATTAATATAGGAAGGGTAAAAAGGGTAAAAGTCGGGCAGTGCCTACTGTATAATATCCTACCCTATAAATATCACTATATCCAATTTTGATGGACTTCGGTGGATGTTTTCAGAAGGGTTATCAAACAATCCGCATCAAATTTGGAGCAAATATGTTTAAACTGTAATAACTACTGTTGATGAATGACTACATTATTGCAAATTACCCAAAATCTGACGAACATATATATGGGAGCTATATCTAAATCTGAACCGATTCTCAGATATTGTGGTAGTCGTTGAGGAAAGCGTTGTGCAAAATTTTCGCAAAATTGGTCAATAAATGCGCTTGCAGTGGGTCCTGGAGTGTAATTGGGCGATATACAGGTTTACATATATCTAAATCTGGGCCGATTTCTATAAAATTCATCAGCAATGTCGATAGTCATTACTGATGACACCGTAGCGCAGAGGTTAGCATGTCCTCCTATGACGCTGAACGCCTGGGTGCGAATCAGAAAAAATTTTCAGCGGTAGTTTTCCCCTCCTAATGCTGGCAACATTTGTGAGGTACTATGCTATGTAAAACTTCTCTCCAAATAGGGGTCGCACCGCTGCACACCGTTCGGACTCGGCTATAAAAAGGAGGGAAAAATTTGCATTTGCATGTCGATAGTCATAAGAAAATTCTTCCTGCCAAATTCCGAGCTAATCGGTTAACAATTGAGCACTTTATTGCAATATTTCTATGGGAGACATATCTAAATCTGAACCGATGTTGAGCAAACTACTCAGATATTGTGGTAGACGTCGAGGAAAACGTTGTGCAAATTTTTGACAAGATTAGTCAATAAATGAACTTGCCGTGAAGTTGAAATCGGGCGATATATATATGGGAGCTACATTTAAATCTGAACCGATTTAGATGAAAAAGTTATAATACCCTGTAAAAATTAATAATAATTATCAAGAAAGGGCGTGCTAAGTTCGGCCGGGCCGAATCTTATATACCCTCCACCATGGACAGCTTTTGTCGAGTTCTTTGCGCGGTATCTCTTTTCAGGCAAACACAGAGAATGAATAAGAATTGTTATGCTATTGGAGCTATATCAAGTCACAGGTCGATTCGGATTATAAATGAATTGAATGCTAAACATTATAGAAGTCATTGTGTAATATTTCAGTTCATTCGGATAATAATTGCGCCTTGTAGGGGCTCAAGAAGCAAAATCGGAAGATCGGTTTATAAGGGAGCTGTATCAAGCTATAGATCGATTCAGACCAGATTTCACATGTGTCTTGAAGGTCATGGGAGAAGCCATTGTACAAAATTTCAGCCAACTTGGATAATAATTGCGCCCTCTAGAGGCTCAAGAAGTCAAGATCCCAGATTGCTTTATATGACAGGTATATCAGGTTATGTACCGATTTGCGCTATACTAAGCACCGTTGTTGGAAGTCATAGCAAAACACCTCATGCTAAATTTCAGTCTAATCGGATGAGAATTGCGCCCTCTAGCGGCTCAAGAAGTCAAGATGCAAGATTGGTTTATATGGCAGCTGTATCAGGTTATTAACCGATTTGAACCATACTTAGCACAGTGGTTGCAAGTGACACCAAAACATCACGTGAAAAATTACACCCAAATCGGATAAGAATTGCGCCCCCTTAAAGCTGAAGAAGCCAAGATCCAAGATCGGTTTATATGAACCATACTTAGCACAGTGTTCTTCCATGGGAAGACGAAATATCGAATAAAGAATAAAATATAAACTACAACTAAGACCACGAGCTCGAGTATTACCAAAACACAAAGAATTTTTAAAAAACTTAAAGAAATATTTAAAATTTACATTTCAAAAATAACATATATATTTAAAAACCGTTGCCAGAATTAAAAAAATTTAATGCTTAAAAATATTCTTCTAAATATTTTTAAAAAAATTTTAAAAATATTTTTCAAAAAATTAACATTAACCATTTCAAATCCGTAGCCAGGACTTAAAATTTTGTTGTCTAATATTTTAAAATCGTTTTCTGTTAAAAAAAAATAATTAAAAAGTTTTGTTAAGAAATATTCTCAAAAAATTTTGAAAAATATTTTTAAAAAAATTAAAAAAACATTTTTAAAACATTTTAAAATATTTCAAATTTTTAAAGTTTTTTTACGAAAAAGGCTTGTAAAACCTATACATTTACCTATAATATAAATACTTATAACATTTTAATTTAAAATTTCTACTTTTCAAAATATTTGGTTAGTTTCTCCTAGTTTCGTTTATTTCTCTTGCTCAAGAATAATATATCAAAACATTTTTTTTAGTTTTTTCAAAAATTAAACACAAATTCCTCAGATGGTGACAGCCTTGCTCCACAAAACCAAAATTGTGCTATCAAACGCTGCACCAGCAAATTTAGATTATGTCGTCTATTATCATCGTTCCCATTTCCCTAATTTATTAAGTGTTTCTATAATACCTAACCGAACGAAATGCAAGAAAATAGATGACTTTCAAACTCTTATAAATCAATTACATTAAATGGTTTCCCAATTCTCAAATTTAGAGAATTTATTGAACTCCAAGGAAATACATTTTAAAAATTAAAAAAGAAAACCTACGCAAGAATAGATACCAAAATGTTCTAAATTACTTTATTGGGTAATTTATTATGTTTCAAAAAAAAGCCAAAACTGAAATTCCAAACCACCTTCTCAATATTTCCCGTTACTCAAACTGCATCCAATAATCATTTAAATGATTTCAATATTTAGAAATTTTTTAAATTAAAAAGTTTATTGAATTTTAAACACAAAAAAAAAAATACTGGAACATATAAAAAATTCAGCCTGGCTGAATTGGGTTTCCTATAGGAAAACTTCAATTCAGCCTAGCTGAATTGGGTTTTCTAAAGGAAAACTTCAATTCAGCCTAGGGTTTTCTATAAGAAAACTTCAATTCAGCCTAGCTGAATTGGGTTTTCTATAAGAAAACTTCAATTCAGCCTAGCTGAATTGGGTTTTCTATAAGAAAAAGTGAAGGAAAACTTCAATTCAGCCTAGCTGAATTGGGTTTTCTATAGGAAAACTTCAATTCAGCCTAGCTGAATTGGGTTTTCTATAGGAAAACTTCAATTCAGCCTAGCTGAATTGGGTTTTCTATAGGAAAACTTCAATTCAGCCTAGCTGAATTGGGTTTTCTGTAGGAAAACTTCAATTCAGCCTAGCTGAATTGGGTTTTCTATAGGAAAACTTCAATTCAGCCTAGCTGAATTGGGTTTTCTATAGGAAAACTTCAATTCAGCCTAGCTGAATTGGGTTTTCTATAGGAAAACTTCAATTCAGCCCAGCTGAATTGGGTTTTCTATAGGAAAACTTCAATTCAGCCCAGCTGAATTGGGTTTTCTATAGGAAAACTTCAATTCAGCCTAGCTGAATTGGGTTTTCTATAGGAAAACTTCAATTCAGCCTAGCTGAATTGGGTTTTCTATAGGAAAACTTCAATTCAGCCTAGCTGAATTGGGTTTTCTATAGGAAAACTTCAATTCAGCCTAGCTGAATTGGGTTTTCTATAGGAAAACTTCAATTCAGCCTAACTGAATTGGGTTTTCTATAGGAAAACTTCAATTAAGCCTAGCGGAATTGGGTTTTTTATAGGAAAACTTCAATTCAGCCTGGCTGATTTGGGGTTTCAATAGGAAAACTTCGATTCAGCCTGGCTGAATTGGTCTTGAAATTGTTGCAAGAGTTTGTTAGAGTTCCCTAGGCATTCATTGGCAAGAATGTGAGTAATGTTATTAGCAACAAATTCATTTTGTCTACCAGATTGGAATGAAACTAAAATGGGGAAATTGCTTTCCATAGTCCAGAAACGATTGCTACCTAACTAAAAATTCAATTGCCACAACCTAACACAAAGTTGACAGTTCTGCTTTGTTAATGGGTACAAGTAAAGTCAGTTAGAAGTACTCAGCTTAAAATCCATAAAATTTTTTTTTATTTTACAACAGAAGGAAATTTTACAAAAATGAATGCGGACAAATGTTTCTATAATTTGAAAGTTTTTTTTTAATAAAAAACCTTATTCATCAAATTAAATTTAGATTTTCTATAGAAACTCCTATTCAGGCAGTTTGAATTTCAGTATTCAAATCTTCTTTCATATCTCTCTAAACACAAATGACATGAGATTTCAAGTTTACATCTAATACTTGCAGGAAACTATGTCAAATTCACTGAACCGGAAAATTCAGGAAAAAAAAACAATCATTGTTTTCCTTTTTGTTGTTTTTAGTTTTCTAAAATTATTCTCTAGCAAAAGCAAAATAAATAAAAGAAAAACTACAACAAATTTGCAACTTGATCCCATAAATAATTACATGCAGCAGCACGAGTCTCTCAGAAAACTAAAATAAAAAAAAAAAACAAAACCCTCCAAGCTTTCAGCATATGCAACATGGCACAGAAATGCAAAGATGAATGGACGGACAGTCTGACAGACAGACGGACATGCATCAACCATGGACAGACGGGACACAGGCAGTCAAGCATCAGATGATGACGACGACGACGATGATGATGATGAAGGCGACTGTATTACGACTCTATAAAAATGGAACTGTCATCATGTGGATTTTTTTTTTGTGGATTTTACTGGGGGTGTTTTCTTTTTGTTTCAGTACTATGGGAGCGTTTTTCTGTCAACGCTAGCACAATTTTTTTTTGTGCTTCTTATATTTTATTTTTGTAATTTTGAGATCTCTAGCCTTAGCAAGATTCACTAAAAATAAAATAATCGCTTTAATGTATTCACAAAATTAAATTTTTTGAGAGCTATTTTGCAGTTATGCGCCCCAGAGGAAATCTCGGATGCATTTAGTGCATTTCGAAAAGAGATATGATTAACTGAGCAACAGACCGGTGCTAGGATGCTATGGGGAACAGTGTTGCCGTTTAAAGAGGTTTGCTATCGAACATATCAGAGTATAGATATTGTTCATTAATAACTAAACTTCGCTAAAAGAAGTATATGGCAATTTTTTTTCCAAAATTCACAAGTCTTGCGCTAAATTTATTTGGTCTTGAAATAATTCATACAATCGGATATTGTCCGGCTGCAGACCATTAGGTAATATGTTCATTTTACCAATAGAAAACAAAATTCTTTAAGAGCGTAGTTTCAATCTAGAAGACATACCTTTTCGACAAATTCTACCTACGAGTTTGGGTGGTTCCAAACGAAATCGCGATCTAAACAAATTTTTTCTGCCTCACTTTAAAAAACAAGGGTTTTTTTGTTTTCTATTTGTAATAGAAGAAGATATTATTAAAAAAACGAGTTTGGACAGTTTAAAAATCAAAAGTCTATTAAATTTGTCATAAGAAATAAATCTAGACTTAAATTTCTAAAAATAAAAATATACAATTTTTGAAATCTTTTATATGAAAATTAAAATGTTGTCATTTGTTTGTTTTTTCCCGCATAGGTTCAAAAACGGCCAGCCATTTTTATGACATTTTCACAGATGGTAGGGTATGGCCCCGTTGAAAATAGGATACTTAATTTTTTTGATATCCCCAACCCTCACCATTATACCAATGTTCCAAACTTCAAAAACTTTGTGTGCACTCTAATGGTAACCCACAACAAGCTGATAGATCGCATAACAAGCCAATTATTGTTGTATAGGGCGGAATAATACCCGCTCGCTCCTTTCAATCCAACCTAAGCTAATGGTAACATAAAACTGGTAGAAAATTTTGCGATCAAATAACCTGGGGGGACGCCCCACCCAAACGGGCATGTTTACCGATTTGGAAAATATGGGTATCAAATGAAAGGTATTAAAGAATAGAGTACGAACTTAATATGAAAATTTGAACCCAAGTATGGTGGGGGGCTCCCACCCCCAAAAATCGCCCAAAAATTATTTATATACCGATTGGGCCAATATTTTTTTTAGTAACTTTTCCTTAGATAAAGTCTAGGTTTTGTACCCTTTCCTTTGGGAATGGGTATTTTTAGTATCCTATGCTTTGAGAAATGGTAGTTTTAGTACCCTTTGCTTTGAGGAAGGGTAGTTTTAACACCCATTTATTTTACAAAAATGCAGTTTTAGTACCCTTTCCTTTGAGAAAGGGTAGGTTTAGTACCCTTTCCTTAGATAGAGGGTAGTTTAAGTAATCCTTCCTTTAAGGCAGGGCAGTTTTGGTACACTATGATTTGAGAAAGGGTAGTTGTAGAACCCTTTTCATTGAGAAGGGTTAGTTTTGGTACCCTATGCTTTGAGAATGATAATTTTATTACCCTTTGCTTTGAGAACGGGTAGTTTTAGTACCATTTCCTTTGAGAAAGGATAGTTTTAGTTACATTTTCATTGAGAAAGGGTAGTTTTATTACCCTATGCATTGAGAAATGGTAGCTTTAATTCTCTATGCTTTGAGAAAGGATAGTTTTAGCACCCTTTGTTTTGACAAAGGGTAGTTTTAGTACTCTTTGCTTTCAGAAAGTGGAGTTTTAGTACCTTTGCCTTTGAGAGAGGGTAGTTTTAGTAACCCTTCCTCTAAGAAAGGGTAGTTTTAGTACCCTTAACTAAGAGAGAGGGTAGTTTTAACACCCTTTGCTTTTGAGAAAGGGAGTATTAGTACTATTTCCTTTGAGAAAGGGTGGCTTTTGGTCCCCTCTTTTGAGAAACGTTAGCTTTAGTACCTTTTCCTTTGGTAAAGTGTAGTTTTACTACCCTTTCCTTTCAGAATGGGAAGTTTTAGTACCCTATGCTTTGAGAAAGGATACTTTTAGTACCCTTTGTTTTTAGTAAGGGTTGTTTTAAAACCCTTTCCTTTGAAATGGGTAGTTTTAGTACCCTTTTCTGTGAGAAAGGATAGTTTTGGTACCCCATACTTTGAGAAATTGTATTTTTAGCATCCTTTGCTTGGAGAAAGGGTAGTTTTAGTGCACCTTGCTTTGAGAAAGGATAGTTTTAGTACCCTTTGCTTTGACAGAGGGTATTTTTAGTAACCCTTCCTTAAAGAAAGGGTAGATTTAGTACCCTTTACTTTGAGAAAATGTAGTTTTAGTTCCCTTTTCTTTTAGAAAGGCTAGTTTTAGTAACCCTTCCTTTAAGACGGTGTAGTGTTTGTACCCTTTCCTTTGGGGAAGGGTAGTTTAATACCCTTTGCTTTGAGGAAGGTTAGTTTTGGTACCCTTTCTTTTGATGTAGGGCAGTTTAAGTACCCTTTTCTTTGATGAAGTGTAGTTTTAGTAACGAGTTTTAGGCCGGACTTAACTTATTAACGCCTGATCCTTGATTGCCTTGTCCAATTTTGATGAATTTTCATATATATATTGTTTAGAGCATTTCCATTGACGGAAAAAAAAATATTTTCTATGTCACTACGTACTTACAACAAAAATATCTTTTCTTAATATGTTATGACCATTTAGCGAAGAAAAGTGAATTTTATTGACTTTGACATACAATCGCACCTGCTGTCAAAAGTAGTAGGCTTATCGCCCATATCGTTTAATAGAAACCATCAAATGCAACAAAACACTAAAGCGATTTCCAAAAATCTCACTCCTAAGAATTTTGAGAAAATTTGTTGTGTGATTTTTTGAATATAAAAAATTGCCCACTTTCGACAAGCCAATTTTCATGCAAAACATGACACAAGATGAAAAAATGTTTCATTGAGATAACTCATACCTAACTCGAACCAGAATTTTTTTAAGTCGGCTCTATCTTATCTAACCATTTCTCGAATACCTCATATCCGAACGAAGTATGGTTCAGATCGTACGACATTTGGATGTATCTGCCATGAAGATTGATCTGTGGATTCTAATGCCCATAAAACCCAGTTTATAACCGGATTTCTCTGAAGCAGTGAGCTGGCTTGGGCAACCCGATATCCAAGCCCAGTATGGTTCACATCAGACCACACATGTATATAGCTATCATATTGACCGATCGGCCATATAAACCGATCGCTAAAATTTGGAACAGTGGGCTGGTTATGGCCACCCGATGTCCTAACCGAGTGTAGTCAACAGTAATCAACAATATGCCGATTTAGGAGCTTACGCTTATAAAAACCCCATTTACTAACATATTTCTCTGAAATTTGAATCCAAAACATGTATAAGACTTCTTCTTCTGGCAACCTTGATTTAAGCATATAGCTTTTCGGAAAAGCATTCAACGCCCTCTATATTTCTCGATCCATATTTTTGTACTGATATTTTAATGTCGCTTTTTTTAAATTAAGAAATTCATATCAAATGTAAATACAATTCTCAATAAAAATACAGTTTTAGTTTTTTTTACAAAATTTTATTTTAAAAAATGTTGAAAAAATTTTAGTGTTCTTATTTTTTTAATATTTTATTTTTTCTCTTGCTTTATTTTTAGTTTTTGCTATTTATTTTTAGTTTTTGCTATTTTTTTTTTTTTTTTTCAGCTAAAATCCTCAAATTTTGTTTTTAATTTTTTTCAAATACTCTCTGTTTTTTTTTTTTAATAATGGCAACCTTGATCTGAACCTAATGCTAGGGGGTGTACTCAACGCCCTCTATATTTGGGGAACAATTTTTTTTTTCATATAAATGTTTAAATGTTGTTTGTTTTTGTTTTTTATTTTTCTGTGCCGCATAAAATTATCTTTGATTTCCGTTAACTCAGGTGTCAAAAGCGATTTTTCATATTTCTTAAAAAAAAAAACTATAAAAATTATGTGGGTTGTGTCTCTGTTTGCAGGCAGGCAAGCAGGCGGCAAAACGACAGCAGCTGGCTTGTCTTCTATGCAAGGCAATGTTGAAAGTTGTTTTTCTGTTTGCTTTTGCATTGATGGAATGAACTGAAGCAAACAAAAAAAAGTACACCTCCAAATATTTTCTTTGAAGCTCCCCCCCCTGACACAAAATTTATTTTTAGTAGGCTGAAAAAAACATTAATGCAAAATTTATGCATGTTGTTTTTCTTACTATTTTTTGGTTTTTTTGGCCAAAAAAAAATTTGTTTGAATGCAACAAACGGCCCACTTTCTTCCGTTCGTTTGCCGATTGTCATACATAATTTAGCATAAAATCGTAATAAGCAAATCCGATCGAATTTTCAGTTTATGCGTTCAGTTTTTCGTTGGCTTTGGGGCGGATTTCATTGGTCCTACACCATGATGGTACGAATATGAAGTGAAGTCAGCTTGAGTCTGTGTGACTCAGTGGGTGTATTCAAATCCAATTTGGTGTTAATCTTGTTGGATGCATGAAATGGAAACTTTATATGCCTAATAAAATCTAATGGCCACAAAAATGCATTTATGACAAGAAGTGCCAACATCTTAAAACCAGGTTATGGCATTGTGCGAGGGAAGTGGAAATTGGCGCTAAATGTTTTGTGATTTAAATGAAATTTACTAGAGGAATATATTTTATGAGGAAGTTAGTTAGCTATAAGATATTTCAGACAATAAATTTTGGGAAGAATAACGAATGTATATGTGAAAGCATTTAAGGGTTAAACATGGAGAATGTCGAGACACTGTGGTAAATATTTTTTTTTCGAAAATTAGAAACAAATTTAAAGGATTATCGGAAAGACAGGCAAGAAAACGATAAAATAAAATAATTTTAAAAATTTTCTAAAAAAAAAAATTGGCAAATTTTAAAAATAAAAATTTGACAAAATTTTCTATAAACATAAAATTTTTACAAAATTATCCATAAAAATACAATTTTCTATGAAAACTAAATTTTCAATAAAAATAAAATTTTGACAAAATTTTCTATAAAAATAAAATTTTGACAAAATTTTCTATAAAAATAAAATTTTGACAAAATTTTCTATAAAAATAAAATTTTGACAAAATTTTCTATAAAAATAAAATTTTGACAAAATTTTCTATAAAAATAAAATTTTGACAAAATTTTCTATAAAAATAAAATTTTGACAAAATTTTCTATAAAAATAAATTTTGACAAAATTTTCTATAAAAATAAAATTTTGACAAAATTTTCTATAACAAATAAAATTTTGACAAAAATGTCTATTAAAATAAAATATATGCAAATTTTTCTATATTTTTACAAAATTTTCTATAAAAATAAAATTTTTACAAAATTTTCTATAAAAATAAAATTTTTACAAAATTTTCTATAAAAATAAAATTTTTAAAAATTTTCTATAAAAATATAATTTTGACAAAATTATCCATGAAAATACAATTTGCTATGAAAACTAAATTTTCAATAAAAATAAAAATTTGACAAAATTTTCTATAACAAATAAAATTTTGACAAAAATTTCTATTAAAATAAAATATATGCAAATTTTTCTATATTTTTACAAAATTTTCTATAAAAATAAAATTTTTAAAAATTTTCTATAAAAATATAATTTTGACAAAATTATCCATAAAAATACAATTTTCTATGAAAACTAAATTTTCAATAAAAATAAAAATTTGACAAAATTTTCTATATAAAATTAAAATTTTGACCAAATTTTCTATATAAAAATAAAATTTTGACAAAAATTTCTATTAAAATAAAATAAAGGCAAATTTTTCTATATTTTTACAAAATTTTCTATAAAAATTAAATTTTGACAAAATTTTCTATAAAAATAAAATTTTTACAAAATTTTCTATAAAAAAAAATAATTTTCTACAAGAATAAAATTTTTACAAAATTTTCTATAGAAATAAAATTAAAAAAAAATTCTATAAAAATAAAATGTTGACAAAATTTTCCTAAAAAAATTTACAATTTTTTTTTACAAATTATTCTATAAGTAACATTGTTATAGAAATAAAATTAGTTAACAAAAACTATTTTTTTTCTTGGTTTGGTAATTTTTTTAAGAAATTTCCTTTTTTCTCTCTTCCTAATTCAATTAAAATTCTGCACTTATCCATTCGAGATATCTCACTTCACACCCTTTTTTCACAATTCTATTGTACATGCATTTTTTGCATCATTTCTTCGATATCATATGCATTAACGCTCATGCAAAATAAATGTCTAAAAATAGTTTTTGATTTTTTGAAGCAAAATATCTATGACCTACTATTGAAGTGTTTCGTGTCTTTACAGAGTGCACCACAAAAATTCCCTCAAAATAAAATAAAAAAATAACAGCAGAAAAGAAAAAGGCAAAAAAACATCTATACCCAAAAGGCCTAAAATTTATTGAAAATTCCTTAGTGTGTGAGTCAAATCAATAGTCAAGCAGCCCACGGTAATTCAATTGCAAACAAAACTGACCAAAAAAACATACGATACCATAAAAATAAATTCAAAATGGAAAATATTTTGAAGACCAGACTAGAAACCAAAATGTATAGAAACCATTTTGTTGTTGTTGTATTAATTACTCAAAAATCTTTGGCGTTGTCATAACTTAAAATTACTAAGTTTTTGTATTTTTTTTTTTTTTTGGTACCTTGTATCCAACATATCACAAATATTGTTTTCAAAAATATTTGACAAACAACCAACGAGTTGAAAAAATAGACAAAAAAAAAAACAAGCACATAAATATTTTCTCAATACTAATGACTTTATTTTACTTTTTGGACCATAGATTTTCCTATCATTTGATTTTTTGTTTTTTGTTCGGCATCTTTGCTTCATTTTGACTTATTCTATAAGGAAACCTGTCCATCTGTTTTTGTCGAAATGTGAGTGTCACAATTATTTCGTCACACTTTTAGAGCAAAACACATAAAGGCACACTCAAAGAAAAATAATAAAAACTGTAGTATTTTTAGAAAAAAAGTGTATGAAGGGTGTTAACGAGAAGGAGTGATGGGAAAATGTTTGAAAGAAACAAAATGTGAAATGTGAACTTCTACACAAAATTTTCACACTTATTTATAAAAAAAAAATTGTCACAATTTTTGTATAAAAAATTTTTAAAAATTATTTTTTTTACAAAAATTTTCCAAAAATTCTTTTTAAAGCTTTTCATTAAATTTTTCTTTAAAAATATACGTTTCTATAAAAAATTTTTCCACAAAAAATTGTCACAAATTTTTTTTTAAAAAATTTACATGTTTCTGTTAAAAAATTTGTCACCAAACTTTTTTTTATAAAAATTTTTAAAAAATTCGTCGCAATTTTTTTTTTATAAAAATTTGTCACAAATTTTTTTCTATAAAAATTTGTCACAAATTTTTTTCTATAAAAATTTGTCACAAATTTTTTTCTATAAAAATTTGTCACAAATTTTTTTCTATAAAAATTTGTCACAAATTTTTTTCTATAAAAATTTGTCACAAATTTTTTTCTATAAAAATTTGTCACAAATTTTTTTCTATAAAAATTTGTCACAAATTTTTTTCTATAAAAATTTGTCACAAATTTTTTTCTATAAAAATTTATCACAAATTTTTTTCTATAAAAATTTGTCACAAATTTTTTTCTTTAAAAATTTGTCACAAATTTTTTTCTATAAAAATTTGTCACAAATTTTTTTCTATAAAAATTTGTCACAAATTTTTTTTCTATAAAAATTTGTCACAAATTTTTTTTCTATAAAAATTTGTCACAAATTTTTTTCTATAAAAATTTGTTTTTATAGAATTTTTTTCTATAAAAATTTGTCACAAATTTTTTTCTATAAAAATTTGTCACAAATTTTTTTCTATAAAAATTTGTCACAAATTTTTTTCTATAAAATTTTGTCACAAATTTTTTTCTATAAAATTTTGTCACAAATTTTTTTCTATAAAAATTTGTCACAATTTTTTTTCTATAAAAATTTGTCAAAAACTTTCCTAAATTTTTTGATTATATAAAAATTTGTCACAAATTTTTTTCTTTAAAAATTTGTCACAAATTTTTTTTAATTTTTTGTTATTAAAATTTTTTTAATAAAATTTTCACAAAAAAATTTGCGGAAATTTGTCTTTTAAAAAGTTTTACAAATTTTTCTATAAAAAAATTTGTCCAAAAATTTTTTGTAGAGTAATTTGTCTATAGTTTGTGCCATGAGAGAGCTAGTGAGTTTTTCAAATTTTTCATCTTTCCCTTTACATCACAATCTTTTTGCCTTGTTTTAACTTTTCGATTTATGATACTTTGTTCAACAAACTATTTTGGTGCGTGGGGGCCAACCATACTTCTGTCCATACATCCGTCTGTTCATCAGTCGTACCTCAACTAATGTCTGAGCTTATTTTTTTTTGTCAAGAGATATCTTCCCCCTTGTGATTTTAATGTGTTTTTAATTTAAATTATTTTTCCACCTAAACAAAAGTCATTAACAAAATCAACCAAGAAATTTTTGTACGTTCTTAATAAAACACACTCACAAAACCATATAAATATGGACTATCCCCCCAAAATCAGCAAGGCAAAAATAAAAATACCAAACCCCTCCAAGAAAAAAAACAGGCCTCATTCCAAATGAAATTCTATCTGTTATATTAAATATTAAATTTCATTATACAGCTAGTTTTGCCCAAAAAAAAGCCAAAAATTTATTTCTCTTTAGCTTTGCAAAAAAGGAGGTGCAAAATCAAGAGCAGTAAGTAATGAATGAAAAAGCTTTAGGTTTTTTTTTTTTTGCAAAGTATTACCTACCAGTAAATCCCTTGCTGTTATGCTTCCTGGTGCTGCTGCTGTCTGCCTATAAGGTCGCCAGTAACTTTTTCATATGATTAAATTATTAACTCACGCGTCCACGAGTTCATAATAATATAAATTTTTCCCCTCTCCATGTTTGTTGCAGTTGTTCTTATTATCAGCCATTAAAACACCAGGAAAACAACACCAAAGAAATTGGTTTTGTTTTCACTGAAGCAGCAGCAGGAACAGCAGTAGCGGTAGCTATATGCCATAGGCTCCCTCCAAAATATTATGGGGGAAAATATAAACCAAAAATAATTAAAAAGTTTACCATGTGCAAGGAAATATGGCAAGAACGACAAGAGATTTATGCTACTTTTATAAACGTACATCTACTTCTTAGCTATGGGTTACTAATTTCTTGAGCTGGGCAATGACAGGGGAAGTGTTCCTTTGGCCTCTGCGTGCTCTACACCTACGTTTTGTATATAAGCATATAGCCATTTCTTTCATCTTTATGCTGAGTCAAATTAAAAAAAAACTGGCGCCCAACCCATAAGTTTTTCTGTGAGAACGTGATAATTAAAATTTTGTTCAGCAAATTACAAGTAATATGGCCTTCAGCGCTCAATTGACATTCAACGCACTATTTTAAAAATTTTTATAAAACACCCATGCGTTGGGCGCCAGATTCATTGGACATAGTATTGGTTACATTTTTCAATTATGGGCAACACTCCTAAACTTTAGAAAAATTTCAAATATTTTGTAGTTGCTGGTTAGGAAGGCCACCGGAACGCACCAGTTAGCTTTTACGTTTATAAAGCTGAACATCTGAGTTCAAATCCCGGTGAGAACAAAAAATCATCGGCGATTATAATCCCATTAATACTAGGCCAATTTCTTCTGACAAGTACAATAGTCATCAGAGCCAAATTGACATTTAGTGCACAGTTTTAGACATTGGTATAAATCAATAACACACGTTGGACGCCAGATTTGCACTTTATTTTTCAATTATGACTAACAAAATCGTTTAAATTTTCAAAAAACCTTCGAATCTATTTTAGTTAGGAAGACCATTTTAGAGCATAAGTTAGAGGTGGAACTGACTAGAATATTTCTTTATAAAATAGTAAACCACAAGAAAAATTTTCTACAAAATGGTTGAGGTCTGTGCTAATATCTTAATTACATAACAACTACAGCCTCAGTGCTTCTACATAACGTGGTATACCACTGAAGTAGCATCACTAACTTATTTTTATAGAAGTCAGGAAGGCCAATGTAGAGCATGAGTTAATAGTGGAACTGACTTGAATATTTCTTTATAAAAAGGTAATCCACAAGAAAATTTTTTAAAAAATGGTTGAAGTCTGTGCTAATATCTTAATTACATAAAAACATCAGTGCTTCTACGTTACATGCAATACCACTGAAGTAGCTTAACATCACTATTTACTTTTTATAGAAGTCAGGAAGTCCAATTTAGAGCATAAGTTAGAAGTGTATCTGTAATCCACAAGAAAAATTTTCTAAAAAAAGTGGTTGAAGTCTGTGCTAACATCTTAATTACATAACAACTACAACGTCAGTGCTTCTACGTTACATGCAATACCACTGAAGAAGCTTACCATCCCTGTTTACTTTTTATAGAAGAATTTCAATAATGTCCTAAAATTTCAAACATCCTCATCATACAGTAGGAGTGTTTCTCATTCAGCGACAAAATACATCAAAAGCGGTGATGCAAAAGCAAAACAAAAATGTGTTCAAACTCAACTAAAAAAGAGAACAGTTTTAGGTATCGGTTTACATTGAATGGAATGGAAACTCGAATAACATATACTACACATTCTACTCAAACAACTGTGTTGTTGTTGTTGACGCTGACTAGGGCTGGTGATGGCTGATGATGATGACGACGATGTCGTTGGCGGCGTTGGAGTATTTCTGTTTGCTGCCTGGTTGTACAATTTACGAAACGTTTTCATGCTTTATGAATTTTAGCCAAACTGATCATTCTGTAAAAGCGTAACATGAATACAAAATTGAGGAAAAAAACAACAAAAGCAACTACAACAAAAAGGAATGTGAATTGCTGTTCAACAACACTAAAAACACCAACAACCTAGCAATGTTGTCTTGCAAACAGGCCAGGTCTCCGGTTGCCCATTAAGGAAAAAACTGACTACTCTCAGACTGGCACAGAAGTGTTGTCTCTATTTTGTTTTTAGATTATAATGAAAGGAAATCGAAGGGCAGACGCGTGGACGTTATATGAAGAAGTTAAGGAAGGTTTTTGTTGCATATGTTGTTGTAGTTTGGGTACATGTTTGCTTTACCCCCTCATGTTTTGAGAAACTTTAGAGCCTTATTCATAGTTGCTATTTTACCTACCTTATTGAGATATTAATCAGTATGGAAAATCATGTTAATTTTTTATGACATTTAAAGGTTTTCAAAGTTTGCGTTTTTTTTCTGCGCATTTTCATAAGAAATTGTTTTGTTTTTATTGACGTCAAACTTTAATAGAGTCGTCGTAGTAGTAGCACGGAGGGAAAAAATATCGAATTTCATAATTTTTATTTTTTATAACAAAACATTTAAGACTAGTTCTGCTTTTGTTCTTTTAGCGAACACTCATAGTTTTGGTTTTATATTTCACTAAAGATTTGTTCTAAAGACTTTTACTGTATATGGGTTGGTTAAATATTTCTTAGTGACCCCAATATAGTAGGTTAGAAAAATGAGACGCAATTATATGTTGGTAGTTGAATTGAAACAATTCTAAAGTCTTAATATAATGGACTTATCTTGGAGCGAAGATGCCTAGTGATCGGTTGCCTCGACAATGGAATGCCTATATCCACAGAAACAGACCTTCATGACCTAGTCGGCCTTGTAGAAGGCTCTCTCGCTTTTCCATCTATAATGTAAATCGACCTTAAACTTTTTCTACCCTAATAGAAAAATTAATACCAAATGTGCTTAACTTCGATGCCATATGGTATTTATAGCGAAGCAATGTTATCAAAACAATAACTGCTTGTAGCGAAAATTATAAACAATAAGTACCGTTTGGTATTAGATTTGTTATCTAAAAGATATATTGCTTTTTAATACCATACTGCTATTGGTTTTAGTACCAAACCCGCAAAGTCCTAATAGACTACTTCGTTTGGTATTGAATTAATATCAAATGGTATGAAAGATAATGTAAATAAAATAATACCAGTTGGTATTGGCAAAGTACCGTATATTTGCTATCAGTGTACCTCATTTTGCACGGCCAGGCCAATACAGGGTTTGGTATTAGGTTTATTACCTAAAGGGTATTGCTTTTAATACCATACTGCTATTGGTTTTATTACCAAATCCAGATTGTTTTGTAAACGTGGCGCCACATAGTCCTAATAAACTTTTTCGTTTGGTATTGAGTTAATAGCAAATGGTATGAAAAATAATGTAAATGAAATAATACCAGCTGGTATTGGCAAAGTGCCATATTTTTACAATCAGTGTATTTAACACGGCCGACACGGGATAACTATGAGCACCACACAGGCTGGAACCTTGAGCTCCGACTTGTGTGGTGTCCATCGTTATCACGGGAAACTTAGCTGAAAGCTGTCAGGTGCGTCCACAGGTTGCGGATAGTGAAAAGCTTCGTTTTTATGCGCAGTAGCTGGAAATACGGTTGTGGGTAGTCAGCCATTTGCGAGAGAAGATTTTCAGTGAGGTCAGGTGGTACTGGCTTTCAATTAAATACCGAGTAACAATGATACTTGAGACGACAAGGCGAGTTATTAAAAGAATCATTATGAGAAAGGAATAATAAAAACGGACCCCCCCCCCAACGTTGACGACCCACGCAAACGAAAACGGTTCTGCACCTGGAATGTCCGGACTCCCTATTGAGAAAGTGCAGTATACGCACTGGCGGATGTATTGGAGAAGTACAAGGCGGTTATTACCGCCTTACAGGAAGTGCGATGGACTGGGAATGGCGTCACAACAACACCAAACAGGCACACCCTCCTGCAGAGACAAAGAAGGAAATCTGGTAACTGACACAGATAGCATGCTGAGGATATGGAAAGAACATTTCACCCAACTTTTAGCGTCTGACGATGGCGGCAAAGAGGATATCGCAGAACCAGTCCCTTATGATGGTATAGAATTTTTACCTCTTAGTCAGAATGAGGTCCAAGTAGCAGTGACCTGACTGAAGAACAACAAGGCAGCAGGAGCCGATGGCTTACCCGCTGAACTATTTAATACCGGAGGCGATACGCTGATAAGGCGTATGCATCAGCTTGTCTGCGTAATCTGGCTAGAAGAACGCATACCTGATGATTGGAACCTCAGACTGAATGTTCCAACTACAAAGGAATAAGTCTCCTCTCCATTGCATCTAATATACTCTCGAGCGTACTGTGTGAAAGATTAAAACCTAAAGTCAATGAGATAATTGAGCCCTTTAGATCTGGTAAATCCACCCTAGATCAGATATTCACACTGCACCAAATCCTGGAAAAGACCCGAGAATGACAAATCTACACGTACCATCTCTTGTTGACAAAGCCGCTTTCGATACCACTATACGTTCAAAGGTATTTCAAGCCATGTCTGAGTTTGGTATCCCTGCAAAATTACTAAGACTCTGCAGGATGACACTTGCTGATACACGTTCCTCAGTAAGAATAGGAAAGAATCTCTCCGAACCATTTAATACTTAACGAGGTTTCGGACAAGAAGACAGCCTATCGTGTGATCTCTATAATATCCTACTGGAGAAGATTATACGAGGTACAGATATGAATAGATATGGCGGTGTAATCACAAGAGAATACATGCTACTTGCCTATACTGACGACATCGATAACATCGGTAGGTCACCGGAAGTAGTAGCTGGAGCCTTTGAAAGAATCGGAAGAGAGTCAGTGAAAATGGGTCTGGCAGAAAATAGAGATAAGACGAAATGGATGAAAATGGATTATATTAAATAAGCAGTTTAGAAACAAGGCCATCTCTCGACAGAAGAAAATTTCACTATACAAGACACTGATACTACCCGTGTTGTTATGTGGTTCTGAGGCATGGATTGCTTGTGAAAGCAAACGAGGTAGTACTTGGAGTGTTTGAGAGAAAGATTCTTTGTAAAATATATGGACCAGCTTGCGTTAATGGAGAATATAGGCGTCGTATGAACCACGAGCTGTAAAACGACGATAGCATAATTACACGTATCAAAATAAAACGGCTGCGTTGGCTAGGTCATGTTGTCAGAATGGATGAAGAAGCTCCAGCAAAGAAGTCTTTTGTAGGCAAACGCAATGGTAAACGCAAACCTGGACAACCAAAAGCCAGATGGAAAGATCAAGTGGTGGGAGACACCTCGATACTTGGTGTCAGAGATTATAAAATGAGCGCAGAGAATCTAGGCGCTTGGAACGCTATTCAACGAACATTATTTTAAGGAACTAAATACATATCTTTGTTTGTTTGTAAAAGAAAACTTTCAATATATTTGAAATAATTTACATTTCTATTTAATGTATGTTTGCAAATTTAATTCAAACTTCCATTTACCCAAACTATTTTTCTCCATTTATACAAGCTTAAATTTCCATACCACAAATGTATAAGCGCTGAACATATATCTGGGCTATAACTCCGGACACAACATTGTTGCAATCTCAGTAGGAGCAAAAGCCACAAACATTTTTTTATTTCATTGTGTTATTTTTTTTCGAAATGAACAACTCTTGAATGGATTCAATGGAGCGCCATTGAGTTGTGCCCAGTAACCGCGTAAAGTACTTTTGTAATCGCTCTTCTGTGGTTTTCCGCAAACATTTTCTATTGAAGGCGCATACGAGTAATCTACTGATATTTTTCAAGCAATTAGCATTATTATTTGTTTTTTCTTCTTTTGTGGCTGTTGGCTATGAAGAGTAAAAATGTGAAAAACATAATATTCTTCATGAGAGGTATATTATGGAATATCACCGCGTGGTTATTTATTGGATTGGGTTATTGAAGTTAGCAAAGCAATACATGCTGTTGTATTATTCGCAAAGAAATATTTAAAAGTGCTTTATTTAAGCTCTTCGAACTTTGGGCGCCATTCAACCAAAAAGTCTTCTTATGATCTACAACAATTGGCTCCATGCTGGGCGCCACTTAACAAAATTTCTTCCAATATTTTTTATACCCTCCACCATAGGATGGGGGGTATACTAATTTCGTCATTCCGTTTGTAACACCTCGAAATATGCGTCTAAGACTCATAAAGTATATATATTCTTGATTCGGTCGAGCCATGTTCGTCCATCCGTCTGTCAGAAGCACGCTAACTTTCGATGGAGTAAAGCCAACCGCTTGAAATTTTGCACAAACACTTCTTATTAGTGTAGGTCGGTTGGTATTGTAAATGGGTCAAATCGATCCATGTTTTGATATAGCTGCCATATAAACCGATCTAGGGTCTTGACTTCTTGAGCTTCTAAAGGGCGCAATTCTTTTTCGATTTGGCTGAAATTTAGCACGTGGTGTTTTGGTATCACATCCTACAACTGTGTTAGGTATTGTTCAAATCGGTTCATAACCTGATATAGCTGCCATATAAAGCGACCGACCCTGCACTGGTAATCCAAACACGCTACCAACTCGGCTACCGGGGCGCCCTTATCGGACTATATGACAGCTATATCTAAATATGGTCCGATCCGAACCACATTTAAGTCGAATGTCGGGAGGCTTAAAACAACTTACTTTTGCAAATTTTAGTGAAATCGGGTTACAAATGCAGGTTTTATGGGCTCAAGACCCTTATTCGGCATATCGCTCTATATGGTAGCTATATCTAAATATAGATTTCTGATCTGGACCATATGCTGGTCGTACGACGGGGAGGCTTAATATAAGTCACTGTATCAAATTCCGGCAAAATCGGGTAATAAGTGCGACTTTTATGGGCTAAGACCCTTAATCAGCAGATCAGTCTATATGACAGCTATATTTAAATATGGTCCTAAAATAACTCAAATTTCAGCGAAATCGAATAATAATTGCGGTTTTTATGGGCTTAAGACCCTAAATTGGAAGATCGGCCTATATCTCAGCTGTATCAGAATATGGTCCAATCTGATGCATATTTGCGTCGAATGGCAGGAGGCCTTAAACAACTCACTAACCGGCATATATGTCCTAACCGGCATATCTTTCTATATGGCAGCTATATGTAAACATATACGCCATATGCAGTGTAAATATCGGGACACTTAGTACAACTTCCCATTTCAAATTTCAGCGAAATCGGACAACAAATGCGGATTTTACGGGCTTAAGACCCTAAATCGCCAGATCGGTCCCATTAGCCTATTCAACTTAACATGCGTATAGAAAAAATAACGGTCTGTGCAAAATTTCTATTCAATATCTCAGTTTTTATAGACTTTAGAGTAATTACAACTAACGGACATCGTTAAATCGTCTTACAATTTTACGACGATCGGAGATATATATACTGTGCAGGTTCGGAAATGGATATTTCGATGTGTTGCATACGGAATAACTAAATGAATATACCGCCTATCCTATGGTGGTGGTTATAACAAAAGAGAATAATGTATGTGCTTACTCTCCTGAAAATTTTGATTGAAAAAATACACGAACATACCTATTATATATAAATTACTAATTGGGCGCCAGTTTAAAAAATAAACTTGCTGGAATTTGACAACTAAAAGATTTTTATTCTCAATAAAATATATAAAGATTTTAAAAGAAGTCAATACTAATTCTAGTACCCACGTTGGGCGCCAGTTTTCCCAAATGTTTTTTGGTAATTAACTATAATTTTTTATATTTTTATTTATGGAATTTCTTTAACGCGGAGTCCAGGTGAATGATTTGAAGGCCTTTTATGGACCGCTTTCTAAAATCACCCTAACCCCCCTTAATGTACATTCTTTCAAATATGCGTTACATTACCATGCCGCCAGGCCATTTACAGTAGCACTGGGGCAAATTGCAAATTGTTTCGCTTTCATATGAATTGTTATTTAATCAACTGTTAATCAACACAATTTACTGCTGAATTCCTTTGCTGAGGTGGAGGAGGCTTTTGCGTGTGTAAAACTCTCAAGTTAGCCAGACTGCTGGCGTTGATTTGTGCAGATGAGGTTTTTGGTGTTTTGCTTTTTTTTCCTCCCAGTTTGGGGTTTTCCAATCTGCGGTTACTTACATACATGTTGCTGTATGTGTTGATTTAACTTTTTTTGTTCATAATAATCATATTTTTATGATCCCAGGCAATGATAATATTATTATGGTTATTTGCATTATTGTGGTTAAAGGGTAATCGGTCGGCAATGTGTTAACTTTGTCGGCTGTCTTTGTTTTCTTCTATAAACTTTTTTTTGGATATTTACTTGTCAAAGAGCTACTTGGGTGGTGGAATATGTAAAAATCGGTAAAAATCGGCAGGAGGGAAATTTCTTTCTGAAATTGTTGAAGTTTTCATTACTATAATTCGTCAAAGGAAATCATGGCGATAAGAAAAAAAATATTTTTTTTTTATTTTTTGGTTTTTATATTCACCACAAAAATACTGGGGTTATTACGTTTATCACATCAATATTCATTTCCAACCCTGTGAAGTAAACTTGATCCTCAAAGAATCCTAGGATGAACTAAGCATGTCCGCCCACCATGAAAATCATACTACAGTCTTTAAAAATATAACACAGATAATTTTTTTACTATAGGCGGATTAAATTCGATCAAATGATATCTTGACATAACCCACATACATACAGATTTCAGAATTCATTGAGATTGAGCCTATAAAAGGCTCAGTTATTTCCTGATTTCGCTGAAATTTCATACGGTGAGTGGACTTAGGTCCCTTGATATCCTCGATATGGCTCAGGTGGGACCATATTCGCATATAGCTGTCATATAGACTGATCCGGGATTTTCGGCCTACGAAAGGAACATTAGCTACCCAATTTCGCTCAAATGCGGAATTGGCAGTTCAGCTTTACCCCTTGACATCCACGCCGTATATTGTCCAAATCGACAGATCTGATGACTTAAGAATCTTGGCGCCCAATAAAGGCTCATCTATTACCCGATTTCGCTGAAACATAAGACAGTGAGGTATATTAGGCACCTCGACCCCCTTGGCAAATATTGTAAAGAACCTACATAGGTGCCATAAAGACCGATATTCCGGTTTAAGATCACAGGAACATAAAAGGCACATTTGTAAGCAGATTTTAATGAAATTTGGCACAGTTAGTTGTTTTAGACCCTCGGCATCGAGTATGGTCTGGATGGGACTATATTTCGATCTTGCGCCCATAAATGGCATATTGATTACCCAGTTATGCTGAAGTTTGGTATAGTAAGTTGTATCAGACCCCTGCATAACCTTCCGGAATCCATGCAGATTCATGACTGTGTTAGGATATTGCTGCAATATAGACCGATCTTACAATTTACCATCTTGAACCCATTTATTAGTGAAAAACCATGTAACGAAAGTATGCCGCTTGACTTACAGTACAATAAAATATGTCTTCATGTGAATATGTTTTTTATGAATTCGCTCCGACAGTTTAGGGTGATTTAAGTTTGAATGATAGATGTGTTCCATTAAAAGCCCGATATTTTTATGTGGATTTTGGAAGTGAGAAGGGTCCCAGGGTGGTGGATGGTGAGTTTAGGGGGTGGTGTGAATGCCCAGAAACGTTGTCCTGAATGTGGGTATCAATTTCGTGTTCTACTCTCGAATACCTTTCATTTGGAACCCAAATCGCCATGATCGGAAAATATGTATGCCGGATTTTGGGGTGTTTTTGGGAGTGGGGTGTCCACTCAGTGACTTGGCCCTGAAAATATATATCAACTTCGTGATTCACTCTAAAATACCTCTTATTTGAGCCCCATATTGCAATGATCAGCAAATACTTCCCATTTGGGTGGTGTTATGGGGGTGGCGTGACCCCATAGACACTTTTTCTGAACATTGATACCAGATTTGTGCTTTACTTCCGAAGACCTTTCATTTGAGCCCCCTATTGCTATGGTCGAAAATGTGTCCTCTTTTGGGGGGTGTTTTTGGGAGGGGCTGTCCCCAAATACTTGATCCAACATTTGGATATCAGATTCGTTTACTACACCCAAATGCCTTTTATTTAAGCCTCATATTTATATGGCCAGTAAATAGGTCGTGTTTGGGGGGAGTTATGCGGAAAGGAAAGGGTGGGCCCCAAGCAACTTGGTATCAATTACGTGCCCTACTCCCCAATACCTTAATTTGAGCCCCAAATTGTCATGGTGAGCAAATACGTTCAATTGGGGGGTTGCTATGTGGGTGGGACGTCCCCTAGACAGTTGGTCCCTAATGTTGATATCAGTTTTGGTGGAGGGCCGGCCCCCCAAACACTTAGTCCCACTTTTTGATGTCAGATTCGTGTTCTACTCCCAAATACCTTTTTTTGAGTCGCATATTGCCATGGTCGATAAATATGTCCAATTTAGGGGTGTTTTGGAGGCCCAATATTTGGTCCCACATTGTGATATCAAATTGGTATTCTACTCTCAAATACCTTTCATTTGGGTCCCTATATATATCATGTTAGCTTCTCCAAATAAGCGCCATCTGCTGGCTGTTTTCAATGGGATCAACTAAATCTGATTGAAAAGAGCCAGTAGATGGCGCTAATTTAAATGTCAGTGCTACTCGCTTGGAGTGGCTTAACGCCTATAACATTGATCATCATGTGGTAGTTTTCTATAAACGACTATATGATTACTTATTAAATAGTTATCTTTTAGTCTTTTTTTAAATCAAATCAAGTTGCCATATTAAATGATTTTCTGTGGTAAAGAATTAATTTGCCAGTCTTTATATTTGGTGCTGTGGCGATACTTCTTACTATTAAACCATATAAAACTTTTGAACATGACGTGCTGCCCAGCAGCTTAAAATTGATATATACCCGAGGTAGTGGGTATCCAATGTTCGGCCCAGCCGATCTTAATGCCTTTTTACTTGATTTAATTACTTTTTTATATTTATTTTATTCTTTTCGTTAATTTTATTTGAATTTCTATTTTATCTTTTATTTTATTATATTTATTTTATCTTATATCTTAAATTTTGTTTTATTTTATTTGCTTTTATTTTCTTCTAGTTTAGTATATAATTTTTAGTTTTAATTTTTTTTTTTTATTTTGGCATATTTTTGACAAATCCCCCATGGCCTCGCGAAAATCTCCTTGAAATAGCCCATGCATGCCGCCACCTATTTGGCGGCATATTTTCTTTAACTCACCTTAAAGAAGATGCCGAAAAATACATAAACAAATTTAAATAAATAAATTTTATGGTAAAATTTTTTGAAATGTTGCCAACTCGACCAAACTAAGCAAACGTTAGGCTCACGCAATAAAAATTTGTGCGAATTTTCTTTTTGACACAAAGGCGACAGCGACATTTGCTGCGCGCGCTCACATGTAAGCGAGTTTATAGTCTTCCCAAACCATAAACACTCAAGACGGCTATATTTGCCAATTTGGGTGGTTTTTGCAAAAACAAAGTATAATTTGTGGTTATAGGAAAAAGAGAATAGGCAGGGGTTTTAAACAAAATAAAAATAGCACATTGAAAAAGTAGTTGATTTTTCATTAAATATTACTAGCAAGAGCTAATTCTAAACAAAATACACGAAATTAAGTTTTGAAAGTTTTTTTTTTTATTTAAAGAATTTTTTAATTTTTTTTTGCACCTTTGTCCCTTTTTGAAAATTCTTTTTTAAGCTCTTTTGCTTTTTACCTATTTCTACATATGTATCGAGCTAAGTGTTGATTGAATTATGTCTTGCTCAATCCAAAAGACAATTTTTGTGATGAAAACATCAACATTTTTATTTAAATCAATTCCCTATAGACTTTTCTCATATTGTATTTTGATTTAAAAATTCTTGAAACCCTCATCAACATCTTTATTGCCCTCAGCATATCATCTAAACAAAACAGCCTTTCAAAGCCTTGCCTTTTTTGTCTACTAAAATTAAACATTTTTTATACATTTTAGGTGAGATGTGAAAAATAGAGAGGAAAAAAAAAAATCACACACTCTTAAAGTATCAATAAAATTTCCGCTAATATCTTTGTTTAGTGTTAATTTGCATAAACGACAACATTATCAAAATTACCACAATAAATTTTGGTATGAAACTAAAAGAATGTTCACGACTTTATGGTCTATCTGATGACAAGAAAAGCAAAAGCCAAAGCCAATGAGAACAAATATATGGGAAGAGACCACAAGACACATGTATAACATAATTAGCAAAGATTTACATTCTAATTAAGCTAAGGAAAAAATCATGAATAGTGTCCGAGTATGAGAAAATTTATACAAAAACATATGGGCGACATCTGTTGGTCATTTATCAAAGAATATAATGATAAAGCGAAACAAATGTTTTGTAATAATAATTTCAATTTTTAACTGTTGTTTGAAATATAAAATTTTTTTTCGAAATTTAAAAAATAAATTCTATAGAAATAAAATTTTGAATTAAAAAAACTTTCTTTAAAATAAAATTTTGAAAAATTTTTTAAAAAAAAAAAAAATTTTGAAAAAAATTTTAAAATAAAAAGTTTTGCCAAATTTTCTACTGAAATTAAGTTTTAACAAAATTTTCTATAGTAATTAAATTTTGACAAAATATTCTACAGAAATAAGGTTTAGTTAGGTTAAAAGGGTTGTCCCCCATAAGTGAGTTTACTTAGAGGTCAGTTTGGTCCATTTTGATACCCAAGAAAGAAAGAGAAGATGTAAGTCCTGGGACCATGTCGAAGTTATACATGAATTAAAAAAGAAACAAAAGAAATGGAGAACTACAGCGGGCGTAAAGCCATAAGCTTCGCCGGAGCTTATGGCACCGTCCCTTTAACAAATCTTAAGAGACCTTCCAGAGGTTCTCTAGGGACAATATGGGACTCAAAAGATAGGTATTCAGAAGTAGAGTAGGAATTTCATATATTAAAAAAAGGATTCAAGTAACTGGGGGCCGCACAAACCAAAAAGCCCTCTAAAATTAGTTTATTATATGGTCAAGAAAGAGAAATAGGCTTTATAATTTGTTGATATCGGAAGGGGACGGACCCCTAACCCCATAATTTCCCGAAACAGTCATATTGGACGCTCATGTCAATATGGGGCTCAAATAAAAGATATTCGGCAGTAGATTATGAATCTGGCATATAAAAGCAGTTCGAAGTATAGGGGATCACCCTATCCCCCACAAAAAGCCTCAAATGGGCATTTGACCCACCATGACTATATGAGACTAGGTTCGTTTGTTGTTGCCGTAGAACCAAAAACGGCTGAACCGATTTTCTTAAAATTTTCACAGATTGTGTAAGTTTGTCTGGAAGGAACCATAGGCTATATAATTTTTAGATATCGGATGGGGGCGGTTCCACCCCTTTCCCCAAAAATGGACCGATAGGCACAATATGGGTATCAAATGCAAGGTAAAATTTGGATCCAAGTACCCAGCGGGCCGCCCCAACCCAAAAACTCCTTTGAACATATGTATTCAAGGTTCATATTGACATGGGTCTCAAATGAAAAGTATTCGACAGTAGAATTAATATAAAATTAGGTCTAAGTAAGGGGAGGTCGCCCCACCCCCAAATACCCCCAAATGGGCTTATTAACCGACAATATCTATATGGGACTCAAGTGAAAGGTATTCGGGAGTAGATTACGAATATGACGTTAAAATTTGCGTTCAAGTCTAGGTGGCGCTTTTCCTTCCAAAAATTAGTCAAATGGGTTGATTGACCATTATGACAATTTGGGACTCAAATAAAAGATATTTGAGAGTATAAAACGAATTGATATTCAATTTTGAAGCCAAGTGTTTGGGGGTATGCCTTAAAGCATCCCCTAAACTGAACTTCTTTTCCGATTATGGCAATATGGAGCTCAACGGTATTTGGGAGTAAAAAACGAATTTGATATCATTTTCAGGGCAAATAGATATCAAACCAGACCCAAAACATCCTCCAAACGGTTCATTTTAACCGACCATGGCAATATGGGGCTCAAATGTAAAGTAGATTACAAATATGGCATAAAAAGTTGGGTCCAATAAAGGGATTTGGGAGTGAAACACGAATTTGATATCCATATTTGATTCGAAATGTCTGAGGTACCATCCCTCCCCTAAAAAAACACATTTCATTACCCTACTTTTCAAAAAAAACCAGATCTCAGAGATTGGTAATGGGATTCGTTCGAAATTTGTTTTGGACTCTCACTGTCAAAACAAAACATAGTTTCTATTGTTGGGGTCGGGGGCCTTCAAAACCCGCAAAATGGGTATATAGACCAATCGCGACAATACAGAGCTCAAACGAAAGGTGCTTGAGAGAAAAAACGAATATGATATCCAATTGAAAAGCCATGTGTTCCGTAAACTGTCCCACCCGAAAATACCTCCCTATTATATAAAAGCTATTTAATGTGGAAATTGATTGATTTTCGGAACAAAGACTCTGCGGTCCACCCCACCCTCAAACACAACTTATTTACCGATCATGCCATTATGGCGCTCATATTGAATGTATTTGAAAGTAGAGCACGAAGCCAAATACCACCTGAACCGGAAATATTTACCAATACGATAATATACCACTCACAAGAAAGGCATTTAGGAGTGGAGTAAACATTTACCCAGGAACCCAGAAAGGGCAAATTCTCACACATCAATGAAAGCTTTCCGAGTCCGAATGGCGTGCCTCAGTACGACTCCTCTTTGGGGAGAATTTTTATATGAGCATGCATGGTACCTCGCAAGTGTAGTTAGCATTATGAGGGAATAACATTTGTCCGATGTTCTCGCCAGGTTTCGAACGCAGGCGTTCAGCGTGATAGGCGGGCATAGGCTACAGTGGCACTAATTCATTTTCCACATTCAGGGTGAAGTGTCCCCACCCTATAAAGATTTTAGAGAGTTAAAGAAGGCGCCCCGTAGTGGTTCGGTTTTCTATAGAAATAAAATTTTGAAAAAATTTTCTATAGAAGTAAATTTTTGACGACATTTTTTATACATTTCTATAAAAACATTTTCTGTACCATAATAGACCATTTTTTCCCCATTTTCTGAGGTAGGGCACATGAAGAGAACAATTCTGACCTACAATTATTCCCTTTTGGTTTTTACTACATACGGTAAGATAACATCCAGGGAACTTAACACATGCGATAAATGATTGAGCGTATGTTAGACTCGAGCCAGCTGTTGAAATCTCATTTTTGCTTCTTATTTGTTTACCCAATATACCCAATTTTTACATGTATCTTATCTTTCGTTATATAAACTTAACAATTAAGGCACAACAAAATTTTTTTCTCACATTTTTCAACCGCCAACTTTTTCCAAGAACTGCCTTTATGTAAACCCGAATTTGCCAACAGCATAAAAACGGTACTGCATTTTACTAAAATTTCATGTTTTTTGCGGTCTTATCAACAATTCTTATCTTAAAAAAGCACAGCAACATTTACATACATGCAAATAATTCGCAAAACTAAAGTTTAAAACCAAAGAAAAAAAAAATAACAAAAAAATATGCATATGAACATAATATGCGTGCCTCAAACGTGTTTCGAAAATAACTTTTTTTTTTAACTCGTGTCCGAAACTGACGCATTTGGTTTGGGCTGTCATTACAAGACGCATACCAAAGTGTCACGATGCATATGGAAAAAAGACCACAACAAAAAATTATGGTTTATGGGTACAAAATTAAAAAAAAAAACAAAGTAGTTTTTCTTTAATAAAGAGAGCTCATTTAGTTTACGATTGGGAACAGCCATTAAGAAAAAAAATGAGAAAAAAACAAAATCCTCAAAAATAATATGAAAGGAATTTCTTAAGCTTTGAAACAAGTTGCCAACAGTGAACTTGATTAAGTTGGGTCCCAAAGATCCAATGACAGCCTTTTTTTAACCACACCAAAAAGAAAAGAAGCAAAAAAAAAAACAATACAGGCCCAACTGGATTATCATTTGCAAAACCACAATGTTACGCCTGCATTTTTTAATTTTTAGCTCATGCCACAAGCCTGGTTTATCATTTGCTTTGATTTTGCTTTGGCTTTTGTATATCACTTTGCTTTTTTTTTAATTTTTTTCATGTAATTTGTCATATTTAGACAGGTGAAAATATTTAATTGTGGCCTTTCGTTTAAGAGACTACAATTTATTTTATGCCAATACACAAAATTCCAATTTGTATGGAAATGCCAGGGGTGGTAGCAAATGGCAGCGTTTTTTCCATTGGTTTCTCAAGCCATTGATTTATTTCACGCTATATACAAATTATCATAGTTATGGCCATTTCTTGTGAATAATTGTTGATAGGATTTGATTTTTGTTATTTGTTTTATTATGACTTTCCAATGTGGAAAACATCCGGCCATTTATTTCAAGTTATAACCTCCCTAATAACTTCTAATTTGCCAAGAAGCGGAAAAGAAAGCCAGTCAGCTGAAGGGACGGACAGCTAATCAGACTTGTTAGCCATGCGTGGTTTTAATTATAGTCGTTTGGTTAATGCTATTCAAAGATGTTATAGACCCTTTTAAAGGAAAAATGATTTGTGGTTTTGTAGCTGGTAGTAATAAAGCTTAAATGGAATTTTTCGCGCTTTAAAAGTGAAATTTTAAGTTGTGATATAGCAATTAGGGACAGAATGATAGACTTGTAGTTTATTTTGGTGTAGGTATGTGTTTTTTTAATGATCATCTAAAACGCTCCACTTAAATATTCTCCACTTCGCTCAAAATATTCTTTTTATAGAAAATTTTGTCAGCATTTTAATTTAATAGGGAATTTTATTTTTAAAGAAATTTTTAAAATTTTTTGGATAATTTTCCTTTTCTTTTAAGAAAATTTTGTCAAAATCGTATTCTATTAAACATCTTCTTTAATTTAATTTCTTTAAAATCTTTTTCTCACATTTTTATTTTTATTGAACATTTATTTATTATTAAATTTTTATAAAAAAAATTATTTTTTAGAAAATTTTGGCAAAATTTTATTTCTATAGAAAATTTTAGCAAAATTTTATTTCTGTAGAAAATGTTGGCAAAATTTTATTTCTACAGAAAATTTTGGCAAAATTTTATTTCTATAGAAAATTTTGGCAACATTTTATTTCTATAGAAAATTTTGGGAAAATTTAATTTCTATAGAAAATTTTGGGAAAATTTTATTTCTATAGAAAATTTTGGCAAAATTTTATTTCTATAGAAAATTTTGGCAAAATTTTATTTCTATAGAAAATTTTGTCAAAATTTTATTTCTATAGAAAATTTTGTCAAAATTTTATTTCTATAGAAAATTTTTGCAAATTTTATTTATTTCAATAGCAAATATTGTCAACCTTTTATTAGGTTAGGTTGAACCTTTTATGGTTATTAGGTTGCAGATTTTAACCTGCCCCATGCCACTACAGATATACACCTAAGCCATTAATCGGCTGGATGTGCGTTTAAAAACTAAAAAGTAACCTCTAAAAAGTAACCTCTAAGTTAGAAATTCCGTGCTACTTACATAATTCTTAATTGTTTTCCATACCACTCCCCTAAGTTGGTTCATGTCTGGTATCGTGTCCCCACCTAAGTACCGGTGTCTGTTAGCCGCGAATGCCGGGCAATGACATAGCAAATGCTCCAAAGTCTCATCATCTTCCCCACATACCCTACACATGCTATCACTTGCCGCAGCAATTTTGCATAATTGAGCTCATAGCCCTATGTGTCCCGTAATGACACCAAAAACTATACAGGCTTCCTTCTTACTTCCTTTTAGAAATAGCTTCGTTCTATCACGATCTGGATCCCCCAAGTGTAATATGCGCGTTCTTTATCCACTCCCTTAGCTCGAATTGCGTCGACCCGAAAGGCTTAGCAATTTTATTTACGGCAGTTTTCTGGCTGTCTGTCCTTTCACTCCCCCTTACTCCGTTATGGCCCGACACACGAACGATGCGAATTGTGCCATCCTCAGAAAAGGTGTTAGTCTCCTTCTTACACTCGAAGACTGTTCATGATCTTACCGTCCAGCTTGTTATTACCCTTAGGACCATTTTACTATCCGTAATGATGTTCACGCTCGACGTCCCCGCGTTAATCCCACACCACCTCTCTCAATTCGCCCGGATCTCAGCCCGCAGGACCGTATTATGGAAAGGCAGTCTAAAACAGATCTCAGTCCCTGGGTTCTCAATGTAGACTCCCAGGCCCACTCTTTCGCCTAGCTTTGATCCATTCCTAGGGTTCCGTCGGTCCAAGAGTGTGCCGCTGGCAGAAGTGCCCCTGACTCAACCTCAAGTGTCGCCGCAGGTATCCGATCGGAAACCTCTTCCCTTTCTTCCAGGTTTCCTATCGTCGCCTCGATTATACCACGATGGTATGAGCTGCTCCCATCCTCAATCCATTCTCCCATCGCCTTAAGTTTCAACCTTTTATTACTATAGAAATTTTTTTATACCCACCACCATAGAAGATAGGTATACTTATTTAGTATTTCACCTGTTACACCTCGAAATATTGATCTCGTCTCGACATTCTGAGTCGATATAACCATGCCCGTCCGTTCGTCTCTCAGTCTATCAAAATCACGATAGCGGTTGAACGCTTAAAGCTAACCGATCGAAAATTTTCACAGATACTTCTTATTGATGTAATTGATTGACGCTTGCAAAGGGGACCTATCGGTTCAGATTTTGATACTACCGAAATTTGGTACAAAGACTTCTGTTGGAGCTTCCAATATCTGTGCCACGTATGATTCGAATTGGTATATAAATTGATATAGCCCCCATATAAACCAATTCCCGGATTTGGCTTCTTGAGCACCTAGAAGACTCAGTCTTTGTTAGATTTGGCTGAAATTTGATCCATGACGTACACTTATGCCCTCTAACACTTACGTCAAATCCCAATCAGATAGGGTCCTAAATATATATAAACCCCAAATCAACCAATCTTCGGATTTGACTCCTAGATCTGCCAAAAATTTGGTATATGAAGTACACGTGTGTCCTCCCATACCTCTCAATCAATACCCGATTTGATTGTTTTAAAGTCATTCCTTAGAAAGTCAATAAGGGTTAATTTTTAGCAGAATCTTTTGTGGTGGGTACTATTTTCTTCTACAAAATTTAATAGTGATTTGTGTTTATTAGGTCACTCAATGTCCGTGCCGAATTTGGTCCAAATCGGACCATATTTCGATATAGCTGCTATGGGTGCACAAATTATACATTTTTCACCGGATTATGCGGAAAGGTGGTTGAGGTGATGGGTATCCAAGTTTTACTTGTTTATATCAAGTTTGTACTCTACTCTGACCATATTTCGATATAGCTGCTATGGGTGCACAAATTATACATTTTTCACCGGATTATGCGGAAAGGTGGTTGAGGTGATGGGTATCCAAGTTTTACTTGTTTATATCAAGTTTGTACTCTACTCTTGAATACCTTTCATGTGATACCCATATTGTCCCAATAGATTAAAGTGTCCATTTGGATGGATTTTGGGGTGGGGCGTTCCCCCAGATTATATGACCCCAAAGTTGTATATCAATGTCATGTTTTTGGGTTACCATAGGCATTCACACCTAATTTCGTCTCAATCGGTGCACCGATGGAGGCCATCGTAGCACAAATGTTACCATGTTCACCTATGACGCTAAACGCGTGGGTTCGAATCCTAGCGGGAACATCAAAAATATTAGGAGTAGTGGTTTTCCCCTCCGAATGCTGGCGACATTTTTGAGGTACTATGTCAAGTAAAAACTTCTCCCCAAAGAGATGTCGCACTACGACATTGAGCTTAAACTTGAATCGGAGCTTAAACTTAAATTTCCTGTTTCTTAATGTTCATGGGAATATTTGCATTTTTTTTCTACACTCTGGAACTAAAAGTAATTTTCGTTATTCTCTTTCGTTTGGGGTATCACAATGAGCTAACGTATGTATCATTGCAGTTTAAGCTTCTAGGAACCGAACAAGGATGATTGAGAGACCAGTTTACATGGGAGCTATATCAGGTTATATACCGATTTCGGCCGTACTTGGCACAGTTGTTGGAAGTCATAACAAATCACTTAATGCAAAATTTCAACCAAATCGGACAAAACTTGTGGCTTGTAAGGGCTCAAGAAGTCAAATCGGGCGATCGGTTTATATGGGAGCTATATCAGATTATGGACCGATTTGAACTGTACTTTGCAATCAGTTATTGGAAGTCATAAAAGAACACCTCGTGCTAAATTTCCGCCAAATCGGACAAAAATTGCGGCTTCCATGGACTTTAGAAGTCAAATCGGGAGATCGGTTTATATGGGAGCTATATCTAAATCTTAATCTGATATGGCCCATTTGCAATCCTTAACGACCTACATCGATATTAAGTATCTGAGCAAAATTTCAAGCAGTTAGGTTTACGCGTTCGACCTCTATCTTGACTTCGACAGACGGACGGAAGGACATAGGTAGATTGATTCAGAACGACGAGACGATTAGGAATATATATTTTATGGAGTCTTAGACGAATATTTCGAGGTGTTACAAACGGAATGACTAGATTAGTATACCCCCATCCTATGGTGGTGGGTATAAAAATCCACTTGCCACAACCATCCCCCATTTTAATTATCACAGGCATATGTTTAACAACAACAATACCATAAAACTTGAAAATAATTCCCATAAAATAGCATCTTAAAAAACCTTAACGTATAGCATAATTAAATTTTAATGCTAAACATATTAATTTGTATTAGACACACCTATTGTCGTCATTAGGCCACTGAAACGAAGCCGACAAATAAGCATCTATCTAAGCCTTTCTTATGGGCCAATAAAATTGTTGTTCATATTTTTTTTCTTTTTTTTTTTTCTTTGGAAAAAATTAACATAATATGAATTATGTTTAAATTATGGCAAAACATGCTAATAACTATGTTAACATTTACGAAAATATCAATCATTTTTCTAAACCTAAAAAAAAAAACAATGCATAGAAGCTTGTTCTCTGAATTTTTGATTCCAAGCGCAACAAGAGTTTTAATTAAACTCTTCATACACAGATAAGCCAAAATTCGCTAATAAAGTCTTTTGACTATAGCCAACGAATTATTTTTCCCAAGGGGAAAATTCTACAGTTAATTTGTGTTACCCAACACCACTGTTTAGGGGGTAACTTCGAATGAACGGCCTTTATTGTTTGTGGCTAATTTTTGTTGGTTGTCATTAGTTGGTTTTTTTTTAGATTTTTTTCCACCAAACTATTTTATTTTTTAAGTTTATGTTGCCTAAATGTTGTTTCAGCTTTAATTTGCATAAATCAATTAAGGCTTTTTTGTGTTTTTCTTCCATGTTTTCTGTGGTCATTTGTTATCCGACACCTGTCCCGAAGATTTCGTCAGGTCCATTGATTTGGCAGCCAATTATGTGTTGTGCTATTTTGTTGTTTATCATATCTCAATATAACAGTTTATGAATGAAAGTTTTAAAAATGGTTATTTTGACATAGCTTGATGTGACACAAATTAATCTTATGAATTTTAACTATTAATTTGGAGGAAAAAAATGTTGGTATTAAAGAATTAAAGTGCAAAAATAAACATAATAACACAAAATTTGTATGGAAAATTTTGACAAAATTTAATGTGAAAAAATGGACTAAAAGGAAACTTTTAAATAAATTTTTTATAGAAATAAAACTTTAACATAAAATTGTAAAAAAAATTGTATAAAAATGAAATTTTGAAAAAAAAATTATAGAAGCAAACACTTTTTGTACGAAAATATTTGGAGGACATTTTTTTAAAAAAATAAAAAATTTAACAAAATGTTACAAAAATTTTAAATACTACAAAAAAACAAAATTTTACTATAAAAATAACAAGTAAAAGCTAAGTTTGCCCGGGCCGAATCTTGGATTCTGCAAAAATTTTATACAAAATAAGTTGAGTTGAAGGGAATAATTTTATGGTTTTTGGACCGTACTTGGCACAGTTTTTGAAATTATAACAGAACGAATGTCCAACATTTTAAGGAAGTCGGACGAAAATTGAGGCTTTCAGGCTTTCATATGGCAGCTTTATTAGGTTTTAGACTGATTTGGTCCGTATTTGGCACAGTTGTTGAAATTTGCAATAGAACACCGCAAGGAAAATCTCAGCCAAATCGGACAAAAATTGCGACTTGTAAAGACCGTAGAAGTCAATCGGAAGATCGGTTTATATGGGAGCTTTATCAGGTTATAGACCGATTTAGACCGTACTTGCCACAGTTGTTGGAAGTAGTAACAAAACACTATATGCTAAATTTCAGCCAAATCGGATAAAAATTGCGGCATTCTGGAGCTCTTAAAATCAAATCGGGAGATCGGTTTATATGGGAGCTACATCAAGTTATAAACCGATTTGAACCGTACTAGGCACAGCTGTTGGAAGTCATAACAGAACATCACGTGCCAAATTTCAGCCAAATCGAACAAAAATTGTGGCTTCAAGGGCCTGAAGAAGTCAAATCGGGAGATCGGTTTATATGGGAGCTATATCTAAATCTGAACCGATATGGTCCATTTGCAATCCCCAACGACCAACATCAATACTAAGTATATGTGCAAAATTTCAAGTGGCTAGCTTTACGCGTTCGACCGCTATCTTGATTTCGACAGACGGGCTGACGGACGGTCATGGCTAGATCGACTCACAACGTCGAGACGATCAAGAATATATATACTTTATGGGGTCTAAGACGAATATTTCAAGGTGTTACAAACAGAATGACTAGATTAGTATACCCCCATCCTATGGTGATGGGTATAAAAATAAAAAAAGTCAGAAAAAACAGATTGGGTAGGCTTCAGAAATTACACATATCGCTGAAATCCCCTTTAAATGTGCTAGTTGCAGGGAGACAATTCCGAGACATCATTAAAGCAGCAGCCGCTCGCTTTAAACCAGTCGGTCCCATTGCAGACAGTGGTACTCTCAGATAAGCGTTGTGGGATTCGTTGCTCGGACTCCACTAACTACCAACAGAATCAGGGAGCTGAATATGGAAATATACAGAATACGGAATATCTGGCTAGAACACCCGAAGCAATGTAACTTTGGCACCACTTTAGGCAAGCTTTTGGTTTACTGTTCAATCACTCTCGAACCCCGGAAGAAAGGATGACAGGATCTCAGTTACTTATAGCGATATAACTTTGACACAGTCAATTTATTGAGCATCCCAAGAGTGACAAGGCTAGGAGAAAAACCATTCGTCGTATGCGTGTTCTCCAACAGATGGTCAGCCATCTCAATTTACCATCAACTTACCAAGTTACGAATGTCATTCGTTGTGCCAAGTCATCCAAGTCGTTGGACCCCGAGGGAATCTCTACACTGATCTTGAAGAATCTTTTAAATGTCCTTAACCTTTCTTTGAGCACTCCTCTAGTATCCGATGTTTGGGCAGAGTGATCCCGCTACTGAAGCCTGGAAAGGACCCGAGCAAGGGGGAGTCGGGCAGACCGATCTCCCTTCTCTTACCAGTAACCATAACTCTTGAGGGACTACTCCTCTCGAGCCTCGTTGAAGAATTTCCATTCGCCTAGCATTAGCATGGCGCATTCGCCTAAACAATTTGAAGACATCGCCAACACGACCCTCCGGCCAGGCCTGAAACAAAGGGTCACAAATAATCTGTATTGACGCCAGTAAAAAATGCAAATTTGCCCATGAGCATTAAGGAACCGGAGCAAACTTCTCACATATTAATGAGTGCAGTCCTATTCAGGTTTAAGCTCAGTGATAAGGAGCCTCCTTTTTATAGTAAAGTCAGAACGGCGTACCGCAGTTCGACACCTCTTTTGAGGTGTCACTTTTTACATGGCATACTACCTCACAAATGTCGCCAGTTTTAGGAGGTGATAACCAACGCTGAAAATTTTATGATGTTGACGCCAGTAGTTTTTGGTATTTGGAGATAAGAAGACAAAACCCCTTAAATTGAGAAAGAGAGTTTCCAACGCGGGGTATTATCTCCGGCATTGTTTAATCTCTACCTATCCTCTAATCCACCCCATTCAGACGGCATTGAGATCGTATCATATGCGGACGATTAAACGATCTTAGAATTGAAAAACAAATTTTAATCAAAAGGAAATTTTGAATATATTTTCTTAAAAAAAAGATGTCTTTTGAAAAAAAAGATTCGACAAGAATTAAAATTTCAAGAAATTTTCTCAAAGACATAAAACATTAACAAAATTTTCTTTGGAAATAAAATTTAAGCACAAATGTATTTTAATACTAACCTTATTTTTACATACATTTCCCATAACTTGTTTAAACCAAATTTCGATTTTTTCAGATGTGCATCCTGTTAATGAACTTTACCAGTTGTAAATGTTAATTAAAGCATCTTGAAAATAATTTCTACTAAAGTTTTAAAGGTAAGTTTACAAACTCCTTGATAACGATAATTTTTCATAAAATTTTTTATTTTATATTGGGTTGCCCAAAAAGTAATTGCGGATTTTTCATATAGTCGGCGTTGACAAATTTTTTCACAGCTTGTGACTCTGTAATTGCATTCTTTCTTCTGTCAGTTATCAGCTGTTACTTTTAGCTTGCTTTAAAAAAAAGCATAAAAAAGTATATTTGATTAAAGTTCATTCTAAGTTTTATTAAAAATGCTTTCTTTTAAAAAATCCGCAATTACTTTTTGGGCAACCCAATATATTTTTTTAAGTTAAGTAAACCGATTTTAAAAGATAGTCATTTTTAATGTAGTTTAGGTCGAAAAGGAGAACACGGTCTATAAAGTCTCTCATTATTTCTGTCCATATAGCTGTAAAAACTCCTACTTTTGGGGGAATTTGGTTTTTAGTTGAGTTTATTTTTCTTTTAACTCCTACAGATGGCGCTGTTGCATTTTTCAAAGTCATTCTGTTGTTATATTTGAGGTTTTGATTCAATTTTATCCATATTTTTGTATGGATAAACTAGACTTATTGCTATGATAGTGCGCCTTTACTCACCAGTAGATGTCGTAGCAGATGTATTGTAGAAATATTAAAGCATTGTATCCCAAATGCCAAAAACTTTTCAAATATGTCATGTTCCTTTAAATGTAAAATATGACGAAGCATTTTTTCAAACACCCCCTTTAAAAAAAAACTCTAAAAACAGCAATTCTTGCTTTTTTCACTAAGATTTCCCTTTGGAAACTTTTTGCTGATATCTGCTCCTTTTTTTAATCTAAATGCTCGTTTTTCAAGATGAGCTCTGGTTGATTATCCTTACCATGAATACAGATTTATTTGGTGTATTCCGTTGGAAAACAGTTTTCAACCTTCAATGATTTATCGACAGTGTTCTTTTTTTTAATTTTTGCAAAATACCAACACACCATTAAAATTAATTACAGACCAGGCCTATAATATCTTCTCATTGATTTTTTTGTATGTGCCAAATAACAAAAATTCCCATAAATCCTTTGGCAATCGCAGAATCAGAGAAAATAACCACCTTTGCGGCATAATCATTAAGGAAAATTATTGATTACAATTTTGCAAATATATCGATAACAATTAAAATACAAAAAACCTCCTTTAATATACAATGTCTGCTGTTTTGGTCGCTCATGTTTCGTATGTGTGTCGCCTGTCCAGAATAAGACTATCAGGATTTAAATCACACACACTCGACAGATCAACGACGACTATGGAGCAAAGATGTTACAATGGAAATACCAAAGGGACACCCATTGCCATTACCCTTTTAGTTATTGGGTCTTTCTCCATCTCTTGAACAACAACAATAATGGCATGGTGATATTTTAACATTTTTTGTGTAGGCCGAGTTGAAAATACACATTTTCTTATATACGAGTATATCCCCTTCCACGCTGTGTGCCTGGTGATTGGCGTCCAATACAAAGAGTGGCTGCAGCAGCAGCATCATCAATCGCAACAGACCTCTGGATTAGGGTATGTGGGTAAAAATAACGTACGTGGCCATTCTAAAGATGGTAATGAAGTCAAGTTGAGACTGTGTAGTTATGGCTATGCTTATAAGGAGAGATTGTAGTGTTTTTTTTTCTTTATATGCATAAACGCATAACGCCTCCTTTTTGCGCTAAACTTTAATAACAATACTGTAAAGCTGCCACAGACTGAATGCTTGGCTAGCTGCCTGGCTATCCTAGCATTGGGTAGAGGCAGTCAAATTTTAGATTTTCCCTGCGATTTTGTTGTGAATCTATACTATTGGCAAGGCAAGGCCTTTTATAGGAAAATTATAGGCGCAGTGTGTGTTATTGTTCACGTAGTATATACTACATAGGTAGTGTTGCGCCATCATGTACTTCCTCGTATATTGTAAATTCTAAAGAATTTTAAATTATATGCGTTTTATCTTTTTGCCATAAATCGTGGAGTTTCATTGATTTTCACAGCCTAACTTGGTCGCCTTTGTGGGCTCTTGAAGATACGTAGACATACAAAAGTGTACCAGTTCAATAGATTGTTATAGTTTTGTTGTAGTGATATTATACCCACCACCAAAGGAAGGGGGTATACTAATCTAGTCATTCTGTTTGTAACACCTCGAAATATTGATCTCGGACCCCATAAGGTATATATATATTCTTGATCGTCTCGACATTCTGAGTCGAAATTGCCGTGTCCGTCATAATCACGATAGCGGTTCAACGCGTAAAGTTAGCTGCTTGAAATTTTGCCCAGATACTTAATATTGATGTAGGTCGTTGAGGATTGCAAATAAGCCACATCGGTTCAGATTTGTATAGCTCCTATATAACCCGATCTTCTGATTTGACTTCTTGAGGCCCTGGAAGCTGAAATTTTCAAACTATTACGCTAAAATTTTGCATGTGGTGTTCTGTTATGTCTTCCGACAACAGTATCAAGAACGGTGCAAATCGGTCAAGAACCTGATATAGCACCCATATAATCTGATCTCCCGATTTGACTCCTTGAGCCCCTAGAAGTCTTAATTTTCATCCGATTTGGCTGAAGTTTACACATAGCCTTCTGTTATGAATTCCAACAATTATGACCAGTAATGTCCAAATCTGTGTATAACCTGATATAGCTCCCATATAAACCGATCTACCGATTTTACTTCTTGAGCCCCGAAAAGCCTCAGTTTTCATCCGTTTTGGCTAAAACGTGGCGCATAGTTTTCTGTTACGACTTCCAACAACTGTGCCAAGTACGGTTTAAATCAGTTTTTAACCTGATATAGCTCCCATATAAACCGATCTGCCGATTTGACTTCTTGAGCCCTTAAAAGCCGCAATTATAAGACGATTTGGCTGAAATATGGCTCATAGTTTTCTGTTATGACTCTCAACAACAGTGCTAAGTACGGTCCAAATCGGTCAAGAACATTATATAGCTCCCATATTAACCGATCTCCCGATTTGACATCTTGAGTCCTTACAAGTCGCGATTTTTATCCGATTTGGGTGAAATTTTGCATATAGTGGTTTATTATGACTCTCAACAACTGTGCCAAGTACAGTCCAAATCGGTGTATAACCAGATATAGCTACCAAATTTTAGCAGAATCCATGGTGGTGGGTTCCCAAGATTCGGTCCGGCCGAAAAAAATTAGTTACAAATCCTTAACAAAGAACTATCAAAAGGATGAAAGACAAACAGCTTTACAAGGCTGTATATCCTACTATCTTTAAATGTGGTTGTAGAGACACTGATGCTGCGAAACCTGGTCCTATGATTTACTGTGGCTGAGAGTAATTGACAAATGTCATGACATTCTCTCCTGAATCATTCGAGATTTTTGAACAAAACATTTGAAACAGCTGTTTCGCTCGAATGTCTAATGTCTCAATTTATCCCCCGACTCATAATGGATAACACATTCAGAGGTGCTGTTTACATTTTTCAGGAGGAAAACTCTGAAATGACAATAAAACTACCCGTCCCGAAGGGAAAGGGAAATAAAACTACCTGGCAAGAAACAAGAAAAAGGGGTAACAAAACTACCTGTTCTCAAGGGAAAGACTAACAAAACTAGGAAAGGGTAGTTAAACTACACTCGCTCAAAGAAAGGGTAATGAAGTTGCCTGTCCTCAAGAGAAAGGGTAATAAAACTACCTGTTCTCAAGAAAAAGGACTATACAATTTCCCTGATGAAACAACCCTTCCACAGGGGATAGGGTAATAAAACAACCCTCCCTTAAGGGAAAAGGTAATAAAAGCAGCCGTCTTAATGGAAAAGGAATAATATAAGTACCCTTCCTCATAAGAAAGGGTAATAAAACTACTCTTCCTCAAGGGAAAGGCTAATAAAATTACTATTCCTTAAGATAACGGGTATGAAAACTACCTTTCTGAACGAGACCCATAATCAACGGAAAGGGTAATAAAACTAGCTTTCTTTTGGGAAAAGGGTAATAAAACTACCCTTGTCCAAGGGAAAGGGTGATAACAGGGTGATAACTACCCTTCCTTATCAGAAATTGTAATAAAGCAACCCTTTCTCATGAGAAAGGGTAAAAAACTACAATTCCTCATGAGAAAGGGTATTAAAACTACCCAACCTCATGAGAAAGGCTAATAAAACTACCCTTCCTCATGAGAAAAGGCAATAAAACTACTCCTCCTCAAGGAAAAGGGTAATAAAATTATCATTCCTAAGGGAAAGGTTAATAAAACTACCCTCCTCAAGTGAAAGGGTTTTAAAACTACCCTTCCTCAAGGGAAGGAGGAAACACGGGACAAAGGATTAAAAATACCATCCCTCAAGGGAAAAGGGTACTAAAAGTACCCTTCCTCAAGCGAAAGGGTGAAAAAGTTTCCTTCCTCAAGGGAAAAGGCTACTAAAAGTTTTCTTCCTTAATGGAAAGGGTAATAAAAGTTATGTTCTCAAGGTTAAAGGTAATAAAAGTACCCTGCCTCAAGGAAAGAGGTAATAAAATTACCCTTCCTTAAGGAAAGTGGTAATTAAACTACCCTTTCTTAAGGAAAGTGGTAATAAAACTACTCTATATCCAAGGAAAAGGGTAATAAAACTACACTCCTCATGAAAATATGTAATATAACTACCTTTCCTCGTGAGGAAGGGTTTTGAAAATAGTCTTCCTCAAGGTAAGCTACAATATAATAAAAAATAGTCTTCCTCAAAGTAAAGTGTAATAAAACTTGACTTCCCCATGGTAAAGGGTAATAAAACTTACCTTTCGCAAGTTAAAGGGTAATAAAGTAAGGTATAAAGTAAGGGTAATAAAGTAAAGGTAATAAAAGGGTAATCTTTCCCCAATGTAAAGAGTAATAAAACAAACCTTTCCCACGGGAAGGGGTAGTAAAACTAGCCTTCCCCAAGGTAACCCATACTCAAGAGTAAATAAAGAAGGTAATTACACTACCGTTACCCAAGGTGAAGGGTAATAAAACTACCCTTGCCCAAGGAAGAGGGTAATTACACTACCCTTCCCCAAGGAAGAGGGTAATTACACTACCCTTTCCCAAGGTAAAGGATAATTTAACTATATTTCCTAAGGAGAAAGGGTAATAGGACCACCCTATTCCAGGAGAGAGGGTAATAAAACTTTCGTTTCCCAGTAGAAAGGGTAATAAAGCTACCCTCACTCAAGAAAAAAAGAAAATAAATCTACACTTCACCCAAAGAAATGGTATTGTAATTACTCTTTGTTTAGGGAAGGGTGGAGTTTTTACCCTTTCCCCCTAGTGAAGTTTATGACTCATATTGAAGTATCAGTAAAGTGGCTATGCTGATAATCGTTAACCCCATGATAAGCCTTGCGAGTTTTTTAAAGACTTTAGGTCCTTCTTTTCTAAGCTCTCTAAGCATTTAAGGTCTCTATTGAAATATGAAAATCCTATTGATTTAAAAAAAAATTGATTTTTTTACATTTTTAACACGGGTCTTCTATCTTTTTGTCAAAATGTCACGTCTTATCATTTGGTGGTGGCGTCATCGTCTCCTTGTTCCATAGATATTGAACATTTACTATTGTTGTCGTTTTTCTTTTATTTTTTGCACCATTGGCTGTTGACTTGAGTTGCAAATGGCACGCGGCAAACAATGTTCAAGATCATTGCCATTTTTGGTGATTATTGTTGCGCGAGGCTGAAGCAAAAATAATACAACAAAGCTAAACCAAAACCACCAGCGGCATTACGGAGAAGTGGTAAAGATGGGGAAGAGGTGAAGAGGAGTAGGTGTAGTACAAAGAGCAAAGTGGCCAGAGTGTGTGTTGTAGCTTATGTTGGAAAACTTGTTCCAACAGAGCAGATGAGGTGGCAGCCAGTAGTTGTAATGTTGTCGGTCTATTCTACTACTACCAAACTACCAGTTGTTGCTGTGTTTTGTTGGCTGTCTGTCTGTTGTGGTTGTTGATATTTTTGTGGTAAACAACAAGTGTTGCTGGTGGTTTATTAAAATAATCCCAAGTCAAAGCCAGGCCTTAACCGCAACAACAATAGTTTCAATGTTTGTTTGTTTGGGAAAAATCATAGCTTCCAGGCGTGTTTAGCAGAGCGATACTTAGATAAGCTGCCCCCCAAAAATACAACAACGACGTCAACTACCAATTTAACACTATTTCGAATAGCTAGAAGCCCCTTAACAACCTCTGGGCTTTTTTTTGGGGGGGGGGGGGGGGGCAGAGAAGGAAGGAAAACAATATTTCGGTCAAAAATTTGTTCAAATTGGCCACAAATACTAATGACTGTAGGCGCAAATTTAAGTTTTGATTCTCTTTGTTAGTGAGAATGAGAAGGGGCGGTGGGTAAATTGTAGCAAATGTTGAATAAGTGGCTGATCATAAACATGTTTCTAACATTTTGTGGGTGCTCGATTTTGTTGTTGTTTTTTTTTGCGATTTCATGTGAATGAGGGAACTTTGGCATTGCTTTTGTGTGGTTTCCTTTGCAAAATGTATGATTCATTCGCTTCTGTGGCTGCAATGTGGGGGTTTCGTTGCATTAGCTTTTGGGATATTCATATATGCTGGCTGCTGCATTGCCGGCAATGCTATTTTATTGGCAATGTGTCAAACGTCTTCAATGTCATCAAATAAAGAGAGCTTCAGCAGTGAAAAAAATATAGCTGGCATACAAAAAAGGCTATTTGAGGAAATTTTGGAATTTAAAATTTTTTATTTAAATTATAAATACAAAAAAATATATAGTTTTTTGATCAATTTTTGAAACGAAGTAGATACATTAGAAATTTTTTCCAATTTTTTTCACTCAAATAAATTTTAGTTGTCTTGTTTTGCTTTTTATCTTAATCGCTTAATATTATTACAGTATTTCTTTACGAATACATTATTTTAAGAAAATTATTCTGGGAAACTTAATTTTTATACCATTTTAAAAAAATGTTACTTAGGCTATTTTGCTGTCACCAACCACCAACTCTCAATTGATATCCTTCTATAATGCAAATCGTGCAATAATATACATAGCAGGAAGGATCTTCATATGTAAAGCCTACAAGGCTTATAGATGCTGGGTACTTTGAAGAAGAGCGATAGATATCAACTAGGAAAGATTTTTGAGATATGGCGAGGCCAATGGCACACGCGTGGAAACCAAGCTGTCCTTCAGATCCTGAATCCATACTTGGTAGAATAAGGATCTATAATCCCAATCTTTCAACTACCGACTGGATAGTTAGGATAAGGCTGATGGCAAGCGGAAACCTGCAGTATTCGTACTAAACTTCGTCTGTCTCACATAGATCAACAAGTCTGAAGGCATTGGGTCCTACGGATTCAACAAGTTTAAGCATTGGGGGAGTCAGGAGACAACTCAGTAGTAGTTGTTGTTGAAGGATTGTCTAAGGAGCTCTCAGCCACATCTCTTAAGTCTGGCGGATTGCAGGAGACTGAAAATCTAGCTGCCACGAACAAATGAGGAGAGGAAGACGTTGAGATGGGACCCAAAAATCTCTATGTGGGTAGTTCATTCGGTTGGATTGGATCTTGGATCAAAGCGTGCGACAGCGGAGAAGGACGGAGCTCAAAGGGTACTTCGAGGTGCAAAATCTGCAGCTGAAGGAGCATCTAAAGAGGAATCGTCCATACCGTAAGTGTCCATTTTTTTGAGGAAGAGTGAACGCAATGCTTTCTCAACTGCCCCTGGATACGCAAGGAAACTCATTATGACAAGATCAGACGAATCTTGTGAGAATGAAATCTTGTGAGACGAGTGATGGAATCCTGACTATGGTCCGGATTCCTGGCAGTGGTGCGGAATCCTGACTATGGTCCGGTTTCTACAGATAAATTTCCATCGTTGTAAGGCCTCGTCGGCGGCACTAAAGTTCCTCCTGATGGCAGGGGGTCTTGACATGGTTCTTATCCAGGAACCATGGGTATGTGGGAAATGGTGGGCACATTTTGCTTTTTTCTCGTAACTCACTGTCGGCTATGAATTCGAGATAAAAATACTCCCAAATACTACAATAAATGGTGGTTGTTTTTCAAAATTATCTACTCAACAGCAACTTGTTGGTTTTACTCTATCACCAGTGTCTCGCTCTTCAGTAGTCTTGAGTAAAAAGTATATACATTCTTGAGACTCGTAAAACTATAAGACAAACCAGCTAAGTCTGTCCATCTGGCTGCCTGTCTGTCTGTCCATCCGTCTGTTGAAATTACGTTATGCCTTAAAATTAAGGTATTGAGCTGAAACTTTGCCTAGATTATTTTTTTGTCCATAAGTTGAAAGATGGGCTTTATCGGACCAAAGCTTGATATAGCCCCATATAGACCGATCTCCCGATTTAGGGTCTTAGGCTCATACAAGCTGTATTTCGATATTGCTGCTATAAGTTCAGAATCGTGTATTCACCGGATTTTTATGAAATGATTTTTGTATATACCCAAGGTAGTGGATATTCGGCCCGGCCAAGCTTAATGCCTTTTTACTTGTTTTGTTTTCGTTTGTTCAAAGATATTTCTGAGAATCTTCATTTTTATTTCAATTTGAATTCATTTAATTTTTTTTTCAACATAAAGAGTCCCACTCCCACAATCCCCAACCAAAGAAATAAACAACCACTCATGAGTGCCAATGCGAAAATCAAATTCCTCCTTTACTTTGATATCTTATTTAGGGAAGAAAAAAAAACGAGGTCGTTTTGTAAGACCACCTCTTTGTCGCTGTACCAGAGTTTAGAGTTTCATTAAAAACCCTTTTTGTCTCGAGCACTACTACAAAGCTTGGGCTGTTCTCGCATTTGCAAAAGGCTATGGTTTATTGTAAAGATTTCGTGCGATAACCTACTCTGGACAGAGGAAAAAAAGAAAAACACAACAGAAGTAAACATAACAAAAACAAACCTTTTCAGATTCATTTGTTGGCCACCCATCAAAAGGGTAGGGCTATCTAAGGCACGTAGTAAGGTAAATTAAAAAAAACTAGTAAGACTGCTTAATTTCTTACAAAATTTCTCATGAACATTCCATTAAGGAACAGTCGATACTTCTCTCATATCAATGAGTGCAGTTCGATTAAAGTTTAGCTCAATGACAAGGGGCTTCCATTTTAATGGCGAGTCCAAACAGTGTGTCGCATAGCGACACCACTTGGTACAGAAGTTTTAACATGGCAGGATACCTCACAAATGTAGCCAGCATTAGTGAGGAAATAACCACCGCAGATTTTTATACCCTCCACTGTAGGATGGGGTACATTAATTTCGTCATTCGGTTTTGTCATTCTCATTTAATGTCGATCTAGCCATGTCCGTCCGTCCGTCTGTCTGTCTGTCGAAAGCACGCTAACTTTTCAAGGAGTAAAGCTATCCACTTGAAATTTTGCACAAAATCCTCTTATAGGTGTAGGCCAGTTGGGATTGTAAATGGGCCATATCGGTCCATGTTTTGATATAGCTGCCATATAAACCGATCTTGGATATTGAGCCACTACAGGGCGCAATTTTTATCTGATTTGGCTGAAATTTTGCATGAGCTGTTTTGTTATAATTGCCAACAACTGTGCTAAGTATGGTTAAAATCGGTTCATAATCATATAGAGCTGTCATGTAAACCGATCTGGGGTCTTGACTTTTTGAGCAATTCCTATCCGATATGACTGAAATTTTGCACGACGTGTTTCTTCATGACTTCCAACAACTGTGCCAAGTATGGTTAAAATCGGAACATAGCCAGATATAGCTGCCATATAAACCGATCTTGAATCTTGGCTTCTTGAGCCACTAGAGCACGCAATTCTTAACCGATTTGGCTGATATTTGGCATGAGATGTTTTTTTTATGATTTTTAACAACTGTGCCAAGTATGGGTGAAATCGGTGCATAACCTGATATAGCTGTCATATAAACCGATCTGGGGTCTTGACTTCTTGAGCCTTTAGAGGGCGCAAATTCCATCCGATTTTGTTGGAATTTTACATGACGTGTTTCGTTATGACTTTCAACCACTGAGCAAAGTATGGTTTAAATTGGTCCATAACCAGATATAGCTGCCATATAAACCGATCTGGGATCTTAACTTCTTGAGCCTCTATAGGGCGGAATTACTATCTGATTTGAGTGAAATTGTGTACAACGGCTTCTCCCATGACCTTCAACATACGCGTCAAATATGGTCTGAATCGGTCTAGAGCCGAATACAGCTCCCTTATAAAACGATCTCCCTATTTTACTTTTTGTGCCACTAAACGGCGCAATTCTTATTCGATTTGCCTGAAAGTTTACACAATGACTTCTACTATGGTCTTCAACATTCATTCCATTATGGTCCGAATCGAACCATAACTTGATATAGTTCCAATAGCATAGCAATTATTTTCTTTTATCCTTTCCTTTCATTGGTTTGCCTAAAAAGAGACACCGGGAAAAGAACTCGACAAATGCGATCCATGGTGGAGGGTATATAAGATTCGGCAAGGCCGAACTTAGCACGCTTTTACTTGTTTTTATGTTCACGCCCTGATTTGAACTCTGGCGTTCGACGTTATAGGCGGATAAGCTAACCTCTGCTCCTCGGTTTTGGCAGCAATATCAGATTGTAAAGCGATTTGGACAGAACTTAAATTAGTATATGGATGTTCTTAGGGAAATCAATAATCAGACAATTATTGCGTCATAGGCGGGCATGCTAATCGCCTATGAGCAATGTAAGGTTGTAAACCGATTTGGACAGCACTCAAAAGAGTAGATGGATGTCCTTAGAGAAATCAATAATCCTATAATTATTGCACCCTTTAGTTGCTCATGAAGTCAAATAAGGGGATCGATTTATATGAGAGCTATATCCATCCACCACTCAGCCATAATCCTAAACGTTCTTGATCATAAAGAAATTTAAATCCGAATTTTAAGTGAATAACTCTATTGTTCGGAAGATATCAATGATATTAATAGACAGAAGGACAGACATTGCCAGATCTGCTTAAAATGTAATGGAGACCAAGAAAAAATTACTTTATATGGTCTTACACCAATATTTCTAGATATATGTTAGAGGAGCCCACCGTAGCGCATAGGTTAGCATGTCCGCCTATGACGCTAAACGCCTGGGTTCGTATCCTGGCGAAACCATCAGAAAATTTTTTCAGCGGTGGTTTTCCCCTCCTAAAGCTGGCAACAGAAGTTTGCCCCTGTTCCTTACTGGCAAAATTTGCATTTGCATGTTAGAGGATTTTAAAACTAAAATTAGCCTTCCTCCAAAAAATAGTGGGCCCCATATTGCCCATCTCTGTATTTTAAATGAACCCAATAAAGTAAATAAGGTCTACGTTTCACAACCTTTATGACCACCACCACCACTCAGCCATAATCCACTTGGGCCACCACCAACCATCACCACACCAACTCTAGCCATTCCCTGAGTTGTCCTGGTCATCTACTGCTTGCCTTTTAGGCATTCTGCCACTTCTCGCCACACACCGGGAAAAATAAGTTGCTTAACACAAAGAAATGCATGCACATGCGCTTGTAGTTTTAGGATTGTTTTTTTTTTTTCTTCATTTCGTTGCAGCGATTTGTTTTTGTTGCATTTGCTCTTTTGAATTTTGCAAATGCTGTTGTTCTTGTTACTGTTGTTGTTATTGGTTTTTTCCAGCGCAAACATGCGATACTCGCAAAAAATGTCTGTAAACAAACAAGTTCAATTACCAGGGAGTCTCTTTTGTTTGTTCGTTTGTAATTTTTCGGTCGCATTTGGTATGTGAACCTAACATTCAAAACATTCCGTGGACTGGTTGTACATGGATATGTCCGTGCCTGTGTGTGGACTACAACAACCTACAATTTAAGCGAGCAATTGATGGGACGAATGGAGCTGTGAGCATGCGCAAACACTGTATGTTGGCTGTCTGATTGCCTGCCTGCCTGGCTAGCACACACAGAACTTATTGTGTGGTAGCATGATTTAGTCACCAGGCTTTAAGGTTAAAGTGGTAAAGAACGTGATATGTGAGAATCTATTCATCTACATTGTAAAGGGATATCCCTTTTGATTTTTTTTTCGTTTTGAGAGGGGGAGCAAAGTCTTTGGAATTTTTTTGGTTGTATAAACAAAAGGTAGTGATGTATTTTCCAATGATAAAGGAATAAAAGTTCCTTAATTGAAATCTGAGTAGCCATTGTAAACCACCCCCTTTTTTAGAAATTAAAACAAGACTTAGTGCGATTTCCTTGAAGTTTTCTTCATCCCTTTTATCGAGTTTGCCTTAGACGATATGAAATTCCTTTCTTGTTGTCCCTATGACGTTTTAATGATAAGGCATAGCATAGGCACTTCACCTGCATTTCTTATAAAACTTAACCCGTAAGGAAAGGCAAAAGTCGTGCGGTGCCGTCTTTATAATACCCTACATTAACCCTATATGTACAAAGTGGGAGCTTAATCTAGTTTTGAACCAATTTTGATGAATCTCGGCGAATTTTTTTAGATGGGTTATTAAACAATCCGTATCAAATTTCGAGTAAATATTTTCAACTGTAATAACTATGTTTGACAAATGACAACATTATTGCAAATTACCCAAAATCTGACGAACATATATTGGATTGCCCAAAAAGTAATTGCGGATTTTTCATATAGTCGGCGTTGACAAATTTTTTCACAGTTTGTGACTCTGTAATTGCATTCTTTCTTCTGTCAGTTATCAGCTGTTACTTTTAGCTTGCTTTAGAAAGAAAGTGTAAAAAAGTATATTTGATTAAAGTTCATTCTAAGTTTTATTAAAAATGAATTTACTTTCTTTTAAAAAATCCGCAATTACTTTTTGGGCAACCCAATATATGGAAGCTACGTCTAAATCTGAGCCGGTTTCGACCAAACTTCTTAGATATTGTGGTAGTCATTGAGGAAAGAGTTGTACAAAATATTTGGCCAGATTGGTCGATAACTGCGCTTGCAGTGGCTCTGGAAGTGAAAATCGGGCGAAATACAAACATGGCAGATATATCTAAATCTGAACCGACTTCCATTAAATTCACCAGTAAGTCATTAGGATCAAAAATCGGGTTACCGATTTCGAGCAAACTTCTTACATATTTTGGTAGTCGTCGAAGAAAGCCTTGTGCAGAATTTTGGGGAGATTGGTCTATAAATGCGCTTGCAGTGGCCTTAGGAGTGAAAATTGGGCAGTATATATATATGAAAACTATATCTAAATCTTAACCGATTTCTATGAAATTTACCAGTTATGACAATATGAGAAAATCCTTCCTACTAAGTTTCGAGAGAATCGGTTAGCAAATGAAAACTTTTTGCAATATTAGACTATTTCTAAATCTGAACCGATTTTGAGCAACCTTCTTACATATTTTGGTAGTATTTTGGTATTGACTAATCTAGCCAAAATTTTCCACAACGCTTTCTTCAATGACTACCAAAATATGTAAAAAGGTTGCTAAAAATCGGTTCAGATTTAGATATAGTCCCCATATATATTTTCGCCCGATTTTAAGAAATATAGCATATATATATATATTGGGTTGCCCAAAAAGTAATTGCGGATTTTTTATATAGTCGGCGTTGACAAATTTTTTCACAGCTTGTGACTCTGTAATTGCATTCTTTCTTCTGTCAGTTATCAGCTGTTACTTTTAGCTTGCTTTAGAAAAAAAGTGTAAAATAAGTATATTTGATTAAAGTTCATTCTAAGTTTTATTAAAAATGCATTTACTTTCTTTTAAAAAATCCGCAATTACTTTTTGGGCAACCCAATAAAAGCTATATCTAAATTTCTATGAAATTAACCGGTAATGACGAGAGTCAAGAAAAAATCCTACCTGCCACATTTCGACATTTCGTCATTATTACTTCAAATCGGACGAACATATATATGGGAGCTATATCCAAATCTGAACAGATTTTTTCCAATTTCAATAGATAGATGAAAACTGCGACCTGTACTTTGAACACAAATTAACATGAACAGCCAGACAGACAAATAGACGGACAGACGGACATAGCTAATTAGAATCAAAACATGATTCTGAGTCGATCGGTATACTTATCGATGGGTCTATCTCTCTTCCTTCTGTTACAAACAAGTGCACTAAGTTATAATACCCTGTACTGCAGTGGTGGTGTAAGGTATAAAAAGTAAGCAAAAATACCCTACACGATGGATAGCAAGTGACAAGTTTTTTGAATGGCTTTTTCAATATATAAGAGCTATGACGACCGTAATTGTCACGGCTGTTAGAAGTTTTTTAAAAAATTCAAATTTCAGGCAAATTGAATAATAATTTCGCCCTCTAGGGGCTCAGGAAATCAAATCAGGAAATATGAAAGCTTTGTTATAGGAAGTAAAAGCAAAACACCTCATGTAAACTTTCAGTCATATCAGATAAAAAAATTCGCCCTCTACAGGCTCAGGAAGTCAAGATGCTATATCGGTTTATATGGCAGCTATATCAAGCCATAAACCGATTTGAACCATTCTTGGCACAGGTAATGGAAGTCAAAGCAAAAGACCACATGTCAAATTTCATTCATATTGGATAAGAATTGGGCCCGCTAGATTCTCAAAGAGTCAAGAGACGAGATCATTCCAAAAATAAAAAAAAAACTGAATTTTTCTGAGAACGAAAATTCAAATTGAAAAAAATTTGAAAAAGAAAACGAATTGAGACCTCCTAATAATTCTTTTTGAATTTTGAATTTGAATTTTGTGTTTAAAAACTACAAATAAATTCTGCCCTTTTTTACAAAAATCCCCAAAAATTTCCCCGTTTTTAGCAAATTTACTGTGGAGTATACAAAAATTGTTTGGTGCAAACCAGTTTTTGCATGAGTTTAGGGGCCACATGAAGTAAAAAAACATTAGCCTGAATGGGGGATCTGGGCTTTGCATTTTGAGTTCTAGGGATTTTCCAATTTTTTTTTATACAAAATGGGCCTAGCAGCCTACACTGAGAACCCTGGGACTGAGATCTGTGTTAGACTGCCTGACCATAATACGGTCCTGCAGGCGGAGATCCGGGCGATCACGGAATGCGTGAAGTGGTTAACCCGAAGCCTTTCGGCTCGACGCAGTCCGACTTAAGGGCGTGGGCGACGAATGCGCATGCAACATTGTGGAACAGCGAAACGATCGGTAGGACGCGAAAATCCTATGGGGGATCCATATCGTGAGAAGACGAGGCTATTACTGAAAGAAAGTAAGGAGGAAGTCAGTATATCTGTTGGTATCATAACGGGACACATAGGACTACGAGCCCACTTATGTAAAATCGGTGCGGCAGGTGATAGCATGTGACGTTGGATCATTTCCTTTATCATTGCCCGGCTTTCGGGTCTAACAGATACCCGCACTTAGGTGGAGAAACAATACCAGACATGAACCAACTTAGGGAGTGGTTTTGAAAACAAATAAGGATTTTGTAAGTGCCAAGTACGGTCCAAATTGGTCTATAATCTGATACAGCTCCCATATAAACCGATCTCCCGATTTGATATATTAAGCCCCTGGAAGTTGCAATTTTTGTCCGATTTAGCTAAAATTTTCACATAGTGTTGTGATATTGATTGACCTACTATTGATGTAGGTTGTTGGGGATTGCAAATGGGCCATATCGGTTCAGATCTCCCATATAAACTGATCGCCGGTTTGATTTCTTGCATCCCTGGAAGCATCAATTTTTCTCCGATTTGCAGATGTTATGACTTCCAACAACTGTACGAAGTACGGTCCAAATCGGTCTATAACCTGATATAGCTCCCATATACACCGATCACCCGATTTGACATCTTTAGCTTCCAGGAGTCGCAATTTTTGTCCGATTCAGGTACAATTTTGCACATAGTGTTCTGCTATGACTTCCAACATCTTTGACAAGTACGGTTCAAATCCGTCTGTAAACTGGTATATTTCCCATATAAACCGGTTTTTCGATTATCCTTGTTCAGTTCCTAGAAGCTTTAATTTTTGCTGGTTTGACAGAAGTTCGGTGTGTAGAATAAAATTATGCCCTTCAACAAAATTTAGATGTATAAGCTGATACAGCTCGCACATAAACCGATCTCTCGTTTAGAAACTTCAAGTTGTACTTATTTGGCTAAAATTTGGTACGTAAAATACACATATGTCTTTAACTATATTGAATTGTGGACATTTTTTGCAGAATCAATGGTGGTGGGTTTCCAAGATTCGGCTCGGCCAAAGATTACTTGTTAATTTTTAACAAAACTTTTTAAGGAAATATTTATTTCTTTTTTTTTCAATGCAGAACATTGTCCGTAAAATTCTCCCAACCACTTTACATAACAAAAAAAGTCTTGCCTTTTTGCGTGATTTTCGTGAACATTCCTTTCTCTACTTGTTTTCGAATTTGTTGTATTGCATTCCTGTTGCTCTCACTTAGAACACAAGAAAAAGGCTTCCTTTTTGTCTATGTGGCGTTCCAATAACATGACATAGCTTTAGCTGATGTGGCCCGTTTTTAAGTCTGCTGGACTTTATGCTGGCCTGTCTCCCTGCCTTCTATGGGGAATTTTCAAATGCCTTTGTGAAAATCAATTTCATTTCGAAAATTGGCAAACATCTGCCAAAACAAGTTCGATTTATCACAGATTCCTTACAACACACACACAGGCTTTGTAAACACTTCTCTGTTTGAACAAAAAAAAAAAGCAAAGTAACAAAATCAGCGGTCATGTCCATGATATGGACTTGACTCTCGACAGCAGCGCCGGGGCATCAGCAGCAAACAACCTAAAAATATTTTCGCTGAAGTAACAAAATGAAAGCCTTAAGTATTGAACATTCACGTACCACTATATCCGAATCCAAACATTTTACATTGACTGGCGATTGAGTAAGGCAGAAAGGTATTTGGAATGGTTTCTTCTTAGACTGTGCAGGCAGGTACATAAAGTGCAACAGCCACTTCATACAGAGCTCAACATTATAATGCATGCCAGGAATCGAACAAAGTCTGCAACCGGAAAACAAAATCCCAATGCTGTTTGATGTTGTTAGGCGTCGGTCGTTGTAGTTGCCGTCGACATCGCATCGTCATCATCATCATCATCATCGGTGGAGCTTGGTTGGCCAAACCAACCAACAAACAACATCAGTAAATGATAAAAGAATTGGTTTAAGAAAGCAGCGTGTAAACCCAGCTACAAAAGAATTCTTGGGCTATGGCTTTCTTTTGGTCTCCAGGTCTCACTTGCGTCCATCGCCTTCCCTCTTCTACTCTTGCAGTTTATTATACATTTTGCCAATAGTGAGAGGTTTACTTTGGCTAAAGGTTTGCTGGAAAAATTGTCTTTTGGAATGCGGTTTTGTCAGTTTTTTGAAAGGAAAGCTGAGCAACAATCTAAACCTTTTCTTCTTAGCCTTTTTTTTTGTGGCTTAAACGAGTGATTTCATTTTTGGAAAGTTTTGTTTCTTCTGGTTATTCTCTTAAAAAATTCTGGTGACAAAGAAATTGTTTATAAAATAATAAAGTAGGGAAAGCTGAGGAGAGGACATCGACATTTTAAGGAGAAAGAACAAATGGTTTTCCCAAAGAACAAATGGTTCCTAAACGCTATAAAAGTGGATCAGTAGTAATAAATCCGTTTATAGGAACTCCTTGCGAGGCCACCGTAGCACAGAGGTTAGCATGTCCGCCTATGACTCTGAACGCCTGAGTTCGAATCCTGGCGAGACCATCAGAAAAAAATTTTCAGCGGTGGTTTTCCCCTCCTAATGCTGGCAACATTTGTAAGGTACTAAGTCATGTAAAACTTCTCTCCAAAGAGGTGTCGCACTGCGGCACGCCGTTCGGACTCGGTTATAAAAAGGAGGCCCCTTAGCTTAAAACTTGAATCGGACTGCACTCATTGATATATAAGAAGTTTGCCCCTGTTCCTTAGTGGAATCTTCATGGGCAAAATTTGCATTTGCAAGCTACCAAAACAATTCGTTTAACGCCGTTAGATTATCAAACTAATTGATTTGAAGCCCATAATTTAACTAGTTCTTCAAGTTAGATAATTTTTTCTCAGGAAACAAGAGAATTTCTTTAGATTCTACCCTGTTCCTTAATGGATTGTTCAAGGGAAATTTACAACAGTAGTTTGAAACCCCCAGATATGGAACCAATTGGTTTGAAGCCAATAAGGCATCAAATCAGTTGGTTTAAGGATAGTAAGTTACCAAGCCATCGTACCGCAGAGGTTAGCATGTCCTCCTAAGACGCCGAATGCCTGGATTGGAATCCTGGCGAGACCATCAGACAAATTTTTCAGCGGTGGTTTTCCCCTCCTAATGCTGGCATCATTTGTAAGGTACTATGCCATGTAAAACTTCTCTCCAAAGAGGTGTCGCACTGCGGCTATAAAAAGGAGGCCCCTTATCATTGAGCTTAAAACTTGAATTGGACTGCACTCATTGATATGTGAGAAGTTTGCCCCTGTTCCTTAGTGGAATGTTAATGGGAAAAATTTGCATTTGCAAGCTACCAAAACAATTCGCCGTTAGATTATGAAACTAATTGATTTGAAGACCATAATTGAACTAGTTCTTCAAGTTAGATCATTTTTTCTAAGGAAACAAGAGAATTTCATTAGATTCTACCAAATCGATAATTGGTTTGAAGCCACTAAGCTATCAAACCAATTGGTTTGAAACGCCAAAGCTATCAAACCAATTGGTTTGAAGCCATCCATATAAAAAACCATTAGTCTTGGATCCCTCCAGATATAAAAACAAGTGGTTTGAAGCGGAAAAATAATCAAACCAACTGTTTTCAAGCCATCAAGCTTCCAACTCAACCAATTTTTGTTTTTTATCTCATAAATTTATCAGCAGTAATTTTGCACCACCCTTCCTAGATATTTCAACTAAATCGCTTCCAACCCACATGAAATATTATGCCTTGTATGTACACTTTTTTTTTAATTCCTAATTATTTTATATATCCATATGTAATTATCCTTTCAAAAACCTTTAGGTTTGCCATCTTCTAAAGTGAAAACCCACTTAAGTGAAGTAATTAATCACCCAATAATTTGATAGGACAACTCATCCAGCCTTTAAGTGTGCAACAAACGAGGTAGCCACCGCATCATCATCTACAAATCGTTTGTAAGATGCATCATGAAACAAGAAAATTTCTTTGTACTCGAACATTGTGGCCAAAGCGACAAGAAAGAAAAAATATTAATTTATGATAACTTCTGTTTTCAATTAAAAATTTAAATGATTTTTGTGCAAAAAACTGATTAAAAACATTCTTCCTTTCATCTTCTCCACTATGCACCAGACACAAAACAAAAGGAAGCCAAAGCTCTCAAGGAGCACAAACGAAAGGCAAAACGACCATCCCTGTGCATTTTCGCATTTATTGCCTGGCGAAAAAAGCGAAAAACAATTATATTTTTGTTCATATTTTTATGTTTGATCATTTAAAATGACGAGTTGTTAATGACTATTCAATATGGCGGGGTATGGCTTGCCTTGTCTGGCAAAACATTGACTTGGACCCTACTCGAGTTGCAATGTTTGAAATAAACAACATCTACGTTGATAACCATGATAATGATGTTATTTTTGATGATGATTCAACAACAAACCTCCTTTAGCCAAAGGTGGCAACAGGCAGTTCAAAGCTGTTTTACGCACCATTCGCTAGGTCCAGCGGTCGTTTATAAGCCATCAAAACGTTGCAGCTAAACAACAAAGTTGATCTTAAAATGGCCCACATGCAGTCGTCAACATCACAGCCGGATAGTATGTGAAGCAATTTGCTTAGTTAGTATTTGCAGAGCTGTCACATATTTAGAAAATTTAGGAAAAAATTAGAAAAGTGGTTAAAAGAAAAATAAAAAAAAATATTATATAAAATAATTTTTGCTAAACATTTTTTACAGAACATTTCATCAAAACCTAAAAAAAGTTGCCAATAAATCCATTGTTTAGAAAATTTTATGAAAATATGAAAAAAAATTTTTATTAAATAAAATCTAGTCAATCAAATTAGTCAAATCAAGTCAAAATCTTCACTATTATTTATTTATTATTTTTTTTTTTAATTTTTCTTTGCCAAAAACTTACTGATAGAAATTTTTGTCAAAAATTGTAAAATTTTTTAACAGAAAGTTTAATCAATATTTTTAAAGACTGTTTTAAAAAAAAAAAAATATTAAATACGAAAAACAAATTTTAAAGAACTTTTAATATCACGGTAGCGCTCACCATTCAGTTAAGCTACGATTCGTATCATATTTGAAGAATTACGGTCCAATGATGGCACCAGCCCATAAACCGCACCAAATTGTGACTTTTTCGGGATTGGTAGCTCTTGCAATGCTTCTGGCTGATCGTCACTCCAAAATCAACAATTCTGCTTATGTACGTACCCATTGCAGCGAAAATAAGCTTCGTCACTCAATGGATGAAGCGCGCAACGAACTTTCTTAACAGAGCACGCATTTTGATAATAAAACTCAATAATTTGCAAGCGTTGTTCGTTCGTAAGACGATTCAAGGTTAAATTATAGACTTAAATGAAGATGTTTGACAGTGAAAAAAAACATGAAACGTGCGTGAGCTGTTTAAACACTTTATAACAAGTAAAATCTTGGTAAGCTCCGCCGAGCCAAATCTTATATACCCTCCACCATGGATCGCATTTGTCAAATTCTTTGCCTGGAATCTTTTTATATGCAAACCAAGAAGAACGGATAATATTTGCCATGCCATTAAAGCTGTACCAGTTTATGAACCGATTCGGGGAATTGGAGACCATAGAGGAAGTCATTGTGCAAAATTTCATCCAAATAGAATAAGAATTGGGTCCTTTAGGAGCTCAAGAAGTAAAATCGGGCGATCGATTTATATGGGAGCTATATTGGATTATGGACTTATTCCGAACAGATTTGGAACGTATCTTGAAGGTCATTGGAGAAGTCATTGTGCAAAATTTCAACCAAATCATATAAAAACTGCCTCCACTAGAGGCTCATGAAATCAAATCTGAAAATCGGTTTATTTGGGAGCTATATCAGGTTATAAACCTATTTAGACCATATTTGACATTGTTGTTGGAAGTTAAAACAAAACTCTTCGTGCAAAACTTCAACAAAATCTGATAATATTTGCGCCGTCTAGAGGCTCCGAATGTCAAGATCCCAGATCGGTTTAAATTGCAGTTTTATCAGGTTATGAACACACTCTAGAGTTCAAGAAGTCAAGACACGAGATCGGTTTATATGGCAGCTATATCAGGTTGTGAACCGATTTATACCATTCTTAGAAGTTGAAAGTCACAACAAAGCGCTACGTGAAAAATTCCAAGAAAATCAGATAAGAATTGCATCATATAGAACCTCAAGAAGTCAATATTCGAGATTCGATTTGGTCCATTTACAATCCCAACCGACCCGTACTAATTAGAAGTAAAGGGTGATTTTTTTGAGGTTAGGATTTTCATGCATTAGTATTTGACAGATCACGTGGGATTTCAGACATGGTGTCAAAGAGAAAGATGCTCAATATGCTTTGACATTTCATCATGAATAGACTTACTAACGAGCAACGCTTGCAAATCATTGAATTTTATTACCAAAATCAGTGTTCGGTTCGAAATGTGTTCAAGATCCTAGGGACCTCATTTTCGGGGTTAATTTTTAGTCTTTAGAGCGCACAACAAGCCGATTACTAAGTGACCCCGAGCCCAAAACCGCCTAAAATCAAAAGTGGACAAATTGGGACAATATGGGACTCAATTTGAAGGTATACAGGAGTAGATAACGAGCATGTTCCGAAAGAAGCAATAGGCTTTACTCTCTCTCTCTCTCTCTCTCTCTCTTTCTTACCAAATAAAAGCACAACCCACAAATAAATGTGGGCCAATTGGGATAATATAGGACTCAAAATTTGAAAATATTTCCAAAAATTGGATGTGATATTTTTATTATAATTTTGTGTAAAATAAGCCAAGGAAAACTTTTTCGGAAAAAATGTGAGAACTGTAATATGGAGCCGGGAGGCCGCTCCTGCTCCAAATCATCCCCAAACCGTTCATATTTACCAACCTTGGCAATATGGGGCTCAAATAATAGGTATGTGGGAATGAAGCACGAATTTAATATCCATATTAAAAGTCTAATGTCCGAGGGGCCATACCACCCCCAGTAAGTACTTCCCATTACCCTAACTTTAAAAAATATTGTACTAGATTTCTTCGATGGGTGATGCGATTCAAGCGAAGTTTTTTTACACTGTAATAGTAACTTGAATACAATGGTATCTATTGTCCAGGTGGGTTGCCTAGAGGGCCGCCCCCAACTAAAGGATATATAAACCGATGACAACAAAATAGGACTCAAATTAAAGGTATTTGAGAGTAAAAAACAAAATTTAATTTACAATTGAGGAGCCATGTGCCAGGGGGACCGCCCCGTCCCCAAAACAAGTGATAAATTATAAACATGGCATAAGAGAGTTAGGGAAGGCGCAGCGGGTGGCCTTGGTTCGGTTAGTTCCTTCATAGATATCGTAGAAATTAAGCAAATTTTTTTTTAATATTGGGTTTCCCAAAAAATTATTTGCGGATTTTTTAAAAGAAAGTAAATGCATTTTTAATAAAACTTAGAATGAACTTTAATCAAATATACTTTTTTACACTTTTTTTCTAAAGCAAGCTAAAAGTAACAGCTGATAACTGACAGAAGAAAGAATGCAATTACAGAGTCACAAGCTGTGAAAAAATTTGTCAACGCCGACTATATGAAAAATCCGCAATTACTTTTTGGGCAACCCAATAGTATCCATATTAAGAGTGAAATTTCCGAGTGGCCATCCCACCCCCAAGAAGTACACCCCCTATTACCCTTACTTTTAAAAATACCAGATCTCTGTGATGGTTGATGTGATGCAAGCGAAAGTTTTTTTACACTGTAATATTATCCTGAATGCAATGGTATCCATTGTCTAGAAGGGCTCCCCAACTCAAAAACCAGCCTAAAGGATATATAGAACAATGAAGACAATTTGGAACTCAAATTAATCCAATTCAGGCGCCATGTGTTTGGGGGGCCGCCCCGTCCCCAAAACACCAGAAAAATCAGACACATGGCAATATAGGGCTCAAATTAATGGTATAAGAGAGTTACAAAAGGCGCAGCGGAGCGGGCCGGGTGGGGAAAGTTCCTTCATGAATATCGTAAAATTTTAGCAAAACTTTTTTTTGAAAATAGTATTATTAATTTTTAATAGAAAATTAGCTTTCTCAAAAGTTTTTGTCATATTTTTCCAAAAAAATGTTTTCATCATTTTTTTTTTCATTTGGGTGGATTGTTTTGCAAAATTTTGAAAGAAATTATTCAAAAAATTCTATAGAATATTTTGACAAAAAATATTTATGAAGACTTTTCAACAATTATTTTATAGAAAGCTTTTTCTATTTTCTAGAAAGTTCTGCAAAAAAAATTAAAGAGATTTTTTTTAATGTTTTCCCATATTTTAATTTTTGAAAAATTGGGTCAATATTTTTTATATGAATAATAAAAATTATTAGAAATTTTAGTATGATTGTTATTTTAATAGTTTTTTAGTGTACTTAAATCGAGATGTTTTAAAAAAAATATTTTTTTTGAAGAACATTTTTCAAGGAAATTTCTGTGAATTTTTTAATGAAAAATATTGTGTTTTTAAATAGTTTACAATATAATAATAACTTCAAACCTTTGTTTCGCGAAAAATTGGCTTATAGAAAATATGAAAATTTTTGTGGAAATTATGGCGCAATAGAATTCTAGGAACTTTTTGTCAAGTTTAATATTTATTTTTAATGTTCTCGAAATTCGAGTTTCTAGTTACTTAGCTTTGAGCATTTCTGCAAACCTGCAATCAGTGCTTATTGCCAACTCTGAAGAGTGAGTGTTTAATTCCCTGAAATGATGTGTGGTATAAGGAGGCAAAATGGCTTGAAATAGCATCGCTTGCTGCTCAGCACAGTTTCTCGACAATGCCCCCAATGAACATTTCTGTTGTGTATTGTTGTTATGTTTGTCGTCTTTTTTTCTTTTCAAAGAACAATTTCTAAAGCAGCTGTTTGCAATTCGTCGTTTAAAGAATTGCAATAGCAACAGCAGCAACAACAACAGCATGGGCTCTTGCTGTAACTTTAGTGAAAGACATAAAAATTGATGAAGTGCTGCTGAAGCAGCCACATACACCGCGAAACGCTGCGGCAAACTCGTCATCTTCATAGCCATTGCCATCGCCGCCATCATCAGCCGCCTCAACATCATCATCATATAGTGATGGCGGCCAAATGGTTAAATGATGGGACAAGAGATGAAAGGACAGATGAAGGAAGACATCGCCACAACTTAGCAAGTGGCTGGCAGCAAGTGCAAACGGGCAGCCAGTCATACCTCCTCATCATCTCATCTGAAAAAGGGGCATATGTACACATGATTATTATGAAATATCAGCATGCTTTAGTTTCTGGTCCATTTGAGCTTTTTTTGGTGTAAAGAGTAACACGGGTTTTAAAACTCTGCACCACCATGCTTTTGTTGTTTGTAGCTCAGCATTGCGTTCATTGCGTCTGCTACTCTGACAATTTGAAGCTATGACTAACCTCCAACAAGTGGCTGAGTTGTCAGTCCCCTGTTCTTCTCCCTTCTCTTTGAACTGAAACCCCAAAGAGGCCACATTTTAGCCATGTTCAGAAAATGGTTTTGCAATTCCTTTGGCATCCACTTCAGCCCAGAGTCAATGCCATTTGTTGTTATTGCTGGTATGCTGTCCATTTGGTGTTTGATGCTGTGTAGCTCACAATCCAGTTTAAGATGCGCACTTCTTAAAAAAGAAAGAAAGAAGCAAAAACGCAAGACACTTCTTTCTGCTTGAATCCTATTAAATGTAAAGTAAAGCTTTAAGACATTAAAGCGCCCTTTTTTGTGACTGTTTAGTGCGCAGTCGTATAGTTTTTAATGCCAAGCGCTGTATGGTCGCCCCGGCTGAATAACTGACTACCTGCCTGCCTGGTGGGCCGCTGTCGTCCTGCATAGCAATTTGGAACATCTGATGCTTAAGATGTTGATGTTGCTGCTGCTGATGTTGGCCCATTCGTCGCCTGTTGCTTCTGGTGCCGCTTATTTAGAGCCTTGGATCCCTATTGGAATGGTACTGATATGCTGGTGGCTTTAAAAACGTGTTTAAAGCGTTGATTATGATGCTTCAGCAACATTCATTTAATTTTAATTTTTATTCTTCGCATATGTCCACTTGCGTACAACGAATTCCAAACATGCCTATATGCATTGCATTATAAACTTTTTTTGCTTTGACTTGAACAACCATCCAAAACAAAAATGTAATGACATGGACGACTTGCCAGGGCTCTATCTATTCGTATGCCGGACAAAATTAAATGCTCAAAATGGGAGTTTGAGGTTTGAAAGTTGTTTTAACGCTATACCAAAAATGGTTTGATCAAACTAAAATGTCATTAGTTTTCTAGCCATATGACAAGCTTAATGATTTTCATGTTCGTTTTTTTATTATTGATTTCATATTTTTTGCAGTAATTTAAGGTAATTTTGTAGTTATTGTAGTTTTTTTCTTCAAATTTCTTTTTCAGAAATCTTTAATATTTTTCATTATGATGTTATTTTCTTAAAGAAAAATGCAAATTTTCCCATGAACATTCCATGGTGGAACAGGGGAAAACTTCTCACAAATGAGTACATATCAGTGCTGTCCGATGATAACAGGGGTCCGTTTTATAGACGAGTCCAAACGGCGTTCCGCAGTGCGACACCTCTTTGGGGAGAAGTTTTCACATGGCATGTATCTCACAAATGGCGCCAGCATTAGGAGGGGTAACCTCCGCTGAAATTTTTTTTTCTGATGTTCTCGTCAGGATTCGAAGCCATGCTTTCAAGGGTGAAAAATTCCAAATTAGGATAACCCTATAGTGAAAAATTCAGCTTAAGTGGAACTTAATGGAAAATGGTGTTATTCAATGCAACCGTATTCGCTTAAAAGAAAATCACTTAACTGAAAAATACCGCTTAAGTGATAAAGATTTTGAACTCCAAATTTCGTTTTAATATAAAACTTAAACCGCATATGTGAAAAGTTTTTTCTATGGCAAACAATTTCGAATTGGGAAAATGCGCAGCATCAATAAAATTTGCCTTATCGCTTAACTGCAAATGAAATTTCACTTATCCGATCTACTCTCAACTAAAAATTACGGATAAGCGAATGGTAATAGATGCACCTTAAACGTTTCTTTTGCCTGCTTTCGACTGTATTACGTCCGTTGAGCAAAAACCAAAATGGGTTTGGAGTTCTCAGGCCATAATATTTTGGAGCCCCCTTATGTATAACCTTAGCGAAAGACGTAGGCATCCCCATATTTAGCGATATATTTGAGATATAACAGAGATGGTGGACCGATTTAAGAAAATGTTTATTTGTACCTCATAAAGTAATCAAAAAACAAAAATCAGACATTTAAAGTTGCAATCAAGTGCTTGGGAGGGAGCGCCCTTCCCCAGAAACCCGTAAACGGCCATGTTTACCTAACTAAATTTTCCCATGAACATTCCATTAAAAAACAAGGGATACTTCTCTCATATCAATGTTTAAGCTCAATGCCGAGTCCAAACGGCATGCCGTATAGCGACACCACTTGGTAGAGAAGTTTTAGCAGGGGAGTATACCTCACATAAGTAGCCAGCACTAGTAAGGGGATATTCACCGTTGAAAATTTTTCTCACGTCGGGATTTGAACACAGGCATTCGGCGTAATTGGCAAACATGTTAACCTCTGCGCCACGGTGGCTATGTATACCAATTTGTACATATAGGATTTAAATGAAAGAGGGAGTAGATTACGAATCTGAAACAATTTTAGGTAGGTGTCAGGAGGACCGCCCGCGCTTTTAATTTCCCCCTAAAGGGGAATCAGTACATTTGGGACTTAAACGAAAGGTATTTAGGAGTAAAGTGCGCATCCGATATAAAAATGGGGGCCAAGTGTCGATGGAGCTGCCCCAAACCGAGGAAACTCCCCCCAACCCCAACGAAAGACGCCGGAAGGAACTGTACTTTACTCCTGAAGGAAGATGTTCTATATGAAGAGCGGAGTTAACCCGAACATGATTTACTGGGTGTATGAGATACTGGTACGGTTGACGGCTGTATATTGAATGAGTTCGAAAAGGTGCAAAGACTGGGCTGCGTCGATGCTTTGAGATCCACACCGCAGTTAGATTTGAGCTCTATATTCGGAACTGTGCGGCCAGTGTTCAATATGATGACGAGAAAGCTCGGCATGCTAAAGGAGAGCAAGTACGGGCACAATTATATTCTGGGAATTATGGATGCGTAGAGTAGATTAAGGAAGATTTTAGAATGTTAAATTTGAGAAGAATGAGATCTCTCTCCTTCTTGTAGGCTCCCGCATCTAATCACGAAGGAGATTAATGACTACTCTGAACTGTTGCTTAGACTGCCAGGCGGACGTACGGTATTTCAGGCAAAGGTCTGTGCCATTATGGCCACAAAGGTCAAGGATGCTCGATATGCTTAAGGATGAGGAGAGTAGACGGAGGAAGGTCTCTGGCTACTTGACATCAAGGCCGATTCAATATATGATCGTCAGGACTTACTGACCCGAAAGAGAGGATTAAAAGACGGAGTTGTGTTCGAGTTGAATGAGACCTTTTTCTTCACTGTCTAGATTGGCGATTTACTTGACGACACTCTATATCGTTATATTGCTGAAACTTCCGGATAACTATGGCAAAAAGCTATTCCATTTCTATGGCTGCAAAGGTTGAAGATACTCTGACTACCTGGCACCGAGCACGATTCAAGATATAATCTTCAGGATTCCCTGCCCGTAAGAGATAATTGGCAGACAGATGCTATATTTAAGGAGAATTAGAACTATTTCTTCACTGGCGGCTCCAAGATGGAGTCATTAACGGGATTTGGGGATTGACATTCAGTCAATAGTCTGTGCCAGTACTATGGCTATGGGAAACTCGACATGTTGAAGGATGCGGTGGGTAGACTCAGCTCTCTCTCTCTCTTTCTCAGGCACCGAGACTGATTCAAGATAGAAAGTGAAGGCTTCGCTTTCCCGTGAAAAAAGGTTTGATAGAGGGATGTTGTATTTGAGAAAGATGGGACCGTAGTCACTGGTGACTTGATTTCCTGGAAGAGAGGATTGGGAGACGAGACACTCCACGTGGGTATTGCGCTGAAACTGCAGGACGAGTTTACGGTATTACCGGCAAAAATCTATCCCATTTTACAATGACCGCAAAAGCTGAGGATGCTCGAAATGCAGAAAAATGCACATAGAAGACTGAGGAAGGTCTTAGACTACCTTGGTTTCGCTTTCCCGAAAGAGAGAATCGGCAGACAGATGGTGATTTAAAGAAGAATGAGACTACTGTCTCAATAGCCCCCAGCAATATAGAGATCTAGTCCGAGGCATCTGATATCGGTATGTCGCCGGGTGTTCAGTAATATCTGTAACGTTCTGATGGCCCCAGAAGAAAACTGTGAAATGAGTTAAGCGCCTTTGAAGCTTAGTATTTATGTAGACAGTATGCGGACGCTCAAGGCCTTAGACTGGAGGATAGTGAGGTCGTGGTGTGAGGCGAAATGTTTGAAATTCCTTAATGACCTCCGGACTTATGACATAGCGCCGACTTGGGTTCTCGAATACGATGGTATTGCGGCAACAGGGAAAAGTGGATGAAAATAAAGGGAAAGGCGAGTCCTCGTCGAGTAAACCTGTCGTCGATCTCGCATATGTGGCATTTGTTGAACCACTGAACATTAGGGAGGGTCAATTTATTTGAACCTAAAAATATCCACCAAGAGGGATCTTTTACATCAAAACGTTCCAATTCACGACTAATGTTCAAATATGGAGCAAAATGTTACACAGTTTCTATAAAAAAAAACTTCTTCCCCAATAAAACAGATTCGTTGGTGGCAAAGATTTTCCAAAAGTTTTATTTTTTGCGTTTAGCAGTGCATTATTATTTATTATTGATGTTGAGTATTATTATTTCTTCTTGTATTTTAATATCTTTAATTGTTTTCGGTTCTTTGTTGTATCAATGTTATGTTACAATTTGCTATAGCGCCCAACGGCAATTAAAAGTTCCCAAATTCCCGAAATTCCTCTAAAACATTTGTTGCTCCTTGCAAGGAACAGCCATAAATCAAAATGCTTGTGGCATTTGGTTAACAATCCTTTGGAGAATATTAAAAGGAAAATCTACCATTTATGGAGTTTAATTAAAGTTTATAACATGTGTAGTCTTGACCAGAAACCAAAGAGTTAATTTGTTTTTGAGGATAAAGGAAATTGATAGCTTCAAAAAAATAAAACCATAGTCTACAAAAAAACCAAGTGTAAGAGTCTTTAAAAAAAATCATAATAATGAAGAATTTGTTTTTTTTTTTTTTTTTTGTTAATTAACAAACTTGATATAACAACTTGAAAACTCTTCCAAGTGGTAAAAGCAAGTTTAGAATTTATAACACATTTAATGATTCATGTTATCTTCTTGTTGTCGTATTTTTTTGTTTGCTCAAACATTGAACAACTTTCGAAAAATTGGTCATAAAAGCCATTATTGTTATTATATCTGTTAACATGAAGCCATGTTCTCGTTGCCATTTATTATTATTATTAGCTTTAGTTCTTGTTATTTAAAAAAAAAAAGAAGAAAAAAGCTAAACATTCTGCAAAATTTGCATATTTTCAACATAGTCGTCATCACCGCCTTTGTGGGCCTAAAAGTGTGGCAGAAATGAAACATTATTGCCTTGGCGAGAAAGAACGCATTCAAATTAAGCACGCACAGCAATACAGTGCGACAACACCGACAGCTGCAACAGTAACATTGCCGCCGCCAATAACATTGGCATCAGCATCACCATCAGCGGCAGCAGGAACATAAAACTAAATCATGCTGAAGCATTGATTATTGCTCACAGTCAACGACAGCAAACGAATGGAAGGACGGACAGCCAAATCTACAGTCAGTCATACAAACGAAAATACACTAAAAAAAAAAGATTTTGCTGCACACATAATTTGTTCCGAAATTTACTGGAATTTTTACCAAAAACATTCCTATATAAAATAATAAAAGACCTCCTATTTATAAGCAAAAAAAAGTTTGGAATATTTTTGCGACAAACTAATCTTTAGGCGTTTGTGATAACGGTTTTTTTTCAATGTTACTGTCGCTTCGTTTATGCCAATACTTTTAGAACTTTGTTTGCGGTAAAGAATGGATCTTTCAAAAATTCGTTTAACCCAAAAATGTTTCGTTTACAGCAAAATATGCTCTGTTACATGAAAAGATGATTCGTTTAACATTTTTATACCCTCCACCATAGGATGGGGGTATACGAATTTCATCATTCTGTTTGTAATTTCTCGAAATATTCATCTAAGACCTCATAAAGTATATATATTCTTGATCCTCATGACCATCCTTTTGTCTGTCGAAACCACGCTAACTTTCGAAAGAGTAAAGCTAGCAGCTTGAAATTTTGCACAAATACTTCTTTTTAACATAGTTCGGTTTGGAATTGTAAATGGGCCAAATCGGTCCATGTTTTGATATAGCTCATATAGCCCATCTTGGGTCTTGACTTCTTGAGCCACTAGAGGGCGCAATTCTTATACGATTTGGCTAAAATTTTGCATGAAGTGTTTGGTTATGATTTCCAACAACTGTGGTGACTGTGGTTGAAATCGATCCATAACCTGATATAGCTTTCATATATCATATACCTGGAGCCTCTGGAGGGCGCAATTCTTATCCGATTTGGCTGAAATTTTGCATGACGTCTTTTGTTATGACTTCCAAGAACTGTGGTTCAAATTGGTGTATAACCTGATATAGCTGCCATTTTAACCGATCTTCAATCTTGATTTCTTGAGCCAATAGAGAGCGCAATTCCTATCCGATTTGGTTGAAATTTTGCATGAGGTGTTCTGTTGTTACTTTCAACAACTGTATTGATTATGGTTCAAATCAGTCCATAACCTGTTATAGTTGTCAAATAAACCGATCGTGAAATTTTGACCTACGTGTTTTGTTTTGACTTCCAAAACCTGTGCAAAGTATGGCTCAAATCGGACCATGTTTTGATATATTGTAGATGCCATACAATCCGATCTTGAATCTTGACTTCTTGAGCCACTACAGAGCGCAATTCTTATCCGATGTAGCTAAAATTTCGCATGACGTGTTTTGTTATGACTTCTAACAATTGTGCCAAACATGGTTCAAATCGATTCATAATCTAATATTGCTGCCATTTAAACCGATCTGGAATCTTGACTTCTTGAGTCTCTAGAGGGCGCAATTATTATCTGATTTGGCTGAAATTTTCTACAAAGGCTTCTTCCATGACCTTCAACATACCTGTCAAATATGGTCCTAATCGATCAATAAACTGATACAGTTCCCATATAAACCGATCTCTCTATTTTACATCTTGAGCCCCTATAGGACGCAATTCTCACTCGAATTGTCTGAAATTTTACACAATGACTGCTATTAGGGTCTCCAACAATCAATTCGGACCATAACTTGATATAGCTCCAATAGCATAGAAATTATTTTCTTTTACCCTTTGTTTGCCTAAAAAGAGATATTGGAAAGAACTCGACAAATGCGATCTATGGTAGAGGGTATATAAGATTTGGTCCGGCCGAACTTAGCACGCTTTTACTTGTGCTTTTTTTTCTTGCTCAAATTTTTTTTTTTAAAAAATTTAACTAAATTTTTTTATTATTATTTAAATAAATTTCTTTCTTTGCGTATCCTTTGATACAAATATTGCTTTTATTTTTTTCTTTATTAGTTGAATTCTAGTATTATTTTTTTCCTGTGTACTCTGTCAGCCTGCTTTTAGCCCCTGCAGACCCAAAACATGTACAATTATAACCACTTAAACATGCAGTTCAAGTTGCAAATGCACGCCTCATTTGTAGGCATTCACCCGGAGGACCGAAATGTATTTGGTTTGGTTCTGGGTTTGGATTGCTGATATAACCCATTCATGTTCCACAAACTACAGTGCAGCTCAGCTCTTTCACTCAATTTCGGTCGTTTGTTTGGTTGACTTGACTAGTTGTGTTGGTGGTGGTGTGATGATGGCAAATGGTACACCATGGCCATAAAAGCAACCACATAAAATGACAAATTAATCGCTATAAAGAGTTGATTAGTACAAATTAAGATTTTAGAAATAAATATGGATATCAATATGGACTCTTAAAAGATCGAAGTGTCTTGATAAGAGAACAAATAATAAAAATATTTAATGCTTTGAATTATACCAAATTAAATGGAATACTTAAAAACCACATGTCCTTGAGACATTTGGGGGGAAAGAAATAATAATAACAAAAAAAAAGAAATATTTATTTCTTGCTCAAAATTGTTGCAAATTATGGGATATGAAACGTGATTATCAAAAAGAAAGCAACAAATTGTTAAAACTGCAACCCGTTGGGCGCCAATTAATATTTATAAGGGTTTATATAAACATAATCTGCTGGTACTATCCTTTTTAGACAATGTCAGTTGCCAAAGTCACACATTCTTTAGAAAGCTATAAAGTCCAAAAGATGTTGTATAGTTCCAGTTTGGGCACCAGTAGGTCTTTTTTTTATCACAAAATATCCCTCAGGTCTTTTATTCTTGATCGTTTGTAAGACGATTCATGGTTAAATTATAGATCAAACTGAAGATGTTTGACAGTGAACAAAACACGAAACGGGCGTGAGCTGTTTAAACCAGTGTTGCCAAAAAGGTAATAACTAAAAAATCACCCTTTATAAAAATTATCTATTGGGTACAAGAAATATATTGCAAAAACTTAGGTTAGGTTGAAAAGAGATACACCTAAGCCAGTAATCGGCTTGCTGTGCGCTCTACAAACTATAAAGTAACCCCTAAAAAGAAAATTTGAAGTTAAGAATTCTGTGCTACTTACAAAATCCTTAATTGTTTTCAATGCCACTCCCCTAAGTTGGTTCATATCTGATATTGTGTCTCCACCTATGTACCGGTATCTGTTGGACGCGAAAGCCGGGCAATGACAAAGGAAATGCTCCAAAGTCTCTTCATCTTCCCCGCATGCCCTACACATGCTATCACTTGCCGCACCGATTTTACATAAGTGAGCTCGAGGTTCTATGTGTCCCGTTATGTTACCAATAGCGATACTGACCTCCTTCTTGCTTCCTTTCAGTAATAGCCTCGTCTTCTCACAATCTGGATCCTCCCACAGGATTTTCGCCGTCCTACCGATCGTTTCGCTGTTCCACAATGTTGCATGCGCATTCGTCGCCCACTCCCTTAACTCGGACTGCGTCGACCCGAAAGGCTTCGGGTTAACCAAGTGTATTGACAGCAGTCCTCTGGCCTTCACCGTCAAATCGTCTGCCCTTTCATTTCCCCTTACTCCGTTATGGCCTGGCACCCAAATGATGCAAATTTTCCCATTCTCAGAGAAGGCGTTAACCTCCTTATTACACTGCAAGACTGTTCCTGACCTTACCATCCTGGTTATTATTGCCCTTATGGCAATTTTGTAGATCCCATTTCGAGCCTACGGCTCGTCTACATAGTGCCCAACATCTGTATGCCTTCTCAATACGCTCTTGAATGTGACACTTCCAATTCAGTTTCCTGTTCAAGATCACACCTAAGTAAAGGGTGATTTTTTTGAGGTTAGGATTTTCATGCATTAGTATTTGACAGATCACGTGGGATTTCAGACATGGTGTCAAAGAGAAAGATGCTCAGTATGCTTTGACATTTCATCATGAATAGACTTACTAACGAGCAACGCTTGCAAATCATTGAATTTTATTACCAAAATCAGTGTTCGGTTCGAAATGTGTTCAAATTTTGACAAATTTTGTTCAGCGATGAGGCTCATTTCTGGTTGAATGGCTACGTAAATAAGCAAAATTGCCGCATTTGGAGTGAAGAGCAACCAGAAGCCGTTCAAGAACTGCCCATGCGTCCCGAAAAATGCACTGTTTGGTGTGGTTTGTACGCTGGTGGAATCATTGGACCGTATTTTTTCAAAGATGCTGTTGGACGCAACGTTACGGTGAATGAACACATTTCGAACCGAACACTGATTTTGGTAATAAAATTCAATGATTTGCAAGCGTTGCTCGTTAGTAAGTCTATTCATGATGAAATGTCAAAGCATACTGAGCATCTTTCTCTTTGACACCATGTCTGAAATCCCACGTGATCTGTCAAATACTAATGCATGAAAATCCTAACCTCAAAAAATCACCCTTTATTTGATCTTGTCAGATATCCAAATCGTCTTAATGAGAAAACGTGGTGCGTTATATTGGCCCACCTTCGTCTTCCTCGTGAACAGGCATTTTTCAGTCTTCTCTGGGTATAGCCCAGTCATATGCCACCTGCAAGACCCTTTTGGCCCTTCTGCATAGCTCATCCGGATCCTTACCTCTTAGAAGTATTATAACATTGTAAAAACTTAAATAATGAGGTTTTATACCAGAGTTTTCAAACCCCAGTGCAAATAAAAAGTTTTTGAAAAAAGGACCCTAAATGCGATTTTCGGAGCCCGAACAAAATTTCGAATGGCCATAGTCTGTATAACACCTAGGCTATAACCATGTACAATTTCGTGAAGATATCTTTATCCATTCACAAATGGCTGACTTGTTTCCACTTTTTCCCCATCCCACTGTGCGACGTGCCACTGTGCTATACCATTTTTTCCAAGGGCCCAGTACCTCACAAATATCGCCAGAATTAGAAGGGGATAAACACCGCTGAAAAAAATGTTGTGTGCGAATTTTCTTGCCAGGATTCGATTTTAGGCGGATGTGCTTAACTTTGCACCACGGAGGCCACCGAATGCCCACAATAATGAAATTTTAATTCGATTGAGCTCTACACTGTTTTGTTTCTGATTGAATTTTCTTCAATTCAATTCAAATCCCTAAACTACCATGGGAATTTATTTAATTATCCTAATATTTATGCTTCAATCCACCATAATCTTAAGAGCTCTACTTTGTTCTAAAATCTATGAGATTTTCCTTAATTACCAAAAAATGCTATGCCAACGATTTGCTTGAATTGATAAAAGATAATTTATGACTTTGAAGTTTTCTCCCATACATTTTAGTGATGCCTTATGGGATTTTTTCCCTAGAAATTCTTTTAACAAAAATTCCTCTATGATTGACACATTCCCCCCAAAGGAGTTAAAACTTGGAAATGGTGGACTAAAATGCGCTGAGCTACTTAAGTAGCCATAGGTAGTGTGAAGCTATGCGAAGCTGATCAAAGGTTTATGCCAAGACCCATTAAATTGTTAAAGAAGAAGAAACTGAATATAATGTTCGCTTCAAGATGAATTCCTAAGAAAAAAAATAAATTTTTGTAAATTGTCTTTGGGAAATAATATTTTATGGCAATTTAAAAGTCATTTTATGTTGCTCTCCTTTTTCTTCTCTTTTGGGGTAAAATATATTTTTTTCGATTTTTGGTTATGTGGCAAATAAAGGCCTTTTTTTGAAAAAAAAAGTTCACAATAAATATTTATGTTTGTGGCCTTATACATAATACAAGAGCAGGGTTTGGTTTTGTTGCTTTTTTTGGGTATAGAATTGAAAAAAGGGAATTTTTTATACCTCACACCATACAACATCAACTTTGGCAACATCATCAATTGTCGCACCACTCAAGTTGCTGTTAGTGCTAAAGATAAAGATGATCATTTCTATATCTCCCTGGCTAAAGAGCAAAGATCGATAATAATCTACCAATCTGATGGGGATTTTTTTGTTTGCGCTGACGACAATGATGATGCCATTCCTTTGGTCAGGTTGTTGATGACTGCTGGAGTGCCATTCTTAAAGCGGCAACGGCTTTCAATGGAAACACGCGTGGTTTTGTAGCTCCTTTTTTTTTTTGGTTTGTTGGTTGTTATAGTTTTCCAATTCAAATGGGCCTGAGAGTAGTAATGGGGCCAAAAAAAAAAAAACGTAACCATCATCAGACCCCATCCATCTGTCATTCATCCTTCTTCATTTATTGCGCTTTTGTATTTGGCCATCATCAAGCATAGCCATCACCATCACATCGCCCATCAGAAGCGTCATCGTCAACTTGAGCTTTGGCCATCATCATTATCATCATTGTCGGCTGGCAACTTATAAATTCAGCACTCGAATGCTTTATTTCAGCATTGGCCCCAGCTTCATCGCATGATGAAGTAGCTCCAGTTTAAATGGAATTTTTTCTTTTGTATTTAAGCCGCCTTTAGCATTCACAAATCAAGACCAGCCAAAACAGAAATGAGACCCCAAACGAAATGGCATACAAACGTCCAATGCAGAAAAAGAAGAAAGCCCAACCAACTCTTGTTTTAATAGCCCCCCAATAAGAATAAAATTGTAGCATGTAGTATGTCTGTTTGCTATGCCTGGCCAACATGCATGTTAATGCTGATCGGGATGTGATCCTTGCAATGTTGTGGTACCAAAAATAATAATAACAGCGGCGGCGACGGTGACGACGCCGAAAAAAACAAAAACTTGACAATCAGCATTAAAAGTCTCGCTTAAATTCTGTACGCGTTAAAGTGCAGAAAATGCTGAAAACATTATCGTTTTTCGTTTGCGGCTTCCTTCCTATGGGTTTTGTGTTTGTGATTGCCCAGGCATTCACAAAAGCCCACTCAGCAGATGCAGATGTGAAGATATATACCTGTGCCTAAACTCCCCCCCTCCCCACCAATGCCGCCATTAACATTACCAGGTTAGTTATTATTGGCCTTGTTGTTGTCGTTCTTGTGCGATATGGTTAAGATGCGTATCGACCAAACAAACGGCCACCATATATCCATCCATCCATCCATCTATCCTTTCGTTCCATGTTGCAACGCATTATGCGGTCCGGTTATCTGAGATGCATATATGATTACCAAGAAATCCTCCTCTGTGATGTCGTTGTTGTCGTCGTCGTCATTGTCGTCATCAGTTGACTTCACACAATAAAAGTAACTGGCATTTAGTTTTCTGCATTTTAAAGCATGCCTTGCATTACATTTCAAAGATCAGAAATGGTCTCAGTAGTAGTATAGGTTTTATTATAAAATAATTTAATTAGAAACACTCACTAAGTTTTGACAAGTTTATAAAAAATATCAAAAGTTTTTGAAAAAGCACCAGACTTTAGTTACTTTTTAATAAAAATTCTAAAAAGGATAGTTTCAAGCAGTAATGCTTATACCAGCATTGTTAAAAATACCAGACTGTGTTAGTGTGAGTATCATCAAACCCCTACAAACATTTTTCATAATTTTGGAAGAGCGTTCGTCCCCGCGATGATTAAAACAATCTTCTGGAAGATTTTTAGGCAATTGTTCTTCCATATGAGTCGTGAAACACTCCATTACGTGTGCGGAAGCTTAAACAACTCTTCGCGTCAATTCTCTTACAACCCATTGCGTTATAATCGTCCGTATGAGTCCTGAAACACTCTTCTAGGATATCATTGAAAAATCTATTGCGTGTGCGTAAGTTCTAAAAACCCTTCGCAATGACTCTCTTTCAACCCATTGCGTTACAATTATCCGCATGACTCGTGAAACACTCTTCTAGGTTATCATTGTGTGTGCGAAAGTTTTAAAAACTCTTCGCGAAGATTATTTCGCAACCCATTGCGTTACAATCGCCCAGAAGATTTGTTTTTAAATCGCCTGAGTTAACTTTTCGTGATTGTTTTTATTTTCATGCCTGGTGTGTTTAGAATTTGTATTGAATTATATTATTCGATGTTTTGTTCTTCCGTATGAGTCCTGAAACACTCTTCTAGGATATCATTGAAAAATCTATTGCGTGTGCGTAAGTTCTAAAAACCCTTCGCAATGACTCTCTTTCTACCCATTGCGTTACAATCATCCGCATGACTCGTGAAACACTCTTCTAGGTTATCATTGGACAATCCATTGTGTGTGCGAAAGTTTTAACAACTCTTCGCGAAGATTATTTCGCAACCCATAGCGTTACAATTGTCCAGAAGATTTGTTTATAAATCGCCTGAGTTAACTTTTCGAGATTGTATTTACTTTCAACAACTCTTCACGATGATTATTTCGCGACCCATTGCGTTACAATTGTCCAGAAGATTTGTTTTTAAATCGGCTGAGTTAACTTTTCGTGATTGTATTTACTTTCATGCCTGGAGTGTTTAGGATTTGTATTGAATTACGTTATTCGGTGTTTTGTTTTGCGAGGACAACTTCCCCAACAACAGACAGAATTCTCATTTGGCTTAGGTGACGATTGGTTCTTAATATGACAAATATGAAGAGTAATATTTATAATTGTTTTTTTTTTATTGTTTTCGTTGTTGTTACGTTTTCCTAGGGCGCGCCGGTAGCCAATTTGATAGCGTGCTTGGATTACCAGTGCAGTGGTCGTGGGTTCGATTCCCCCCAGAAGCCTTGGTCTGTCGCTACTGTGATATCACAATGGACTTAAAATTATCTAAGTGAGTCTATAAAGGACTCCCACTCTTACCTAACCTGACCTACGTTTTCGATAAATTACTTATCTTGATATGCTCTTTAGATCTTCTAAGCAAATAACTCGGGACTCTTTTAGAACAAAAGCTATAACATTCCAATACACTTGTTTGATACTCGTCCAGACGAGTAATACGTAACTCTTCTTGAAGAACATTTTATAAATTTTCCCAAAGACTCATTTTGTTACTCATTCACACAATTCTTGCGCTATTCTAAGATCTAACATAACTCTTCTGACTTACGCTTTAGCAACTCATATGGAAGATTTGCGGAACACTCTTCCAGAAGGTTCGTCTTGAGGACACAACCCCTCACAACTGGGGAATCATCTACTATCCTCAGACGAGCTCGTCCGCGATTATAACCTTCGTCAAGAAAATTCGTTGAAGATTGTTTGGCGATCGAAAATGTTTGCAAAGACTAAATGAACTAGAGTCAGCCGAACGAAGCCTCACGAAGTTCTTTACACTGTCCGTGTACTCCTGTTCGTTTTTTTTGGAATTCTTAGGAATAAGAATTTATGTGCGAATGTGTACGCTACCCATCTATGGTTTAAAGTTTGCCTGGCGTTTGGCGCCAGATTTAAAAAATTTAGCAACTACCCAAACGATAATGGCTTTAAAACAATAAAAAGACATTGGAACCACAAAAAATTGGAGCTTCAAGAAAACCACAAAAGCAAAAACTCTTGTCGCCAGTTTTCTAAACCTCATCGAAAATCGTAGTACTTTTTTGGACGTATGCTCATCAATTTCTTTTCTGTAGCCTAAGGGTTGGTATTCTATTCCCCTTTCGGAAAAGTCACTGAAATTTTTTATTTTTTCGGGAGCGGAATTTGACACCAACCAAATGTTTTTGTTTCCATACCGAAACTCGTTTTTTTTAATCTGCACCTAAGGTTTTCTCTATTTTATTTATTTTTTCGCAAATATATAAAGAAATACTACAAACTGAAACCAATAAAACATACAAAAATGACGACGGCAATGGCTTAAAGTGCTGCCACTTTGATTTTTTTGCAATTTTCCCCGCTATAAACAGAGTACTACTTTCTCACCTTCTTTTAGCCGACGTCTTTTTGTTGGCAGCATTCCGCTTGAAAAGCTGAACAGAATATTAGCTTTAAGCAAAAAATTACGAAAATTTCACAAAATGAGTTTTGTAAATATTTTTTTTTATTTCTTTCGACGTTTACGCATATATGACTGATCTCTGTGATTTAGGCAAAAATCAAGCAAATAGAGCTGCCCCACGATGGGCGCCAATTCTGTAAGTTTTCAGTTCTCTAAGTCTTAATAAAAATATATTATTCTTTAAATGTACGTTGGGAACCAGTTCTCTAATTGTTGAATTCTTTATAATCATAGTTAACTCACAGTTTCAAAACTTCAGCGAAATGGGGCCATAACTGGGTCTTCTTTGGGCCAAAGACCTTATCGCGAGATCGGTCTCTATGGCAGCTATATCGAAATATAATCCATTCTCAACCATACTCGATACAAATGTCGATGGGTGAACTAAAACTCACTGTACTAAATTTCGGTGAAATCGGATAACAAATGTGCCTTGGTCTACATGACACTACTACTACTAAATTTCCCATGAACAAATTTCGGCGAAATCGGATAATAAATATGCCTCCATTGGACTCACAATCTTAAATTGGAAGATCAGTCTATATGCAACATTACTATTACTAAATTTCCCTAAACATTCTATTTAGGAACAAGGGACACTTTTCTCATATCAATGTTTAAGCTCAATGATAAGGGACCTCCTTTCTTATGTCGAGTCCGAACGTCGTGAAGCATAGCAATATGGCGTATACCTTACAAATGCAGCCAGCATTAGTAAAAGGATAACAACCGCTGAAAATTTTTCTGATGTTCACACCGGGATTTGTAACCCGGGCGTTTTGCGCCATAGGCGGACATGCTAACCTCGGCGCTATGGTGGCTTATATGACATACAGCGGTCAAAAAAAGTATTCATCATTCAATGTTTTTTTTTTAATAAGTCTACAAAAGACAATTGGAATAAAAACATATTAAACTAATGATGCAGTAGTGCTTGTGTGATATATATGTACACAATTTCATTGTTTTTAAAGAAAAAAATAGTATTTATTGGAACAAAAAGGGCCATTTTACAGCTGAACACAAAAAATTAAACAAAAAAAGTATTCATCATTGCAAAAAAACAAAAAAAATAAATAACATAATTTAAAAAAATTAATACTTTGTTATTCGACCACCGCGTCTTATAACTTCTTTTAAACGGTTTGACATCGATTGGACTAATTTAGCGGTTATATTTTGGTCTATATTAGTCCATTCCTCCATTATCACCTGTTGCATTTGACTCTTGCTCGAAAAATTGCGCGTTCTCAATTTGCGTTCGAGATGTTCCCAAAGATGTTCAATTGGGTTCAAGTCGGGACTTTGAGGAGGAGTTTTAATGACTTTGGGGCAGTTATACAGCATCCACATCTTGGTATTTAAAGCAGAATGTTTGGGGTCATTATCTTGATAATATTGAAAGTTATTACCAAGCCCAAGTTTTACAGCACTATCTTTTAAATTCCTCTTTAAAATGTCAATGTAATACTTATGATCCATTACTCCATTAATAATTTCAAGATTTCCCGCTCCTGAAGCCGCCATACACCCCCAAACCATTAAACCACCTCCACCATGTTTTACAGTAGCAACTGTGTTTCGTTCTTCAAGCTCTGTATTTGGTTTTCTGTACACTATGACCTTTCCATCGCACCCAAAAAGATTAAACTTGCTCTCGTCTGCAAAAATGACTGTTTTCCAAAATGATTCGGGCTGTTTTACATACATTTTTGCGAAGTTTAGCCTTTTCACTCGGTTTATTTTATTTATAAAGGGCTTCTTACGTGCAGTTCTTCCTCTGTAACTATGCCTTTTGAGTGTATTTCGAATTGTTTGTGTAGTAACTTCCTTCCCTAAATATTTCATAGTGTTTTTACGAAGAATGGTCGCATTTGTCTTCGGAGTTTTCTGAACTTGCCGCACTAGCCAACGCACATCTCCAACTGAAAGTGCATTTGGTCGACCAGATCTTGGTTTATTGTCAACAGTTTTCGTTTCTGTCCACTTTCTGATGATGCATTGTATAGTAGATCGTGGTCTATTTAATATTTCACTGATAGTTTTTTGAGTTAAACCATTCCTGTGGTGTTTTATTATCAAAACTTTTACCTCATCAGAAACCTCGTTTTGCTTACGACCCATTTTGACAAAAACTATATTTTCAATGAAATTAAATATTTGCTGTCAAGGGCAAAGCCTCCTTTACTAAATAAAACAGAAAAGGGGGATTCCCAAATAATATTTGAATTTGACTTTGATGATAGCACATCAATGATGAATACTTTTTTTGTTCTGTTTTTGGTGTTATTATATAAAATTGCATTTTTTGCGCTAATTAAATTTATTTTTTGAATTTATTTTAAAACATATTACGAAAAATAAACTATTGCATAAAACTGCATTATTTGTTTACTTTAAATTTTCTTCAATTACCCAAAATAAGTGAATTTATTATCAATTTTGCTAATGATGAATACTTTTTTTGACCGCTGTATATATCTAAATATGGTGCGATATAGACCATATAGACCTTATTCACACTGTTCCAAATGTCAATGAAATCGGGTAGTAAATACGCCTTTTATGGCATCAAACCCCTAAATCGGGAGATCGGACTATATGACAGCTGTATCTAAATATGGGCCATGCGGGCTTATTACCCTTAATCGAGAGATTGGTCGAAAAAGCAAAAATATGATCCGATTGGGCTTGTTCAAGAAATTGACCTGCATAACGAAAAAACTAGTTAAAAGGCGTTAAGTTCGGCCGGGCCGAACTTTGGAAACCCACCACCTCGGGTATATATGTAAACCACCTTTCATCAAAATTCGGTGAATATTGTATACCTCATGTCCCATATCAGTTATATCAAAATATGTTCCGATTTGGACCAAGGTACAGTAGCTATATCTAAAAATAAACCGATCTGAACCATATACGACACGGATGTCGAAAAACCTAACATAAGTCACTGTGCCAAATTTCAATGAAATCGGATTATAAATGCGTTTTTTGGGCCAAGACTTTAAATCGAGATATCGGTCTACATGGCAGCTATATCCAAATCTGAACCGATCTGTGCGATATTGCAGAAATATGTCAAGGGGCTTAACATAACACACTGTCCCAAATTTCGGCGACATCGGACAATAAATGAGCTTTTTATGGGCCCAAAACTTTAAATCAAGAAATCTGTCTATATGGCAGCTATATCCAAATCTGAACCGATCTGGGCCAAATTGAAGAATGATGTCGAAGGGCCTAACACAATTCACTGTCCCGAATTTCATCAATTCGGAAAATAAATGTGGCTTTTGTGGGCCTAAGACCCTAAATCGGTAGATCGGTCTATATGACAGCTATATCCAAATCGGAACCGATCTGGACCAAATTAACGAAGGAAGTCGAAGGGACTAACACAACTCACTGCCCCAAATTTCAGCGAAATCGGATAATAAATGTGGCTTTTGTGGGACTTAGACCCTAAAATTGAAGAAAGATGTCGAAGGGCCTAACACAATTCACTGTCCCGAATTTCATCAATTCGGATAATAAATGTAGCTTTTATGGGCCTAAGACCCTAAATCGGCGGATCGGTCTATATGGGGGCTATATCAAGATATAGTCCGATATAGCCCATCTTCGAACTTAACCTGCTTATGGACAAAAAAAGAATCTGTGCAAAATTTCAGCTCAATATCTCTATTTTTAAAGACTGTAGCGTGATTTCAACAGACAGACGGACGGACATGGCTAGATCGTCTTAAATTTTTACGCTGATCAAGAGTATATATACTTTATAGGGTCGGAAATGGATATTTCGATGTGTTGCAAACGGAATGACAAAATGAATATACCCCCATCCTTCGGTGGTGGGTATAAAAATGGAAAAGGTTGACAATGGGTGCCAAACAAAATAACTCCGTGAGAGCCAATTTGCTAAACCTCATCGAAACTTTTAGTGCTTCTTCGAACGCATACATGTCTTTTATGCAGGCTTTAAAGAAAAATTAAGCAAAAACCTCCAAGGAAGCTGCCCCACGTTGGGCGCCAGTTCTCCATTTTAGGCTTTTATCCATTACTTAGACTTTAATCATGCATGAAATGGAATTTTTATTGAATGCTCTTGGAATTCCTCAAACACTTCCATGAAAGTTATGCGTAGGATTTATTTTAACGCAAATCCAGATATGTCATTCCTTCTCACCATCGTAAAAACCAACCAAATTCTTGTTATCTTCTTCAGCCCCCTTTGATTTGGTTCAATAACAACGATTTATAGCCCATGGTTAGAGATATTTCCAGAAAGAAATCCTTAGCAAGACATACAAACAGGTTGTTTTGCAGCAGCCTATCGCTCCCCAGCAAATGAAAAAGACAATCGTAAATTCAATTGGAAAACCAACAAAACAAGGGTAACACATGAAAATCATTCCGACAAAATAAACTCCACCTTAACATAGCGAAAAGTTAAGCAACTAGTTGAAAATGTCCGCAAAATACGAAAAAAAACATCATGATCGCCTGTTCAAACTCTTGAACACATGCTGTGCCACTGGAAACTCTGTGGCACCAGCATCGTCATCAGCTCTGGCTTTTTGTGTGGCATCCCTTCTGAAACAGGCTGGGATATTTATAATCGCGCTACGACCAAAAAAGAAGAAAATGTTGTATGTGCTCAATCGCATATTTATTGATCTCTTAGACTTATGGCAACATACAGCAACTGAGACAAGGATTTAAAGTGACTGGCCTGCGCTTTTCTTATGGTCGAGGAAGAAACAAAGCAACTTACGATCCAATATCGCTCCATATGTTATCCTTGGTAAATCTAGCTATAAATTTTGCTCCACCAGTAACTGGCCACGGAATCCAATGGGCAGTAGTCATAGCAGTAGGGGAGAATATGTTGATGTAAGTTGGGCCACTAAAGCTGGCATTGGAATGTTTTGGGGTTTTGAATAATGATGATCATTGCAACGTCATTATCGACATTCGACCAACAGAACTTGGCTCGATGTTGTGCCGTTGTCGTCCATCGATAATTCTTTGGCTATTCGTAATTCTTGTAATGACAACTTGGCCGTTTTATTTGATTTATGATCAACGAATTGACTTTTCGTTTAGTTTTTGCAGTCATCTTTCCATTCCAATGGACAGATGTTCAAAATTGTAACAATAATTTAATGGATTTCGTGTTTTACCTTTTCAATTCATTTTCTTTTACTCATTTTTTCTGTCTGTCTCTCCTTTTTTTTTGCAGTTCAATGTAATTGGAATTTAAAGCAGCGTAGAAGAAAGAAGTCAACATAAAATTTTTGCAAATTTTATGCGCCAACAACAAAAGTGACAAGCACAATGTTGCCGACAACAGGAACAGCAACAACCACAGCAGCACCAGCACCAGCACCGCCAACTGCTTCTACGACGACAACATTATTTCATAAAAACACCTGCTCATCATTGCTGCCGCCTTTTGTTCGAACCTCATTATGCTCATCTTCCGGCGGCTTTTTTGCCTTCTCGCCACTATCTGTCATCGTTAAATCTGTGATTTTCTTTTTGGCCTTTGCAACAAGTGCCTGCCTTGCCTCTCAACCCCCCACATTAGGGGTCCACTTTGTGCGATCTCCTGAGTCAGCGGTGGCACCCAAGGGAGATGAGGTGGTCTTTGAGTGTGAAATGAATTTAGGTCCCGAACGTTTAGAGTGGAAATTTCGTCACTCCAGCAATCGAACGGCAGATGGAAGTCGATTTATTTATCTATCCAAGGAGGTAAGTTTTGAAAAACGAGAAAAAAGGGGTGATGTATTTAAACAATATGAGATTTGTGAAAAGTCAAATGGTCGAATCATCAAACAACAGTTTTGCTAAGTTCGGCCGGGCCGAATCTTATACACCCTCTACCATGGATCGCATTTGTCGAATTCTTTTCCCGGTATCTCTGTATCACTTTAGGTTCTCATTGCTTTGTCTGATTTAGCGGATGTCAACATTCGCAAGTTATTGGGCTTTTGAAAGCGATCTGGATGGTTCAACGGTAGGAACTGTTGTTTTGCCCAAAAAGTAATTGCGGATTTTTTAAAAGAAAGTAAATGCATTTTTAATAAAACTTAGAATGAACTTTAATCAAATATACTTTTTTACACTTTTTTTCTAAAGCAAGCTAAAAGTAACAGCTGATAACTGACAGAAGAAAGAATGCAATTACAGAGTCACAAGCTGTGAACAAATTTGTCAACGCCGACTATATGAAAAATCCGCAATTACTTTTTGGGCAACCTAGAAGGCATCTTCCTTCTTCTGTTCTTGTGGTATCACAATGGAAGAAAACGTCTAAGTGAGTCTGATGGCAGTCTGGCACTCAAACCGAACCTAACCTAACCTTCCCGGTATCTCTTTTTAGGCAAACAAAGGATTAAAGAAAAGAATTATTATGCTATAAGAGCTCTACCATGATATGGGCGAATTCGGATCATAATTGAATTGAATGTTGGAGACCATACATTGTAGAAGTCATTGTGTTTAATTTCAGCCAATTCGAATAAGAATTGCGCTCTTTGGGGGCTCCAAAAGTAAAAAAGGGGGATCGGTTGATATGGCAGACGTTTCAGGCTATAGACAGATTCAGACCATAGTTAAAGGTCATGGGAGAAGCCTTTGTACAAAATTTCAGCCAAATCGGATAATAATTGCGCCCTCTAGAGGCTCAAGAAGTCCAGCTCTATCAGTTTATGGACCGGTTTGAACTATACTTAACACAGTTGTTGGAAGTCATAACAATTTGGCACAGTTGTTGACAGTCATAACAGAACGCGTCATGCAAAATCTCAGCTAAATCGTATAAGAATTGCGTCCTCTAAAGGCTCAAGAAGTCAAGACCCAAGATCGGTTTATATGGCAGCTATATCAAGTTATGCACCGATTTGAATCATACTTAGCACAGTTGTTGGAAGTCATAACAAAACACGTCATGCAAAATTTCCGCCAAACAGATAGGAATTGCGCCCTCTAGTGGCTAAAGAAGTCTAGATACTAGATCGGTTTATATGACAGCTATATTTTCTATAAAATTAAATTTTTAACAAAATTTTCTATAAAAATAAAATTTTCTATAGAAATAAAATGTTGATGTATTCTTCTTATATATAAAAATCAATTTTTGTTTGTTTGTCGGTTTGTTTGTGTGTCCCTTATACACTCAAAACCGGCTGAACCGATTTTCTTGAAACTGAAGGGGAGGCGGACCCTCCCCTTTACCCTAATTTTCAGAAACGCCAGATCTCGGAGATAGGTGGTGCGATTTAATCTAAATTTTGTGTGCTCTCATATAATACCCCAAACATTAAAATTTGGTATCCAAATTTCGGATGGGGTACCTAGGGGGGCTGCCCCACCCTAAAACCTACCCAACATATATTTAGACCAATCACGGCAATATGGGACTCAAATGAAAGGTATTTAGGATAAGAAAACTTATCTGATATCCAATTGTCGGATCAAGTGCTAGGAGGACTACCCCGAGCCCCAAAATGCCCCTAAATCGGACATATTTTCCGACCATGGCAATATGGGACTCAAATGAAAGGTATTTGCGAGTAGAATACGAATCTGATATCCAAATGAGGGACCACGTGTGTGGGGGTCCACCCATTTCCCAAAACACTCCCCAAACTGGACTTATTTACTGACCATGGGAATGTGGGGCCTTAATAAAAGGTATTTGAATGTAGAATACGAATCTGATATCCAAATGTGGGACCAAGTGTTTAGGGGAACGCCCCTTCCCAAAAATATCCCCCACAAAGAACAAATTTACGACCATAGCAATATGGGGCTCAAATGAAAGGTATTTGGGAGTAAAGCACGAATCTGACATGAATATTCGGGAAAAGTGTCTATGGGGCCACCCCACCCCCAGAACACTACCCAAATAGTAAGTATTTGCTGACCATTGCAATATGAGGCTCAAATAAGAGGTATTTTAGAGAAGGACACGAATCTGATATATATTTTCAAGGCCGAGTCACTGAGTGGCCGCCCATTCCCCAAAACACCCCAAAGCCGGTCATGTTTGCCGACTATGGAAATATGGGGCTCAAATTAAAGGTATTTGGGAATAGACCACGTATCTGATATCAAAATTAGGGGCCAACTGTCTAGGGGGCGTCCCACCACCATAACAACCCCCAAATAAGACGTATTTGCTCACCAAGACAATTTGGGTCTTTAAGAGAGTGGATCTAAATGTTTATAATTTTTAGGGCCAATACCCCAAACCGGACATATTGTATTTGCAGACTTTTGCAATAAAGAGTTTAAATGAATGGTATTTGAGATGAAAAAACTAATTTGATATCCATTTTTGAGGCCAATGGCAATATGGGGTTCAAATAAATGATATATAGATATATGAGAATGGAGCCTATGTTGATATATTTTCAGGGCTAAGTGTTTGGGGGGAGGCCACCGTAGCGCAGAGGTTAGCATGTCCGCCTATGACGCTGAACGCCTGGGTTTGAATCCTGGCGAGACCATCAGAAAAAATTTTCAGCTGTGGTTTTCCTCTCCTAATGCTGGCAACATTTGTGAGGTACTATGCCATGTAAAACTTCTCTCCAAAGAGGTGTCGCACTGCGACACGCCGTTCGAACTCGGCTATAAAAAAGAGACCCCTTATCATTGAGATTAAACTTGAATCGGACTGCACTCATTGATATGTTAGAAGTTTGAGTCTTTACTGCCAGAGCTTTTGCCCACTTTTTTCATTTTTTTTCTTTCTTTTTTTCAGAGTGGCTACAACATAACCAACGATGAAAAGAATTCCAAATTACGGTTCGTCGTGCAACCCGAGACCTTGGGCGACTATCAATGTGTAGCCTGGTATGGCTCTGCGGCCATTGCATCTCTGTCAGCTCGTTTGACTTTGGTCTCTATATCGATAGACAATTCAAATGGCTACTCCCGTAATGCCATACGCTGGAATGTGGCCCCGAAAAATCACATATTACTGAGATGTGGAACGGTCTCATCCAATCCTGCTGCCATATGGAGTTTTTATCGCAATGGTGAAAAAATACCACAATCAGAAGTAATACCAGCAAACGGTGCCTTAGTTCTGAACACTGTGACAGCTAAAGATTCAGGCAACTATACCTGTTCGGCCATGAATCCCATAACAAGTCAAGAGGTTAAATTGCCACAACGCATTGATTTGAGGGTGGACTATAGTGATCGCACCCCACCCTATTTTTTGACTCAGCCACCAACGCAGGTGACAGCTAGACCGGGAGAAACGGTGGTCTTGGAATGCCCTGGTGTAGGTTCACCCCCACCCGTAGCTGTCTGGAGTTCACCCAATATTATCAATATGAATAATAATAATAGGACGCGGTTATTGCCTTATGGCCTACAAATTGTCGATGTGGTGCCTGAGGATCAGGCACAATATGTTTGCCGTTTGGATAATGGCATAGCCCCGGCCTTGGTACATGGCATTAAATTGAATGTTTTGGAAAAACCTTCTATACTAAGGGGTCCAGCTCTTACTTTGACCAATGAAAGTGATACACTGGAACTGGAATGCTCAGCTGCTGGAAATCCTTATCCAGACATTTATTGGCTGATAAATGATGTGGATACCACCATGGATCCGGAAATGCAACATGATGGGCGGCGTTTGGTTATACGACATGTGCAGAAACGTCATGCGGGTATAGTGCAGTGCTTTGCCAAAAATGAAGTGGGAGAGGTAAGACAGAGTTTTGAGAAATATTTGGTTGTAATGCAGTGAAAGAGGGAAATTTTTATTTTAAATATATTTTGTTTTTTTTTTTTTTTAGGTTAGCGATGCCAATCTTTTGAAAATAAATCCCAGACAAATCCATGGTTCTTCAGCTTCGGCTGCTACCCCTAGACCCAGATACGAAGATGTGGGTGGTGGCACTAAGAAAGGTTCCCGCAAGAAGCATAAGCGTAAGTAGACACACTTTTTATACCCTACGCCACCACTGTGGTTGTATATGTAGCATACAACGGTCAATTTCAATTTCTTGAAAAGCCAGTACATGTTGATCAAGTCAATGAGCAGACAAGTTGGCATTGGCACGCTTATTCGGCTCGGCCTTATTGCTCGTCGGTGGGTATGGGATCTTGCCATTGTCAAGCTCGAAAACGCTACCATAAAACTTTAAAAAGAATTGTCTATAAAGCGTGCAAGTTAAGCTAAGATGGGGACAAAATAGCAACGCAAGAAGTATAAAAGAGAAAGAAGAAAGTCGATTTCGCAGAGCCTATTGTATTCAGGTTATAGTTGTAGCAACCTGAAAAGTCTATGCCCACCCATCCATGTTACCTGGAGCGTTTTATTTAACGTCCTCATATCTGTGCAAAGTTCCATAAAAATCGGTCCAGAGATACCGGGCGCGTCCACAGGTTGCGGATAGTGTAGCTGCAACGGCAGTCTCGGACAACCAGCGGTGTCGAGCGGAGAGTCCCAGTGAGTGGTCGGGCGGCACCGGCTCTTGTACGAATACTGAGTGCCTATGATGCTCGTTATGACAAGGCGATTTATTGGCGCCTTTAAATAACCAATGGCCACCCTGTTTCGCGGCGATCGGTCCGGGGGACCAGAACGAACTTGCTCACCTACATGAACTTGACGAGGTTCGCCACCTCCACATGAAAATGAGGCTACAACAACAACAACTAATTATATACTCAAATTCTGCAACACCTAACACGATTCAGCATCATCAGTTAATTTTCTTTGGGTGAATATATAGCTTATACGTATGTATTACAGCTGGGAAAAATCGATGGTACTATCGATATTTTATATTTTTCTGACTATCGATAAATATTTTTTCTATCGATACAGAAGTTAAATTTTTGGCAAAACTAAACAAAAATAAACGATGCGAAACTGAATGTGTCCTATAAGATACATTGCGCATTTAGACAGCATAATTTTCATCCCATTGGGCTTACATTTTGGACAATGATTTTCTCATGCCTTCCATTAAACATTATTAAATTTGTTATTTTTTCGAAATGTGCATTGATATTGCTTCTATGTAAATCGATCTCCAGATTTTTACTTCGTTTTTACTACGTTTGAAATTTAGGTGATGGGAAATTAACGATAGTATCGATATTTATTATTAGAAATATCAATCCCATGGCAGCCGGTTGTACGTACCGGATTGACCCGATGGTCATTGGCAAGGGGTGCCGCCTCAGTGTTGCGATTATCGATCATTTGCCAGCCCAAGTGTGTAGATTTTATTGCCTAAGCTGAAGCCAACATGCCTTGGCTATTCGGTATATAATTTTGAGAACATAATGTTAGGCTGAAGCATTTTTCTATCATCTTCTTAATTTCATTTTTATTAAATATTGATTTGCATTAATTTTTAATATTACATGTCATATTAGAAATTTTGGAACTGTTTTCCAAACCATCAATATTTACAATTTTGTTTTAAATATTATTTTCATAAATATTGAAATGAAAATTTTTTTATTACATGTATGAGCCGAGCAGTTTCATAACTGAACAATGGTGATAATGAATAAAAAAAATGCTTATGCTGCAAATAGACACACAATTGGAAAACGTTTCTTCTTTACAATATTACATCGTATAACATTAAATTTAAACACTTAAAGCTAAAAATTAATTGTTAACCTTACTTAAAAAAAGAAAACAAAAACATAATACATTTACAAATATGCAATGCTTGCATGTCCTGATCAAACTTGCTGTAAAAAGCCAGTAGGACAAGTAGGTTTTGTGGTGATGATGATGTGAAGCTTAGCTGCTTAGCGGCGAAATGTCTTTGCGTAAATGCTTTTCCTCCTCCTGCAGTACGCGAATTTTCATTTTTAACTCCTCCACCTGCAAGCGATGCACCTCACGCAAATGTTTCAGTTGTTCTTGGGCATGAGTCAATTCGATTTTCTTGCGTTCCAAGGCAACCTGTTGCTCCTTATAACGCAATTCAGCCTCTTTCATGCGGAAGTAGCTGATTTTCTCCTCGAAAGCATCATTGGTGGGGTTGGAGCTAGTATGACTATTGTTGGAAGCGTTGGTGTTGGCTGTTGGAGGAGGCGGTGCTGTATTCACTGTGGGCAAGTTGGGTGCAGGATTGAGGTTAGCTAGATGAGGGGTTGCTACAACATTGGCCAAATTGTTGGCCGTTGTAACTCCGGTGGCAGCACCCGTGGGCAAGGCACTAAATGTGGTACATGTAAAGGTGGGCGTGGCTGTGGCAAATTGTGTGCTAACGTTGGGCGGGGTATGCAATTGCATTTTCACTTGCTGGTGTTGTTGTTGTTGTTGTTGCTGCTGGTGCTGTTGTTGGGCTGCGGCTACAGCAGCAGCCGCTTGCTGTTGTTGATGTTGCTGTTGGGCTGCTGCCACTGCTGCCGCCTGTTGTTGCTGCAATACCGCCAATTGTTGCTGCTGTTGTTGGGCTGCAGCCAGCTGTTGTTGTTGCACCGCCGCCAATTGGGCTTGTTGCTGTGCCTGTTGGGCCTGATATTGGGCCAAGGTAATTTGTTGAGGTTTGATTTCACTAATAATCTGTTGGTTATAGCCATTCGTGGTAATGGTGGCCATTGTATGCTGCTGCGGTTGATGATGAGGTATTGTAATGCGTGTGGGCGAAGGTATGGTAATTTGGGCTCCTGAAATAAAACAATTGTCATAAAATTATTTCCTTCGATTCCATGTTAGGCTTACCTGAGTTATCGGAGGGATGTTTAATTTGTAAAATAATCTCTTCCCTGGGCCTAGCGGTCTTAAACTGTAGGAGATCATTGAGTGTTAACTTTTCCGCTGATATCTGATCGACACTTATTTGTTGAGTATGTATAGTGGCCGCCTGTGCTACTTGTTGCTGTAATTCCTGTTGCTGCTGCTGCTGTTGTTGTTGCTGTTCCGTTTCCAAAGGATCTTCATCTAATTCTGAGACATTATTGCCTTCCATTTCCATTTCTTCAAAGGACTCATTGTGTTCATTATTCTCAGAGCCTTCAGTGTTGTGTATACTGAACTCTGGCTCATCCTTGATGACATGATTGACAATATGTTGTTGCTGCTGTTGTTGTTGAGAATGGTCGTTATTGTGATGATTGTTGGAGGTTTGTTTATGGCCAATAGATCGAAAGGGATATTGTTTTCGTAGTCTGAAGGGGAAAGTAAACTTATTATTAGATGTAAAAAGACAAGAGGAACTAGAAACTTCTTCTACTCGGGGTTTCACTAGTTAACATTAAATTAAAAGCAAAAATTAATTGCAATGTAGAGAATTTAAAAAAGATATAAGAAGCTAAAATGTTTCATCCATTAACACACTTTTTCTTGTAGCTGAAAGCACAGGCATACCAGCTGAGCGTTATTTTATATGGCAACCTTTATGTGTTTTCTTATATGTAAACAAACCCTCAGTGAAACACTGAACATACTCAAAATGATAAGTACTCAACAACTTCTGTCAGGTCGCAGAGTGAAAGGCAGAGATGGCAATTTGAATGGTTAACCTAGAGCGCGCACGGACAGGGTGAAGCTTCAAACCAAAAATTTAGTCCCAAAAGGAATAATAGTGCAAAAGTGTTTCAATTGTCTTGATACCATAAAATGTTTCAAATTATTTTTTCCCAAGTGCAAAACAATGTTTTCGAGCTGAACCAAACATTTGACAATATTGTACTTTGTTTGGCCCAAAACAGTGCCAGCACAACACTGACTCATCACCTTCAGTTTTTTGACAGTTATTGTACCTCAACAAATTTTAGTTGCCATCCCTGTCGAGAGTGTACAACAAATTAATATGTCTCACTCACAACTGTACTCGAATGAAAAAACTAAAAGAACGAGAAAAATGGAAAATAACTACAAAAACGGCAGGCATACACAACGAACTCACACTCGACTCGTGTGTGCAATTTTGTATATACATTTAGCCAGCAGATGTATATTTGTGTGACATAAATATAAATACACAAGCAGGCAGGAAAGAAAACCAATTATTTCTTAACAATGGATGGATGGCATGAAAGACGGCGGCGCAGGAATCGAACGAATAAAATGTATTAGATGAATGGGCAATCGGTAAAAGTGAAATGTGTGGCGCAAAAAAATGTTTAGAAACACAAGGAGATAGAATAAAATATGTGAGAGGCAGCGGCGGCGGCATGAGGGCTAGCTGCTATTGTTGTGAGTAATAATTTGAGGTTTGTTGTGAGTATTTTTTGTATTTGAAAGACAGCTTTGCTAGTTTTCAACGAAAAAACAACAACAAAAATCTGTATGAGCACAAAACATTGTCAACTGTATAGCAGTCATGGTTTCGGGGAAATTGTATACAAGCGTAGCCACATATTTTGCATTTAAGTGCACTCATGGCGTATACAAAAAAACACCCAAATATCTAACCACCCACTGATGAATGCACTCTCATTCATAAGAACCCAAGAATTTGTGTGTTTCGAAAAGTAACAGGTGCATATTCAGCCAAGGGGAGGTAAATGTGAGATTTCTCTGAAAGCAAACAAAATGCAATTGCTTGCATGTGCCTATTCACGGCCGAGATATGATTTGTGGATGTCGTTGGAAATATTTTTCTAAAATAGTTCTAATTATGTAGACAACAAATTAGCCAATTGTGAGGATGGTGATGGTGATGATGATGATGGTTTGTCATTACCTTGCATTCAACCAGAACTTTTGTATTTGCTTCAAGTTGCGCATCTGCATAACTCCCGGATGTGAATTGAATTCACGCACTATCTGCTCCCAGGCATCGCGTATGGAATATTTTGATCTTTGCTTTTTGCGAAATTTTATATCAATGACCTCTTCGTGTTGATGAAACAGACTGTAAAGTATATCCTTTTCTTCTTGGGTGAAGCGGGGTGTTAAAGCCATTTGACATTTGCCCGAACTGCCGGAACCACCGGCTGAGCCTGAATTATTATTGGCTGTGCCATCTTCCACGGTGATGGTCACTGTGGTTGCCTGAGTACCATCTGCGGACATTATGAACTCTTATCCTTTATTAACAATAGGAATTTATTTTTGTTGTTTATCTCTTGGTGATTTTATTTGTTTTTCTTTTTCTTGTTGTAATGTTTTTTTACACCATATACGATAACACTAAGCCATGAAGAAAAAAAATCAATTATTTCCACTCTAATTTTATCTCACTCTTATTTTCACAAAACATTCCCTCTATCTCACTCACACTCTTTCCTAGAGTACTATTTTTCTTCGTGGTGTTTCTTCTCAACACACAACCATACAAAAAACTCTTGACATCAGAATTTTTCTTCTGCTATGAGGTTTCTCACTTTTTCAGCGCCTTTCGTTTCATACAATTATTTATAAGTTATTTTTATAATTTTTAACATTTTCCACATTTAGCTATTGCTTCTTTCATCATAATTTTTTTTCAGTTGGAGGGGATTTTTTTCCTCCCTTTTGACAACGGCGCGCGCGAATTGTTTTTAGTGAATATTTTGCTTTCCACTCACTTTGCCTTTCAGTCTCTTAATGAGACGGCTGTGCAGTGAGTCGAGTTTTTCAGCTGCCAAAACGAGTCGGCTCTGCAGCTGTGTGAGTGAGTGTGGCATATGTTCAGTGTCAGAGATGAGAAAGTAAGGCAATGACAAAAGTGTAGTACAAAACTGTACTGAAAGAAAAATGTACGTACCTACAAATTAGTAATTATATGTTGTGGCCAGTGTTGCCGTTTTTGGTAGATTTTTATTCTCTTGGTAGGTTGGTAGGCTGACCTCAATATTTTGTAGGTTTTTCCAAGTTAATTACCGAAAAAATCGCCGGGGATGAATCAAAATCAGTTCACAAAGGCTCTCATTGCAACCAATTTCAAGAAAAAAGGGCGTAAGTTCTGATATTGACCGTAACTGCTGGTACGAGTGTTAAGGGATATCCTTCAATCTTCGTAAATTCGGATAAAAAATGCGGCTTTTGTGAGATCAATGCCTTCAATCGGAAAACAGGGCTATGCCGGAGCTGCATAAAAGTATGGTCGGTCAAATGTGGTCTATACTCAAAGTTTAGCGATAAATGCATCTCGCTGTAACGGTGAAAATGGCAAGTAAAAGCGCATTTCTGGGCTCAAATATTTAAATCGGTAGATCGCTTTACCCAAACACATCACGGTTGTTCATTGAAATCTGGGCAAAATACTACTTTATGGACTCAAGATTAGGCCATCTTGAACTTAAGGGTGTAGAGTGATTACAACCAACAGACAGACGGAAATGTCTGGACCCTATATATAAATAGCCTTTGTAGCCTTGAAAATGAATAAGTTGATGTGTTCCAAATGGAATGCCAACTTTTCAGTGGTTGGTATAAAAATATCGTGCAAATCGAACGTAGGACCGGCTTTAACAGTATGCAGCATACTGCACATCCACGCATTATTCTTCTCTCTTCCCTTAATTTTCTTCGTTTATTTCTAATCTTTGTACATGCTGCATTTTAAAAGAGTTGATAGTTTATCTACATACATTTACCGTTTGTGTTTTTATCTGTTAACATTTTAACTAGATCATCCCTATCTGTTGAGACCGGTTTAAAAAAATGTTATTAGGTGTATAGGCTGCGTGCCAATTAAAAGCAAAGTTGGACGAGTATGGTATGTAAAAATATGACGTTTGGTGTGGTGAATAAATTTTGAGTACACCAGGGGTTAGTAAGATTTTTAACAAGCAAAGCAGAGTTCCATGTAGCTTGTTGTGAAAAAACACGTAGGTCTAATTCAATTTGCGAGCGGCGATTACAAGTCGTTAACACACACATATTTATTTGTTAATAAGATCATTTGTTAAAAATATATATTTTGACATTGTCATTTGAAAATTGGTGATAAATGCTTTACAGTTGTAAGAAATTGGCAAAATAAAATGTATTTATTTGAAACATTTGCAACCTCTGTGTGAAATATTTGTTGGACGGTGTCGGCATCAGCAATCATTCGGTTTTTTTTATGTCAATGGTACAGTAAATGCAATAAATTTCGATTATTTTTATATAGCTTGGTATGGTTTTGCTCCAGCAGTGTCAACATTTTGAAAAAGTTATCGTTTGGCACAAACGAAACCCCAGAGCATTTTTACATTTCAACATAGAAGATTGCTACCGATTGGCACAGCTCCATAACAAAAGAAAAAAAAATGAAATGAAGGGCTATATTGCCATATTGGTTATATGTCTGGCAAATTCCGTTTTATGATTATCGATATTTTATAATTCAAATCGATAAAAAAATTATCGAAATGTGCAATATAAGGACCGTTAATTCATTCAATTACAAAGCAACGAAACAGCGATAAATATCTATTGCCTTTTTGTGGAAAATATCCAAATCAACTTCAAAATGTCCACAAACTTCTTTTGTGGATCTGTTTCCTAGGAAGGTAAGGCTTTTTGTCATATTATTGTAAATTAAGAATAGCAAATTTTTCCCAAAGCACTTGTGCAAGCAGTAAACATACAAATAACCAGCCAATGAACGAACAAAATCAGCGCTGGGACGTCAAGTGAGATCTTAATAATCCAAAACAAGAGGTTCAAAGATTAATGTTAAATATTTCAGTTTCTGTTCATCGCGAGAGAAAGTAAACACAAAAGAATAATAATTGTTTTGTCTTTATTCGATATACAGGATTTTATAAGCAACAATCAACTTAAAATTGTTCAGTACCCAAAACAATGCGAGGACCTCATTGTCATTCCAACCTCAAATTTCCACATTTGCATTAATCATCTTCGCCTCTTTGCACCACATCCGGATAGAATTTCTTTAAAATTTTGTGTATTGCCGGCATAAGACTTTCAAAATTGGGAAACTTATCCCGTCTCGGTGGACCCTTATCTAAACCGGACCATAGATTATGTCTTGAGGTACGAGCATTTTGGGAAAACTCTATTTCGAATGAACCCGGACGAGGCTCAATTTTTCCATAGCCATTGCGTATTAAAACAAATTGCCTTGTTGATATTTGAGATTGAAGAAATTTAAGAAACTCCTCAGCTTTAATGGCGAATATGGGACATTCATGGGTGTGTTCGATATAGACAATGGAACGAGTCTTTTGAAAATGGACATCCGAAGACCAGTCCACTTCCCGTCGGCCTTTCTTGGATTTTATTTTGGGCATTTTTGAGATTTTTTTTTAAAAGAAATTTTTTTTTTGTTCAGTACTTCAATTTTTGTTTATTTATTATTTTGTTTTCTCTTTATATTACAGCTACCATGGTGCCACCTTCACGTCCCAATGTCACTCGTTTATCCGATGATTCGGTTATGCTGCGTTGGTATGTGCCCAAAAATGATGGTCTACCCATACAATTCTTTAAAGTACAATATCGCATGCTGGGCGATGCTTCGCGCAAAATTCCCCGAGAAAATTGGCAAACCACCAATGATGACATAGCCTATGGCAAACGTAATACCGATATTAGCAAGAATTATACAACATCAGTGACGGGCTTGAAGCCAGATAGATTTTATCGTTTTCGAATTGTGGCTGTCTATAATAATGATGACAACAAGGAAGGCAATACATCATCGAAATTCTTCTTGCAACGTGGTGATGCTTTGGATTTATCTAAATCGAATTTACCTATACCGGAACTGGCACGCATTGAGGCTTTATCCGAGTCGGCAGTAATGCTGCAATGGTCATTGCCTACTGCCGCGGCCACATCACATATAGATGGTTTCTATGCTTACTATAGGCCGGCAGCATCGGCTGGAGAATATCAAAAGGCTACAGTAGATGGTATGCATACTAGGAAATTCAAAATTGATATGTTGGAAGCAGGTACAGCCTATGAATTTAAATTGCAATCATTTAATGACATGGCTGCCTCGGAGTTTAGTGCTATAGTACAGGGGAAGACAAAAAGTAAGTACAGTACTTAATATAAACTATTTAAGTCTTGACCCAATAAAAATATGTGTTTAAGGGAAAATTTATATAATCCTTGGAAGAATTTATTAACATTAGTAGTATAGCAATCTAAATATAATAAATATTATCTTTTTGACTATTTATTTTTTTTAGAATCAGTCACCACCCCAGCTCCTACGCTGCCCGCTGTGGTGCCAGCCACCAAAGCCAATCAAGAGGACAATTCAATATTTCCCGTAGTTGCAGGAGCAGCTGGAGGTGGCATACTGTTATTAATAGCCACCATAGCAGCTTGTTTGTGTATGAAAAAGAGAAAGAATTCTCAAAATGAAGGTATATTTAAAATTCTTTCTATTTTAAAAATTGTTTTTTCGAAGATTTTATTTTGTTTTTAATTATAGATGAAAATAAACCCCAGCTGGATCATATTCAAGCTGATTTTGTTACACCTCAAGTACAAGTTTTGGGTGTCAACAATCATCATAAGGGCAATCATCGTTTAAATGGAGTATTACCACGCATGAATATAACCCCAAATCCTTTGGCCCAAGAGGCCGATAAGGTAGGTTCATTGACAGTATTTCAATACGAATACAAATTCTTTAAATTTCCCACACACAAAAGCAATATTAGAAGCACTCTACTATAAACTAAAGGAGAGGTTTTTTGGTAAATCTTTTTCTAAGCCCACTAAAACCAATGAAGCACCTTGAAACTTTATGTTATAATTCTTGAAACCCCTCACTTATTTATTTTTAAAAGTTATTTTGATTTCGTTTTCTTATTTTGGTATAGTGGGTTTATGAGAAAGAATAATTTTGCCTAATTTTTTATTTTCACTTTAAATTTAAAATTTCAATATTATGGCTTTTGTAATTTTTTCATTTTATTTATATCTTTTACTTTTCACTTAAAGGGGTTGTATGTATTTGCTTCCACGGCTGTCTTCTAATTGGTGTTTTTCCTGGCATTTCTTTAATAGCAAAAAAAGTCACTTACTGGATATTTAGTCTGAATCTATTGAACTGCTCTTTCAGCTTTTTGTACATAGTTATAAGACTAAGTAATTGCTAAAACATATACACATCTACTTAAATTAATGTATTAATTTAAAAATGATACCTTCTCATAGCCTTAAAAGTTGTGGCTAATTTTAGCAAATTTCTTTGTATAATTATTTTATGCAGAACTAAAATTTTTATATTCCTATTACTAAAAAATATAATTGTAGTATGATTATAGACTTTTTTGTTAAAGATAGTATGATTGCAGATTGTTGTTACAACTCAACCTGTTCTTAAGTGTCTACTCTAAAACTTAAGGGAAGTTCAATTTATAATAACAGTCTCCATTCAGACTCATTTTGATAATTTAAGCCTTCTAGGAAACTACAATGAACTTCTTTGGCTGCAAACCTGTTAGTCATCATGTGGATTATTTGTAAATTATTGTTAAGGATGTCCTCTTGTCTCTTGCTACTTCAGACCCTTATTACCTAAGTCTTCAAAAGTTCGATTGGAGAAAAATCTCACATTAATCTATGTTTTCGTGTAACCAGTACCCGAAAGTGGAGGCCACCGTAGCGCAGAGGTTAGCATGTTCACCTATGACGCTGAACGTTTGGGTTCAAATCCTGGCGAAACCATCAGAAAAAATTTTAAGCGGTGGTTTTTCCCTCCTAATGCTGGCAACATTTCTAGGGTACTAGAAACATGTAAAACTTCTTCACTTAGACGCAAGTGATGTAATATTGCAATTACCCACCAGCATACCACAAAAATCCAATTTTTTTCGTTGAGAGATGCAAAAATTTATCCGTGCTAGGGTGTGATACTCTCTGCCATAAAGCTTTGGAGACTTAGACACCTGTCTGTCTATACAGGTATCTCTAGATTGCAATTTGAAGAGTCCAAGCCCTTTTTCGGACTAAATATTATGTGAAGACATTAGTCTTTAGTAAGTAAAGTTAATAGCTTTTAATGCATCTTTATTCTTAGTTTACTTCTCAATAATAAGTGGATAAATTCAGAGTGAAGTTACGTGTGTCCCCTCAGAAACGTTATTCTGCCCAGAGATTAGAATTTACCAACTGTCCTAACCATTTTTCCTGTCATAGGTGAGAATTTTTCAGCCAATTTCGTTGCGTTTAACCCGTCGCATTGACAGTCTTTACAGAGTTTCATAGTTTACTTCTCAACCATAGTGGATAAATTCAGAGTGAAGTGACGTGTGTCTCCTCAGAAACGTTATTCTGCCCAGAGATTATAATTTACCAACTGTCCTAACTATTTTTCCTGGCATAGGTGAGAATTTCTCAGCCAATTTCTTTGCGTTTGACCCGCAGTGACAGTCATTAAAGAGTCTCATGAAATATTACCAGACATAAGGGCGTTATTAAAAAGTGATGAAATCTTAAAATTTTGGCAAACCTTAGAAAAAAATATCTTAATAATCCAAAAAAAAAAAAAAAAATAGATCTTCCGAGAACTCCTTATGTACATCCACGAACATCCTAGATAGAACTTTAGAAAAGTACTGCCCTGATAAAATCTTCTAACGAGAAGTTTTCAAGAGTTGAAATACTCCTTACCGACTGCATTTTAATGACGATGTTCCATGATGAGCTTAAAATTTGAATCGGACAGCTCCCATAGATATGTGAGAATTTTCCCCTTGGTCATTAATGGAATATATTTTTAGGCAACACTGCCAAAATAATGTTTCCAGTTCTTTTGCATTATAGGTAGGCATACTAACCATGTGCCCAGGGATTGCCTTACAACAGGTTAAGGGTATTTTAATATTTTTTTTTTTGAAACTCGATTATTTAATACTTCTTTTTTATATAACAATTTTTACCTATCGCTTCTTTGTAAATACCCTCAGAATGCTGTAAATAAATGTTGTGCTTTTTCTTAGATCTTACTTAGATATTCCAATATCAGTAAAACAAAAAACAATCCCTAGCCTAACCCCAACCAGATACTAGCCTAGACACAGATATATTCGCGTAATTTTTTCTAGAATCGTAATGTCATGGAATTGCGCTTTATGAGCAACACCAACAGCGCCAGTAGTCCGGCCAACAGTAACAGTAATACAAACAGCAATAACAGTTGCCACAACAGTCAGGAGAAACTAAATAGTTATAATGCCGAAGAAGCCCCACATACACCACCTCAACGTTCCACCTCATCGTGTGAAACATTAGAGGCTGTAGACGGCATAAATAGTCCTCTAACACCCAATGGTCTAGATGCCGAATCGCCGCTCTCTAAACCTTTGCCACCATTGCCAAGCAAAAATACCAACAAATTAGCAAATCATACAACTCCTTCTTCGTTAAAGAACAATACAGCATCGCTTTCAAAAAGTAATCATCAAAGTAAATCATCTACTAATAATCTAAATAATTCACAGGCTCACTTAGCATCCCAAGGCATACATCATGCGCAGCCCTATTATCAGACTCCTCCAACACCTACCATGATGAATAAGCGGGACTATCAGCAGCCACCACCAGTGCCACCGCATCAAAACAACAATCATGCGCCCATGATGAATCATCATTTGCCGCCCACGGGTCATCATGCTCCCTTGACACCTAGCATGGAACAGCAAAGGCGCACCCTGGATCGAGGGGTGCGCAATATGAATTACAATCAAAGTAATGGTAATGCCATGTCACCGCCTTCACATGATGCTGCCTTGAATATGGATGGCATGGCCACCAGAATACCTTCACTAAGAAGAACACGTCGTACTTCGGGAGGTAGTACCAACAATGCACTGAATGCCTTATCGAATAATCCCAATGGTGGCTTGGGTATACCCATTGCTGTCAGTGGCAGCCCTCGAGTACAAAGATCACCTATGCCCGCCCGAGCAGCAATGATGAAACAGCGTTCGCGTTTGGGCAGTCACAATGACAATATATCTTCGGGCAGTTTAAACAGTATTGAAGTGTAGTCTTCTAACATAAAGTAAAGGAGTCTTCAACAAAAATTGTCTACGAGTATGAGTTTTAGAGAAGTGTAAGTTATAAGAACAATAGATAATTTTTAATTTAATAAGACAATTAGTTATAAGCTATAGAAATCTTTATTTAAGTTAATTTTATAAGGTAAGCCTAAGCCATACCAGCATTTAATTGTGTAAAATCCTAAAAAAAAATATGCTGTTATGTCTTAGGTATCACAGATTTAGTATAAGTTGTATATACATATTCCTATTAATGTGAGGTGATATAAGAATTTGACAGTTTACAGCGAAGAAAGTTCGGCTCATAACTTTTCAATCATTTCTCAAAATTTTCAAAAAATGCGAGTTTTTCTTTTTCATTTTGACTTAAAATTGTATAAATTTTTACTTCTGTACGCTATTTCTCTCAAGGGGGAGAAAGTCGACTTTTGTTGGAAAATGAGTATAGATCTTATATCGCCTCTACACACATCATCGAGACTTTTATATTTTGAAGATCATATATATTTTGAATATTAAACAACTCGAATCCTATTTGTAAAAGACTTAAATCCCATTAGTTAGTATATGTCTGAATAGAGCATGACAGTATGAAAAGCCCAAAAGATAGTCAATCTTATATGACTATCTTTTGATAGCGAAACTAAAATTCGAATATTTTATTACATACATATATATTTCATTTTATTGCATAATAGTGCTTAAACGTATGTTGATATCTTAAATTCATAACATGGCAATATTTTTAACATACCAGTATAATAGGTCACATTATATTTGCACACAAAACATCGATCCTTTTGATGGCAAGATGGTGATTTAACCATATGGTTTTTATGTTGTTGTGTGTGACAACCTTTAAATAATTCAGCCATGGGTGTTGTCCTATCTTACCATATTCGGTTCGAACATCATGAATCCTGCTGTAGCTCATTATTCTAAATAACAGCGATATAGGCTTTAGACCCTCAATCGCAAGATCCGTCTATAAGGCAGGTATATCTAAGTATGGTCCGATATAAACCACACCCAGGTCCTACTTATCACAGACTGCACTTTTGTACTTTTGTCCATTATTGTTAAATAACAACCTTTTAGAATAATTTTACTTATTTTATGCCAAATAAGTCGTTTAAATTAAGCGACGTCTGCCCACAATTTAGGCAGCTAAGTTATGCCGCACGCAAATTGTTTACCTAAACGCAAATGAATTTACAATTACTGACAAGGGACTTTGCTCAATGAAACGTCAAAATTTGCTGTGCTGCCAAAAATCTTACTGGCCCTTGGGCTACTCAAAAATTATTCACCACACTTGACGTCATATTTTGACTATCCCCACAACTTTGCTACCATTCGACACATAGCCTTAACAATAATGCCTCATGAAATTTATGTTGCAGTATTAACAAATGAAATTTGCAACACTCTCAACTGGTGTGAATGGTTGAGATGTTTTCCATAACTACAATACATTAGCAAAATTTGTCAGTGTAAACATAGCATTAGTTCAAAATGTTAGGATAATGAAGTTATACATATATATTTGCCTCCACAATGGGAATTTAAGACATCAACATATCGTATTTTGAAAAACAAAATATTGAGGCTTAACATTTTATTTTCTAATGCCGAAAGCACATTATAAAAAATGAGCACAGAAACGAAATAATAAAGAAATTTTAGAAAAAAAAAGTTTTCTTATCGAATGTATATAAATTAAAATTTATAACTAATTTTGTATAGACTCTTTAGAGCTTAGTTAAGTTAATTTATAATTTAAAAAAGTAATCAAAACACAAATTATTTTTTTAAGAATCCATGTATGAAACCAATAACACAAATCTATTGATCATTGCCGTCCTGTACATGTTTTAGTTGCACAAACACATATATTTGTCATTGAGTTTAATAATATTTAATTATTTTTTTTTAATAATCGGGTGTGTTCTAGTAACTACTTAAATTTTTCCCGAAAAAAACAAATTGTAATTATTACATAAACAAAAACAAATCTTAATTTCTTATGATGAAAAACTTTTCCCAGCTGTATACATTTGTGGTGTAGTAATTTTTAACTTAAACTCCGTTTACACTGCTCATTAAATCCGGATTAAAGGCTCTCGTCAGCTGATTTTATTAAGGGAAAGCAGTGTAACGGGGTTTTAATATGCTTTAAAAATGTTTTTCATCCCGTAACTTATTCCTTTAGTATTTTTTCTTTTTTTGTGAATACTTGGTTATAAAGCCAAAAAATATTATTTGTGAGCTTGCATACGAAAATATTTTTTTAAAAATAAATTTAATAAAAAATGTCCAGACCTCACAATTGATACAGCTGGGTCTGAAAGGGTTTATTCAACAAATTCTATGATGCAAATTAATGAAATGTTGACGCTTTATTTGTGTAATAACAAATAGTTTCAACAGGGTGAAAGCGAGAGTGAATCCTAGAACGCGCCAGAATGTTTTTAGTCTATTAAAAGATTATCTAATTAAAAAACTAAGGTATATATTATTTGTTAATAATTAATTACAAGGTTCATGTAAAGTGAGAAGTGAAATATTTATTTATTTTTAATTATGTTTTCCATCAAAAGCGTTAGGGCCAATTTCTCAATAACTGGTTATTACGTATGGTATTGTTAAGTTTATTTTATGATTTAATGAATGAATTTTGTTTTGTGAAAATTATGTGGCATAGCAGTTTTTTTTTTTATTAACACTAAAAATTCTAATCAGCAATTGAGAAAATTGCCCTAATGTCTTTAATATAAAAGGACACAGTATGACAAAATGCCCTCTGGTAATGCAAGATATGATTTGACCAGATATATTTTATTATAAAATCTTCATAAAATATACCGTTTTTAAAAATTCTAACCTTTTGGTGAAACCCATTGTTTTAAGAACATTTTTTACTGTTACGTATGTAATGTACAAATTTTCGAAGATTTTTTTTGTCATCTTGTTCTTTAAGTTTATTTTTAAAATACCATGCTTCCTGCTTAAAGCAACAAAGGCCTTTCTTTACTATATTTGTAATACAGATATACTGATTATTTTTTTGTTAATTTTTATTTTAAAAATAATTTTTAATTTAAATAAATGACATTATAATTAAAAAACAAAAATAAAAAGAAAATAATTTAACAAAATTTAAATAAAAACAAAATGAGGTATTTTTTTTGACAATCTTTAAAGTAGAGAAATATATATGTATAAAGGCTAAAATGAATTAGTAAAAGGTAAATGTATTGAGGCAAAAATTTAAGATTGTATATAGACATTATAATAGTTGTTTAAATTTCTTAAGAAAACCTCCCAATGAACCAAATTTCGGATGTCAGACACATTTCAGTACAAAATCTGAACTCTTCCGACAAGATCTTGCCGAAATCGTTTCGAGTTCTGTTTGATTTCCTAAGGGATTATTACAGTACGCAAAGAGTTCTGAACGAGTTCTGAATTTCTTTTTGAATTTTTCGTCCAACAATCCGAAATGAATTCTGAACGATTTCTGAAGTGCTTGTCTGTATGTGATTGTCTTATCGTACGGGTTTTTTTTAATTTTTCTTCCGACACATCGGAAAGACTTCTGAAGGATTTCTGGATTAAGTTTGTGCATTTGTTTTTAACGCTAAGAAGGAGAAGAGCTAGACCCATTGTTAAGTATACCGATGGACTAAGAATCACTCCCTGATATGATTTAGCTATGTCCGTCTGTCCGGCCGTCTGTATATCTGTCTATGTATTCTTGTGATCAATGTACAGGTCTCATTTATTGTCTTGAAATTTTGCGCTTGTCACTTTTTTGGCCCAAGGACAATAGCTATTGACTTTGAAAATCGGTTCAGATTTAGATATAGCTCCCATATATATCTTTCATCCGATTTGGAATTTTAAGGCCGTAGAAGCCACAATTTTTATCCGATCTTTACAAAATTCAACAGGACGTGTTTTATTTGACGTCTACATATATGTGCACAATTTCGTCAAAATCGGTCCAGATTTAGATATAGCTCCAAAATATCTCTCTCATCCGATATGGAATTTTAAAGCTGTAACAGCCACAATTTTTGTCCCAGCTCTACAAAATTACCCACAAAGTGTTTTAATTGGTGTCCTAATGTGTGTGCAAAGTTTCATGAAAATCGGTGTAGATTTAGATATAGCTCCCATATATATTTTTCATTCGATATGGACTTTTAAGGCTTTAGAAGCCATAATTTTGGGTCGATCTTAACAGAATTTTTCATGAAGTATTTTACTTGACGTCTTAATACGTGTGAAAAATTTCGTCAAAATCGGTTCAGATTTAGATATAGCTAATTTTTGTTCGATCTTTACAAAATTTAGCATGAGACGTTTTATTTGATGTCCCAATACGTGTGCATAATTTCAATAAAATCGGTCCTGATTTAGATATAGATCCCATATATATATTTCATTCGATATGAACTTTTAAGCAGTAGAATTCACAATTTTGTTCAGATCACTACAATATTGGGTGTGAGGTATTATATTTGATGTCCCAGGTTTATATGTTTTATCCGATATGACTTTTTAAGGCTTTAGAAATCCACAATTTTTGTGACATATATTTGTAACACATTTTTTTTATCGGTAGAAATTTTTCCCGACAGTTCGGAAGGAATTCTGAAAGATAAACTAGTTATTGAATGTTTTTGTCTTTTTTGTGCCTTCATGTTTGAATTTTTTGTTTGTGGATGCCGCCGTAGCACAGAGGTTAGCATTCCTATGACGCTGCGTGCCTGGGTTCGAATCCTGGCGAGAATATCAGAAAAAATGTTCAATCGTGGTTATTCCATGCTGGTACCATTTGTGACGTACTATTCTATGTAAAAAGTTTTCCCTTTCGGACACGGCTATAAAAATGAGACTCTTTAGGGAATGTCCAAGAGTAAATTTTCAATTTGAACCGTCGGAAAACTCATTCAAATACTGTAAGAATTGTTTCAGAATTTGTTTAGAGTCGATAAGACAAGTCGAATTCTACAAATTTTTATTCTTGAATTCGGGGAAAAAACATTCCATTTTTTAAGGAAATCAAATATATGTACTTTCGGTCAGAAATCGATAAGACAAATCGGAGAACACATCCGTATTCATTAAGACTCTAATTCAGAATTCGGTCAGAAGTCTTAACGACAACTCTAAATTTGCTTCCGAAGTTCCCATAATTTTCGGTAAGAATTCTGTCAGAATTCAGTTCGAAGTCTCGGCAAAAACATCAGGTTTCCCTCCGAGAATTTGTTTCGAAGTCGTGTCTACCACTTCATGTATTTTTTTGTTAAGAAATCGGGCGGATTTGGGATCCGAATTTGGATGAATATGTCGAATTTTCGTACAGACTTCTGACCGAATTCTGAACATTTGGTTCGCGGGGTTATGATGCTTGGCCCTAGATAACAAAAATTAGCCCATATCTCTTTCGTCTAAGTTAAATTTTACTAAGACATCGATCACCCATTGCCCTCAACTCTATAAAAAAGCTTGCATCCACCTATCCTACGCCTCTTACTAGAATAAGAACAGAGACGATATTTAAGTTGGTTCGAGAGAACCTCTAGGTCTCCAAACTCTCAAATATTTACCTCAATCCCAATGATTTATGTAAAAAAACAACCATTTTTTTGTATACCAAAAAATTAGCTTCAATTTTATTTTTGTTTCAATTTTCCTTAGTGATTAATTTGAAATATATACAAATTATGCATTAAGCGTAAAAAATAATTAATTTGAGCTTACAACTAAATCTTAATTAAATATGCATTTTATCCAATTTGAAGTAATGACCTGTAATAAAAAAATTTTAGACATTTAAAAAAAATATTTTGGAAATAATATAAAAATTTTGAAAAGTATCCTTACATTACTTAGAAAATACTATAACTCCGTCAAATGTTTGAAAATCCGCAAGCACCCCTGCATTAAATTTAAGCCCCGTTTTCCGATTGAAGGCAGAGAATGCACAAGAGCCGCATATCCTACCTACGAAATTAGTAAAAGCTACCTGCACCAGTTATAGTTAACATCAGTAATGGCCAACTCTTCGGTGGAGGGTATAAAAACATATACTGTATTTTTGATTTGTAAAACATTTAGTAGGTTTTGGTCAGGTTCGGTAGGATTTTTCTTAAATTTTGGTAGGAAATAATTTTCTTGAATGGCAACACTATTCAGAATCATTGTTTCTTTGAAGTCTCGCACTCTTATTGGGAGAAAACTATTACAAGGGATGTAGACAGACGAATAGTAATTGAAATTATTAAGAAACATTTGATGAGTATTTTTCAATAGGCAATAGGCTTGATAAGACATGCTAGTGTTCCCAAAAGTTTAATGGATCTATGGAATACACATTCTAAGCTTTCTTTTGAGGCCAACTTGAATTTGGCGTAAGCATGCTTAATTGAGTTTTATGCCTTTCTCTTGACTAAACTCCTACAGCTCCCCACTACAGATTAATTCTATGTTTAGTGAACTCCTAACAGATATCGATAGCTCATCAGATGGGCTTTTCAAATCCGTTTGATTTATGTCAATAGCTCTTTCTATTCAAAAGTTATTAAAGTTTTAATAATTGTTTGAAAATTTCTGCACGAAACTTGGCAGCACTGCCATGTGCGGTAAGGCAGCGCCATCTAGTGGTATTTTGATTTTTGGAAAAGTACATTTTTCATTTTCTCAAAAAATTAAACTTAACTGCTAAAGCTTGTAACTTCTATTATAATGGATGTACATTCACAAACCAAGTCTCATTTAAAAGGCCTAAGGATGTAGTTTGTGATCAAATATAGAATTTGAAAAAAGTGATCAAGGCAATGGGTGTTTCTAAGGCATTTAGAAAAAATTGCATAACTCTGAGAATAGTCAACTTATTTTAATGAATCAAACAACAAACTAAAGGTGATTTAATTTTCCATATTTGCATATCAAAACAAAATATAACAATTATGTACAACATCCTATCAAAACAAAAAACATTTTAAATGCTTAAAAACGCCCATTGCCGAGTTCATTTTTGGTAAATGCTCTATTCAACCGTAAACTTCGTCTTTACACCTTTCAAATGAGACATAATTTGTAAATATACCTTCAGTAGAATGAAAGTTGCAAGCATTGGAAGATAAGTTTAATTTTTTGGGAAACTCAAAAATTTGATTTTCCAAAAATCACTTTGCTACTAGATGGCGCTGCCTTACCGCACATTGCAGTGCTGCCAAGTTTCGTGCAGAAATTTTTTAAACAATTTTTAAAACTTCAATACATTTTGAATGGCTAGAGATTTTGTCATAAATCAAACGTATTAAGAAAGCTCATAAGATTTACTATCGATATTAGTTTAAATTTTTGTATATATGGGCAGGGTTTGTAGTAGGGAACAGTAGGAATATTTTCAGAGAGATTGGCACTCACTGAAAAATTATTTTATCACCTTCAAATTTCGACCAAACTAATTTGAACCATCTAAAGATGTAGTTTGTGGTCGAACATTTTTTTTTGCAAAAAGTGGTGAGATAATGGGCGTTTTAAGTCATTTACAAAAAGTTCCATATCTTTGTAAATACTCAACCGAAATCAAACTGTAAACTAAAAATTAAAGCATTCTCAAAACAAATTATTGTAGAAATTAAAAAATGCAATTTTATAAAAACCCAAATGCCACTAGATGGCGCTGCATTATCACACACGACATTGATGCCAGAAAACTTTAAACAATGTTTAAAATTTTAATAAATTTTGAATGAAAAGTGATTTTGATATAAATTAAACGGATGTGGAAAGCACATAAGCCCATTTTCTATTGATATTTACCAAGAGTTGGCGGTGTTTGCAGTAGGAAACAGTATGAACTTCTTCTAAGACAAAGGCTTAAAACTTACTGGAAAAATCTCCTATAACCTTCAAATTGAGTACAATCAGTTTGAGACCGTTTACATATTTTAAATGTTGTATCATCTCATAAACCTTCTAGAATCTTTTGGCATAAAATTTTCCTTAAAAATCTGACGAGGGTTGCCTTTTATATTTCGGGATTGGACAACCCTTGTGTTGCAATCTGCCAACTGACAGCTCTATCGAAAAGCTTGAAATTTTTGAGGTTATACTTAGTCAGAGCGTTTTGACATACGAGCGCTATTTGTGTTGTTTACAGTAACTTAAAAGATTAATTTCGCTCAAAACATGGAATTCAATCGTGAACATTTTCGCGTGATTATTTTTTACTACTTTAGAAGTGGATTAACTCAATAACAGTCCATTAATGAACTTAATTTAATTTTTGGCCATGAAGCTCCATCAAGGACCTGTGTTTATCGATGGTAAGATGAATTCAACCGAGGTCGTAGTTCACTCCAAGACGAATTTTGTGAAGGTTATTCAAAATCAGTTGTTGTTCCAAAAACCATTGATGTTGTGCGTTAACTGATATTGCAAGATCGTCATGTGACCTATCATGAGATTGAGACAACCTTAGGCATTAGTGGGACCAGCATACATTCAATATTGCATGGTTCAAACGCATGCAAAAGTGTATAGATCTTAATGGGGAATATTTTGAAAAACAATAAAGCCATTTTCGATGATTAATATTTGTTTTTGTGTTCTCTAATCCCGAAATATGAAAGGCAACCATCGTACTAGTGATTTTTTGGGGAGTAAAAATAAAAAAATTTAGAGTCCTCACCTTTTTTTTGTATTTCTTGCTTAATATTTTTCATAATTTGTTTTTTTTTTTAACATTTACAAAAGTTTGACATTGTCTTCAATTCATATTTATTTACAACTTTATTTCATTTAATTCTTTTTACAAAAAACACAATATAAAAATATTTTCTTTTCTCCTCTTATAATACAATAAGTAGTTGTTGTTGACTTAGAACATAAAATTATTTTATCATTTAATTTTATACAAAAGATCGTTCAATAACCAAATTGTTTTGTTTTTTGTTTGTTTTAAAGATTACTTGCGTTACACTAACTCTAATGTGAATAAAATCATTAAATATTTAAATATTTTGTTTTTTATAAAATATTTAAAAGTGAAATTAAAAGTTTTAAAAATATTTTAAATTTAATAATAAAATTAAGTGTATGTTTCCATTTTAGTTGTCATAAATATTTTTGGTGGCATTTCAGTATTTGACATCACACATTTGTTCTGCAATTGTAAGAAAAAGAGTAACCACAAAAGAAACAGAATCGAAACAGAAATCAAATAGAAAAAGGAAGAGAAAGACAAAAAATATATGTATCATTAAATTTGAAATAAAATGTTAAACAAAATTTAGAAAAAAAAGAATATGTCTTCTTTTTTCTGTTTACATTTTTTGCTATTTTCATTCAACAGAAAGAAGCAAAAGAAGCATGCTAAAAAGTTTAAGCAGCATTTGTAGAAAACAGAATACAGTAATGTACAAAAAATTGTGTACATTGTTAGTAAGCAGGAAGATTTATTTTATAAATTTTAATTATTTATCAAAAAATTCGCCAGGTTTTAATAAAATGTTTATTTAAAAGATCTTTGATAATGATGAGAATAGTTTATGGAACGTTTTAGTTTCTACGTAATTGGAAATTAAAACAAATACAACTCTACAACACCGATAGAACCAGAGAACCATCTAAAGCTATGCCAGAGCCTACCATGAAAGTTGTTTCTGTTACTGCTAAAATATAAACACTTTTATCAAAACATTAACGGTAAACAAAATAAATAATTAATCTTTAACACAAGAATTTTAAATTAACGAAAACAAAAAACTATTAAGGACCTAATAGTAAAATTTGATTTAAAACAAATAAAAAAGCACAAAAAATTGTAAACACTCTTTTTAAATAATAAAAAAAACAGATACTTTAATTTTATTAAATTCAGATTTTTAGTGTGTTACTTAGTTATAAACTCTCCTTGTGTTGCTCTAATAAGCATCATGTTATCCTTGTGTTTATATGTAGTCAATGTATATGCGGTTATTGTGTAAATTCCCAATATGATGTTAAAACACATTGAAATGAATGAGTTCTAGCGTTTTCGACCAACTTGAGGATTTACGCCAAAAACTGATTCGTATTCGATTTTCAAACGGTGAAATGCTTTGACATTTTCTAAATTCGAAAAAATGAACGAGTTAGAGCGTTTTCGAACTTATAAATGACCTTGAAAATTTTAGGCCAAATTTAATCGATTTTTACGATTTTTTTCATAGACATTTTCGAAAAATTGCTTCAACCAGCACCATTGAGGAAAGAGATTTTCTTCACGAATCCAACGGTGTTTTCAGAATTTCGAAGTTAGAAAATCTAACGAAGTTACAGCAATTTCGACTTAACATCGATTTTTTTGGGTATTTTTTGAATAACAATAATGCGATTTTGAGCTTGTTTTTGAAGGAAACAACTCGGGAGTTGCACTAAACCTCATTTTTCGCCATAAACTTCAATGCTGCATACTCAACTCAAAAAATTTTTTTCCTTCAAAAATTGAAAATTTTGGAAAGGGTTACCCCTTTGCTAAAAAAATTCCAAAAAAATAAAATGTTATATTTTAAGGAATTGTGTTTATTTTACGATTCGTATTCGATTTTCAAACTGTGAAATGCTTTGACATTTTCTAAATTCGAAAAAATGAACGAGTTAGAGCGTTTTCGAACTTATAAATGACCTTGAAAATTTTAGGCCAAATTTAATCGATTTTTACGATTTTTTTCATAGACATTTTCGAAAAATTGCTTCAACCAGCACCACTGAGGAAAGAGATTTTCTTCACGAATCCAACGGTGTTTTCAGAATTTCGAAGTTAGAAAATCTAACGAAGTTACAGCAATTTCGACTTAACATCGATTTTTTGGGTATTTTTTGAATAACAATTATGCGATTTTGAGCTTGTTTTTGAAGGAAACAACGCGGGAGTTGCACTAAACCTCATTTTTCGCCATAAACTTCAATGCTGCATACTCAACTCAAAAAATTTTTTTCCTTCAAAAATTGAAAATTTTGGAAAGGGTTACCCCTTTGCTAAAAAAATGCCAAAAAAATAAAATGTTATATTTTAAGGAATTTTGTTTATTTTACGATTCGTATTCGATTTTCAAACTGTGAAATGCTTTGACATTTTCTAAATTCGAAAAAATTAACGAGTTAGAGCGTTTTCGAACTTATAAATGACCTTGAAAATTTTAGGCCAAATTTAATCGATTTTTACGATTTTTTTCATAGACATTTTCGAAAAATTGCTTCAACCAGCACCATTGAGGAAAGAGATTTTCTTCACGAATCCAACGGTGTTTTCAGAATTTCGAAGTTAGAAAATCTAACGAAGTTACAGCAATTTCGACTTAACATCGATTTTTTGGGTGTTTTTTGAATAACAATTATGCGATTATGAGCTTGTTTTTGAAGGAAACAACTCGGGAGTTGCACTAAACCTCATTTTTCGCCATAAACTTCAATGCTGCATACTCAACTCAAAAAATTTTTTTCCTTCAAAAATTGAAAATTTTGGAAAGGGTTACCCCTTTGCTAAAAAAATTGCAAAAAAATAAAATGTTATATTTTAAGGAATTGTGTTTATTTTACGATTCGTATTCGATTATCAAACTGTGAAATGCTTTGACATTTTCTAAATTCGAAAAAATTAACGAGTTAGAGCGTTTTCGAACTTATAAATGACCTTGAACATTTTAGGCCAAATTTAATCGATTTTTACGATTTTTTTCATAGACATTTTCGAAAAATTGCTTCAACCAGCACCATTGAGGAAAGAGATTTTCTTCACGAATCCAATGGTGTTTTCAGAATTTCGAAGTTAGAAAATCTAACGAAGTTCCAGCAATTTCGACTTAACATCGATTTTTTTGGGTATTTTTTGAATAACAATTATGCGATTTTGAGCTTGTTTTTGAAGGAAACAACTCGGGAGTTGCACTAAACCTAATTTTTCGCCATAAACTTCAATGCTGCATACTCAACTCAAAAAAATTTTTTTCCTTCAAAAATTTAAAATTTTGGAAAGGGTTACCCCTTTGCTAAAAAAATTGCAAAAAAATAAAATGTTATATTTTAAGGAATTGTGTTTATTTTACGATTCGTATTCGATTATCAAACTGTGAAATGCTTTGTCATTTTCTAAATTCGAAAAAATGAACGAGTTAGAGCGGTTTCGAACTTATAAATGATCTTGAAAATTTTAGGCCAAATTTAATCGATTTTTACGATTTTTTTCATAGACATTTTCGAAAAATTGCTTCAACCAGCACCATTGAGGAAAGAGATTTTCTTCACGAATCCAACGGTGTTTTCAGAATTTCGAAGTTAGAAAATCTAACGAAGTTACAGCAATTTCGACTTAACATCGATTTTTTTGGGTATTTTTTGAATAACAATAATGCGATTTTGAGCTTGTTTTTGAAGGAAACAACTCGGGAGTTGCACCAAACCTAATTTTTCGCCATAAACTTCAATGCTGCATACACAACTCAAAAAATTTTTTTCCTTCAAAAATTGAAAATTTTGGAAAGGGTTACCCCTTTGCTAAAAAAATGCCAAAAAAATAAAATGTTATATTTTAAGGAATTGTGTTTATTTTACGATTCGTATTCGATTTTCAAACTGTGAAATGCTTTGACATTTTCTAAATTCGAAAAAATGAACGAGTTAGAGCGGTTTCGAACTTATAAATGACCTTGAAAATTTTAGGCCAAATTTAATCGATTTTTACGATTTTTTTCATAGACATTTTCGAAAAATTGCTTCAACCAGCACCATTGAGGAAAGAGATTTTCTTCACGAATCCAACGGTGTTTTCAGAATTTCGAAGTTAGAAAATCTAACGAAGTTACAGCAATTTCGACTTAACATCGATTTTTTTGGGTATTTTTTGAATAACAATTATGCGATTTTGAGCTTGTTTTTGAAGGAAATTACTCGGGAGTTGCACTAAACCTAATTTTTCGCCATAAACTTCAATGCTGCATACTCAACTCAAGAAATTTTTTTCCTTCAAAAGTGAAATTTTTGCTAAAAAAATTGCAAAAAAATAAAATGTTATAATTTAAGGAATTGTGTTTATTTTACGATTCGTATTCGATTTTCAAACTGTGAAATGCTTTGACATTTTCTAAATTCGAAAAAATGAACGAGTTAGAGCGTTTTCGAACTTATAAATGACCTTGAAAATTTTAGGCCAAATTTAATCGATTTTTACTTTTTTTTTCATAGACATTTTCGAAAAATTGCTTCAACCAGCACCATTGAGGAAAGAGATTTTCTTCACGAATCCAACGGTGTTTTCAGAATTTCGAAGTTAGAAAATCTAACGAAGTTACAGCAATTTCGACTTAACATTGATTTTTTGGGTATTTTTTGAATAACAATTATGCGATTTTGAGCTTGTTTTTGAAGGAAACAACTCGGGAGTTGCACTAAACCTCATTTTTCGCCATAAACTTCAATGCTGCATACTCAACTCAAAAAATTTTTTTCCTTCAAATATTGAAAATTTTGGAAAAATGTCAAAAAAATAAAATGTTATATTTTAAGGAATTGTGTTTATTTCACGATTCGTATTCGATTTTCAAACTGTGAAATGCTTTGACATTTTCTAAATTCGAAAAAATGAACGAGTTAGAGCGTGTCGAACTTATAAATGACCTTGAAAATTTTAGGCCAAATTTAATCGATTTTTACGATTTTTTTCATAGACATTTTCGAAAAATTGCTTCAACCAGCACCATTGAGAAAAGAGATTTTCTTCACGAATCCAACGGTGTTTTCAGAATTTCGAAGTTAGGAAATCTAACGAAGTTACAGCAATTTCGACTTAACATCGATTTTTTTGGGTATTTTTTGAATAACAATAATGCGATTTTGAGCTTGTTTTTGAAGGAAACAACTCGGGAGTTGCACTAAACCTCATTTTTCGCCATAAACTTCAATGCTGCATACTCAACTCAAAAAATTTTTTTCCTTCAAAAATTGAAAATTTTGGAAAGGGTTACCCCTTTGCTAAAAAAATTGCAAAAAATAAAATGTTATATTTTAAGGAATTGTGTTTATTTTACGATTCGTATTCGATTTTCAAACTGTGAAATGCTTTGACATTTTCTAAATTCGAACAAATGAACGAGTTAGAGCGTTTTCGAACTTATAAATGACCTTGAAAATTTTAGGCCAAATTTAATCGATTTTTACTTTTTTTTTCATAGACATTTTCGAAAAATTGCTTCAACCAGCACCATTGAGGAAAGAGATTTTCTTCACGAATCCAACGGTGTTTTCAGAATTTCGAAGTTAGAAAATCTAACGAAGTTACTGCAATTTCGACTTAACATCGATTTTTTGGGTATTTTTTGAATAACAATTACGCGATTATCAGCTTGTTTTTGAAGGAAACAACTCGGGAGTTGCACTAAACCTCATTTTTCGCCATAAACTTCAATGCTGCATACTCAACTCAAAAAATTTTTTTCCTTCAAAAATTGAAAATTTTGGAAAGGGTTACCCCTTTGCTAAAAAAATGCCAAAAAAATAAAATGTTATATTTTAAGGAATTGTGTTTATTTTACGATTCGTATTCGATTTTCAAACTGTGAAATGCTTTGACATTTTCTAAATTCGAAAAAATGAACGAGTTAGAGCGTTTTCGAACTTATAAATGACCTTGAAAATTTTAGGCCAAATTTAATCGATTTTTACTTTTTTTTTCATAGACATTTTCGAAAAATTGCTTCAACCAGCACCATTGAGGAAAGAGATTTTCTTCACGAATCCAACGGTGTTTTCAGAATTTCGAAGTTAGAAAATCTAACGAAGTTACAGCAATTTCGACTTAACATTGATTTTTTGGGTATTTTTTGAATAACAATTATGCGATTTTGAGCTTGTTTTTGAAGGAAACAACTCGGGAGTTGCACTAAACCTCATTTTTCGCCATAAACTTCAATGCTGCATACTCAACTCAAAAAATTTTTTTCCTTCAAATATTGAAAATTTTGGAAAAATGTCAAAAAAATAAAATGTTATATTTTAAGGAATTGTGTTTATTTCACGATTCGTATTCGATTTTCAAACTGTGAAATGCTTTGACATTTTCTAAATTCGAAAAAATGAACGAGTTAGAGCGTTTCGAACTTATAAATGACCTTGAAAATTTTAGGCCAAATTTAATCGATTTTTACGATTTTTTTCATAGACATTTTCGAAAAATTGCTTCAACCAGCACCATTGAGAAAAGAGATTTTCTTCACGAATCCAACGGTGTTTTCAGAATTTCGAAGTTAGGAAATCTAACGAAGTTACAGCAATTTCGACTTAACATCGATTTTTTTGGGTATTTTTTGAATAACAATAATGCGATTTTGAGCTTGTTTTTGAAGGAAACAACTCGGGAGTTGCACTAAACCTCATTTTTCGCCATAAACTTCAATGCTGCATACTCAACTCAAAAAATTTTTTTCCTTCAAAAATTGAAAATTTTGGAAAGGGTTACCCCTTTGCTAAAAAAATGCCAAAAAAATAAAATGTTATATTTTAAGGAATTGTGTTTATTCTACGATTCGTATTCGATTTTCAAACTGTGAAATGCTTTGACATTTTCTAAATTCGGAAAAATTAACGAGTTAGAGCGTTTTCGAACTTATAAATGACCTTGAAAATTTTAGGCCAAATTTAATCGATTTTTACGATTTTTTTCATAGACATTTTCGAAAAATTGCTTCAACCAGCACCATTGAGGAAAGAGATTTTCTTCACGAATCCAACGGTGTTTTCAGAATTTCGAAGTTAGAAAATCTAACGAAGTTACAGCAATTTCGACTTAACATCGATTTTTTGGGTATTTTTTGAATAACAATTATGCGATTTTGAGCTTGTTTTTGAAGGAAACAACTCGGGAGTTGCACTAAACCTCATTTTTCGGCATAAACTTCAATGCTGCATACTCAACTCAAAAAATTTTTTTCCTTCAAAAATTGAAAATTTTGGAAAGGGTTACCCCTTTGCTAAAAAAATGCCAAAAAAAATAAAATGTTATATTTTAAGGAATTGTGTTTATTTTACGATTCGTATTCGATTTTCAAACTGTGAAAAGCTTTGACATTTTCTAAATTCGAAAAAATTAACGAGTTAGAGCGTTTTCGAACTTATAAATGACCTTGAACATTTTAGGCCAAATTTAATCGATTTTTACGATTTTTTTCATAGACATTTTCGAAAAATTGCTTCAACCAGCACCATTGAGGAAAGAGATTTTCTTCACGAATCCAACGGTGTTTTCAGAATTTCGAAGTTAGAAAATCTAACGAAGTTACAGCAATTTCGACTTAACATCGATTTTTTTGGGTATTTTTTGAATAACAATTATGCGATTTTGAGCTTGTTTTTGAAGGAAACAACTCGGGAGTTGCACTAAACCTCATTTTTCGCCATAAACTTCAATGCTGCATACTCAACTCAAAAAATTTTTTTCCTTCAAAAATTGAAAATTTTGGAAAGGGTTACCCCTTTGCTAAAAAAATGCCAAAAAAATAAAATGTTATATTTTAAGGAATTGTGTTTATTTTACGATTCGTATTCGATTTTCAAACTGTGAAATGCTTTGACATTTTCTAAATTCGAAAAAATTAACGAGTTAGAGCGTTTTCGAACTTATAAATGACCTTGAACATTTTAGGCCAAATTTAATCGATTTTTACGATTTTTTTCATAGACATTTTCGAAAAATTGCTTCAACCAGCACCATTGAGGAAAGAGATTTTCTTCACGAATCCAACGGTGTTTTCAGAATTTCGAAGTTAGAAAATCTAACGAAGTTACAGCAATTTCGACTTAACATCGATTTTTTTGGGTATTTTTTGAATAACAATTATGCGATTTTGAGCTTGTTTTTGAAGGAAACAACTCGGGAGTTGCACTAAACCTCATTTTTCGCCATAAACTTCAATGCTGCATACTCAACTCAAAAAAATTTTTTCCTTCAAAAATTGAAAATTTTGAAAAGGGTTACCCCTTTGCTAAAAAATGCCAAAAAAATAAAATGTTATATTTTAAGGAATTGTGTTTATTTTACGATTCGTATTCGATTATCAAACTGTGAAATGCTTTGACATTTTCTAAATTCGAAAAAATGAACGAGTTAGAGCGGTTTCGAACTTATAAATGACCTTGAAAATTTTAGGCCAAATTTAATCGATTTTTACGATTTTTTTCATAGACATTTTCGAAAAATTGCTTCAACCAGCACCATTGAGGAAAGAGATTTTCTTCACGAATCCAACGGTGTTTTCAGAATTTCGAAGTTAGAAAATCTAACGAAGTTACAGCAATTTCGACTTAACATCGATTTTTTTGGGCATTTTTTGAATAACAATTATGCGATTTTGAGCTTGTTTTTGAAGGAAACAACTCGGGAGTTGCACCAAACCTAACTTTTCGCCATAAACTTCAATGCTGCATACACAACTCAAAAAATTTTTTTCCTTCAAAAATTGAAAATTTTGGAAAGGGTTACCCCTTTGCTAAAAAAATTGCAAAAAAATAAAATGTTATATTTTAAGGAATTGTGTTTATTTTACGATTCGTATTCGATTTTCAAACTGTGAAATGCTTTGACATTTTCTAAATTCGAAAAAATGAACGAGTTAGAGCGGTTTCGAACTTATAAATGACCTTGAAAATTTTAGGCCAAATTTAATCGATTTTTACGATTTTTTTCATAGACATTTTCGAAAAATTGCTTCAACCAGCACCATTGAGGAAAGAGATTTTCTTCACGAATCCAACGGTGTTTTCAGAATTTCGAAGTTAGAAAATCTAACGAAGTTACAGCAATTTCGACTTAACATCGATTTTTTTGGGTATTTTTTGAATAACAATTATGCGATTTTGAGCTTGTTTTTGAAGGAAACAACTCGGGAGTTGCACTAAACCTCATTTTTCGCCATAAACTTCAATGCTGCATACTCAACTCAAAAAATTTTTTTCCTTCAAAAATTGAAAATTTTGGAAAGGGTTACCCCTTTGCTAAAAAAAATGCCAAAAAAATAAAATGTTATATTTTAAGGAATTGTGTTTATTTTACGATTCGTATTCGATTTTCAAACTGTGAAATGCTTTGACATTTTCTAAATTCGAAAAAATGAACGAGTTAGAGCGTTTTCGAACTTATAAATGACCTTGAAAATTTTAGGCCAAATTTAATCGATTTTTACGATTTTTTTCATAGACATTTTCGAAAAATTGCTTCAACCAGCACCATTGAGGAAAGAGATTTTCTTCACGAATCCAACGGTGTTTTCAGAATTTCGAAGTTAGAAAATCTAACGAAGTTACAGCAATTTCGACTTAACATCGATTTTTTGGGTATTTTTTGAATAACAATTATGCGATTATGAGCTTGTTTTTGAAGGAAACAACTCGGGAGTTGCACTAAACCTCATTTTTCGCCATAAACTTCAATGCTGCATACTCAACTCAAAAAATTTTTTTCCTTCAAAAATTGAAAATTTTGGAAAGGGTTACCCCTTTGCTAAAAAATGCCAAAAAAATAAAATGTTATATTTTAAGGAATTTTGTTTATTTTACGATTCGTATTCGATTTTCAAACTGTGAAATGCTTTGACATTTTCTAAATTCGAAAAAATTAACGAGTTAGAGCGTGTTCGAACTTATAAATGACCTTGAAAATTTTAGGCCAAATTTAATCGATTTTTACGATTTTTTTCATAGACATTTTTGAAAAATTGCTTCAACCAGCACCATTGAGGAAAGAGCTTTTCTTCACGAATCCAACGGTGTTTTCAGAATTTCGAAGTTAGAAAATCTAACGAAGTTACAGCAATTTCGACTTAACATCGATTTTTTTGGGTATTTTTTGAATAACAATAATGCGATTTTGAGCTTGTTTTTGAAGGAAACAACTCGGGAGTTGCACTAAACCTCATTTTTCGCCATAAACTTCAATGCTGCATACTCAACTCAAAAAATTTTTTTCCTTCAAAAATTGAAAATTTTGGAAAGGGTTACCCCTTTGCTAAAAAAATGCCAAAAAAATAAAATGTTATATTTTAAGGAATTGTGTTTATTCTACGATTCGTATTCGATTTTCAAACTGTGAAATGCTTTGACATTTTCTAAATTCGGAAAAATTAACGAGTTAGAGCGTTTTCGAACTTATAAATGACCTTGAAAATTTTAGGCCAAATTTAATCGATTTTTACGATTTTTTTCATAGACATTTTCGAAAAATTGCTTCAACCAGCACCATTGAGGAAAGAGATTTTCTTCACGAATCCAACGGTGTTTTCAGAATTTCGAAGTTAGAAAATTTAACGAAGTTACAGCAATTTCGACTTAACATCGATTTTTTTGGGTATTTTTTGAATAACAATTATGCGATTTTGAGCTTGTTTTTGAAGGAAACAACTCGGGAGTTACGCTAAACCTCATTTTTCGCCATAAACTTCAATGCTGCACACTCAACTCAAAAAAATTTTTTTCCTTCAAAAATTGAAAATTTTGGAAAGGGTTACCCCTTTGCTAAAAAATGCCAAAAAAATAAAATGTTATATTTTAAGGGATTTTGTTTATTTTACGATTCGTATTCGATTTTCAAACTGTGAAATGCTTTGACATTTTCTAAATTCGGAAAAATTAACGAGTTAGAGCGTTTTCGAACTTATAAATGACCTTGAAAATTTTAGGCCAAATTTAATCGATTTTTACGATTTTTTTCATAGACATTTTCGAAAAATTGCTTCAACCAGCACCATTGAGGAAAGAGATTTTCTTCACGAATCCAACGGTGTTTTCAGAATTTCGAAGTTAGAAAATCTAACGAAGTTACAGCAATTTCGACTTAACATCGATTTTTTGGGTATTTTTTGAATAACAATTATGCGATTTTGAGCTTGTTTTTGAAGGAAACAACTCGGGAGTTACGCTAAACCTCATTTTTCGCCATAAACTTCAATGCTGCATACTCAACTCAAAAAATTTTTTTCCTTCAAAAATTGAAAATTTTGGAAAGGGTTACCCCTTTGCTAAAAAAAATGCCAAAAAAATAAAATGTTATATTTTAAGGAATTGTGTTTATTTTACGATTCGTATTCGATTTTCAAACTGTGAAATGCTTTGACATTTTCTAAATTCGAAAAAATGAACGAGTTAGAGCGTTTTCGAACTTATAAATGACCTTGAAAATTTTAGGCCAAATTTAATCGATTTTTACGATTTTTTTCATAGACATTTTCGAAAAATTGCTTCAACCAGCACCATTGAGGAAAGAGATTTTCTTCACGAATCCAACGGTGTTTTCAGAATTTCGAAGTTAGAAAATCTAACGAAGTTACAGCAATTTCGACTTAACATCGATTTTTTTGGGTATTTTTTGAATAACAATTATGCGATTTTGAGCTTGTTTGTGAAGGAAACAACTCGGGAGTTACGCTAAACCTCATTTTTCGCCATAAACTTCAATGCTGCATACTCAACTCAAAAAATTTTTTTCCTTCAAAAATTGAAAATTTTGGAAAGGGTTACCCCTTTGCTAAAAAAATGTCAAAAAAATAAAATGTTATATTTTAAGGAATTGTGTTTATTTTACGATTCGTATTCGATTTTCAAACTGTGAAATGCTTTGACATTTTCTAAATTCGAAAAAATGAACGAGTTAGAGCGGTTTCGAACTTATAAATGACCTTGAAAATTTTAGGCCAAATTTAATCGATTTTTACGATTTTTTTCATAGACATTTTCGAAAAATTGCTTCAACCAGCACCATTGAGGAAAGAGATTTTCTTCACGAATCCAACGGTGTTTTCAGAATTTCGAAGTTAGAAAATCTAACGAAGTTACAGCAATTTCGACTTAACATCGATTTTTTTGGGTATTTTTTGAATAACAATTATGCGATTTTGAGCTTGTTTTTGAAGGAAACAACTCGGGAGTTGCACCAAACCTAATTTTTCGCCATAAACTTCAATGCTGCATACACAACTCAAAAAATTTTTTTCCTTCAAAAATTGAAAATTTTGGAAAGGGTTACCCCTTTGCTAAAAAAATGCCAAAAAAATAAAATGTTATATTTTAAGGAATTGTGTTTATTTTACGATTCGTATTCGATTTTCAAACTGTGAAATGCTTTGACATTTTCTAAATTCGAAAAAATGAACGAGTTAGAGCGGTTTCGAACTTATAAATGACCTTGAAAATTTTAGGCCAAATTTAATCGATTTTTACGATTTTTTTCATAGACATTTTCGAAAAATTGCTTCAACCAGCACCATTGAGGAAAGAGATTTTCTTCACGAATCCAACGGTGTTTTCAGAATTTCGAAGTTAGAAAATCTAACGAAGTTACAGCAATTTCGACTTAACATCGATTTTTTTGGGTATTTTTTGAATAACAATTATGCGATTTTGAGCTTGTTTTTGAAGGAAACAACTCGGGAGTTGCACTAAACTTCATTTTTCGCCATAAACTTCAATGCTGCATACTCAACTCAAAAAATTTTTTTCCTTCAAAAATTGAAAATTTTGGAAAGGGTTACCCCTTTGCTAAAAAAATTGCAAAAAAATAAAATGTTATATTTTAAGGAATTGTGTTTATTTTACGATTCGTATTCGATTTTCAAACTGTGAAATGCTTTGACATTTTCTAAATTCGAAAAAATGAACGAGTTAGAGCGTTTTCGAACTTATAAATGACCTTGAAAATTTTAGGCCAAATTTAATCGATTTTTACGATTTTTTTCATAGACATTTTCGAAAAATTGCTTCAACCAGCACCATTGAGGAAAGAGATTTTCTTCACGAATCCAACGGTGTTTTCAGAATTTCGAAGTTAGAAAATCTAACGAAGTTACAGCAATTTCGACTTAACATCGATTTTTTGGGTATTTTTTGAATAACAATTATGCGATTATGAGCTTGTTTTTGAAGGAAACAACTCGGGAGTTGCACTAAACCTCATTTTTCGCCATAAACTTCAATGCTGCATACTCAACTCAAAAAATTTTTTTCCTTCAAAAATTGAAAATTTTGGAAAGGGTTACCCCTTTGCTAAAAAATGCCAAAAAAATAAAATGTTATATTTTAAGGAATTGTGTTTATTTTACGATTCGTATTCGATTTTCAAACTGTGAAATGCTTTGACATTTTCTAAATTCGAAAAAATTAACGAGTTAGAGCGTGTTCGAACTTATAAATGACCTTGAAAATTTTAGGCCAAATTTAATCGATTTTTACGATTTTTTTCATAGACATTTTCGAAAAATTGCTTCAACCAGCACCATTGAGGAAAGAGATTTTCTTCACGAATCCAACGGTGTTTTCAGAATTTCGAAGTTAGAAAATCTAACGAAGTTACAGCAATTTCGACTTAACATCGATTTTTTTGGGTATTTTTTGAATAACAATAATGCGATTTTGAGCTTGTTTTTGAAGGAAACAACTCGGGAGTTGCACTAAACCTCATTTTTCGCCATAAACTTCAATGCTGCATACTCAACTCAAAAAATTTTTTTCCTTCAAAAATTGAAAATTTTGGAAAGGGTTACCCCTTTGCTAAAAAAATGCCAAAAAAATAAAATGTTATATTTTAAGGAATTGTGTTTATTCTACGATTCGTATTCGATTTTCAAACTGTGAAATGCTTTGACATTTTCTAAATTCGGAAAAATTAACGAGTTAGAGCGTTTTCGAACTTATAAATGACCTTGAAAATTTTAGGCCAAATTTAATCGATTTTTACGATTTTTTTCATAGACATTTTCGAAAAATTGCTTCAACCAGCACCATTGAGGAAAGAGATTTTCTTCACGAATCCAACGGTGTTTTCAGAATTTCGAAGTTAGAAAATTTAACGAAGTTACAGCAATTTCGACTTAACATCGATTTTTTTGGGTATTTTTTGAATAACAATTATGCGATTTTGAGCTTGTTTTTGAAGGAAACAACTCGGGAGTTACGCTAAACCTCATTTTTCGCCATAAACTTCAATGCTGCACACTCAACTCAAAAAAATTTTTTCCTTCAAAAATTGAAAATTTTGGAAAGGGTTACCCCTTTGCTAAAAAATGCCAAAAAAATAAAATGTTATATTTTAAGGAATTTTGTTTATTTTACGATTCGTATTCGATTTTCAAACTGTGAAATGCTTTGACATTTTCTAAATTCGGAAAAATTAACGAGTTAGAGCGTTTTCGAACTTATAAATGACCTTGAAAATTTTAGGCCAAATTTAATCGATTTTTACGATTTTTTTCATAGACATTTTCGAAAAATTGCTTCAACCAGCACCATTGAGGAAAGAGATTTTCTTCACGAATCCAACGGTGTTTTCAGAATTTCGAAGTTAGAAAATCTAACGAAGTTACAGCAATTTCGACTTAACATCGATTTTTTTGGGTATTTTTTGAATAACAATTATGCGATTTTGAGCTTGTTTGTGAAGGAAACAACTCGGGAGTTACGCTAAACCTCATTTTTCGCCATAAACTTCAATGCTGCATACTCAACTCAAAAAATTTTTTTCCTTCAAAAATTGAAAATTTTGGAAAGGGTTACCCCTTTGCTAAAAAAATGTCAAAAAAAATAAAATGTTATATTTTAAGGAATTGCGTTTATTTCACGATTCGTATTCGATTTTCAAACTGTGAAATGCTTTGACATTTTCTAAATTCGAAAAAATTAACGAGTTAGAGCGTTTTCGAACTTATAAATGACCTTGAAAATTTTAGGCCAAATTTAATCGATTTTTACGATTTTTTTCATAGACATTTTCGAAAAATTGCTTTAACCAGCACCATTGAGAAAAGAGATTTTCTTCACGAATCCAACGGTGTTTTCAGAATTTCGAAGTTAGAAAATCTAACGAAGTTACAGCAATTTCGACTTAACATCGATTTTTTTGGGTATTTTTTGAATAACAATAATGCGATTTTGAGCTTGTTTTTGAAGGAAACAACTCGGGAGTTGCACTAAACCTCATTTTTCGCCATAAACTTCAATGCTGCATACTCAACTCAAAAAATTTTTTTCCTTCAAAAATTGAAAATTTTGGAAAGGGTTACCCCTTTGCTAAAAAAAAATGCCAAAAAAATAATATGTTATATTTTAAGGAATTGTGTTTATTTTACGATTCGTATTCGATTTTCAAAATGTGAAATGCTTTGACATTTTCTAAATTCGAAAAAATGAACGAGTTACAGCGTTTTCGAACTTATAAATGACCTTGAAAATTTTAGGCCAAATTTAATCGATTTTTACGATTTTTTTCATAGACATTTTCGAAAAATTGCTTCAACCAGCACCATTGAGAAAAGAGATTTTCTTCACGAATCCAACGGTGTTTTCAGAATTTCGAAGTTAGAAAATCTAACGAAGTTACAGCAATTTCGACTTAACATCGATTTTTTTGGGTATTTTTTGAATAACAATTATGCGATTTTGAGCTTGTTTTTGAAGGAAACAACTCGGGAGTTGCACCAAACCTAATTTTTCGCCATAAACTTCTATGCTGCATACTCAACTCAAAAAATTTTTTTCCTTCAAAAATTGAAAATTTTGGAAAGGGTTACCCCTTTTCTAAAAAAATGCCAAAAAAATAAAATGTTATATTTTAAGGAATTGTGTTTATTTTACGATTCGTATTCGATTTTCAAACTGTGAAATGCTTTGACATTTTCTAAATTCGAAAAAATGAACGAGTTAGAGCGTTTTCGAACTTATAAATGACCTTGAAAATTTTAGGCCAAATTTAATCGATTTTTACGATTTTTTTCATAGACATTTTCGAAAAATTGCTTCAACCAGCACCATTGAGGAAAGAGATTTTCTTCACGAATCCAACGGTGTTTTCAGAATTTCGAAGTTAGAAAATCTAACGAAGTTGCAGCAATTTCGACTTAACATCGATTTTTTTGGGTATTTTTTGAATAACAATTATGCGATTTTGAGCTTGTTTTTGAAGGAAACAACTCGGGAGTTACGCTAAACCTCATTTTTCGCCATAAACTTCAATGCTGCATACTCAACTCAAAAAATTTTTTTCCTTCAAAAATTGAAAATTTTGGAAAGGGTTACCCCTTTGCTAAAAAATGCCAAAAAAATAAAATGTTATATTTTAAGGAATTTTGTTTATTTTACGATTCGTATTCGATTTTTAAACTGTGAAATGCTTTGACATTTTCTAAATTCGAAAAAATTAACGAGTTAGAGCGTTTTCGAACTTATGAATGACCTTGAAAATTTTATGCCAAATTTAATCGATTTTTACGATTTTTTTCATAGACATTTTCGAAAAATTGCTTCAACCAGCACCATTGAGGAAAGAGATTTTCTTCACGAATCCAACGGTGTTTTCAGAATTTCGAAGTTAGAAAATCTAACGAAGTTACAGCAATTTCGACTTAACATCGATTTTTTTGGGTATTTTTTGAATAACAATTATGCGAGTTTGAGCTTGTTTTTGAAGGAAACAACTCGAGAGTTGTACCAAACCTCATTTTTCGCCATAAACTTCAATGCTGCATACTCAACTCAAAAAATTTTTTTCCTTCAAAAATTGAAAATTTTGGAAAGGGTTACCCCTTTTCTAAAAAAATGCCAAAAAAATAAAATGTTATATTTTAAGGAATTGTGTTTATTTTACGATTCGTATTCGATTTTCAAACTGTGAAATGCTTTGACATTTTCTAAATTCGAAAAAATGAACGAGTTAGAGCGGTTTCGAACTTATAAATGACCTTGAAAATTTTAGGCCAAATTTAATCGATTTTTACGATTTTTTTCATAGACATTTTCGAAAAATTGCTTCAACCAGCACCATTGAGGAAAGAGATTTTCTTCACGAATCCAACGGTGTTTTCAGAATTTCGAAGTTAGAAAATCTAACGAAGTTACAGCAATTTCGACTTAACATCCATTTTTTTGGGTATTTTTTGAATAACAATTATGCGATTTTGAGCTTGTTTTTGAAGGAAACAACTCAGGAGTTACGCTAAACCTCATTTTTCGCCATAAACTTCAATGCTTTACGATTTTTTTCATAGACATTTTCGAAAAATTGCTTCAACCAGCACCATTGAGGAAATAGATTTTCTTCACGAATCCAACGGTGTTTTCAGAATTTCGAAGTTAGAAAATCTAACGAAGTTACAGCAATTTCGACTTAACATCGATTTTTTTGGGTATTTTTTGAATAACAATTATGCGATTTTGAGCTTGTTTTTGAAGGAAACAACTCGGGAGTTACGCTAAACCTCAATTTTCGCCATAAACTTCAATGCTGCATACTCAACTCAAAAAATTTTTTTCCTTCAAAAATTGAAAATTTTGGAAAGGGTTACCCCTTTGCTAAAAAAAATGCCAAAAAAATAAAATGTTATATTTTAAGGAATTGTGTTTATTTTACGATTCGTATTCGATTTTCAAACTGTGAAATGCTTTGACATTTTCTAAATTCGAAAAAATTAACGAGTTAGAGCGTTTTCGAACTTATAAATGACCTTGAAAATTTTAGGCCAAATTTAATCGATTTTTACGATTTTTTTCATAGACATTTTCGAAAAATTGCTTTAACCAGCACCATTGAGAAAAGAGATTTTCTTCACGAATCCAACGGTGTTTTCAGAATTTCGAAGTTAGAAAATCTAACGAAGTTACAGCAATTTCGACTTAACATCGCTTTTTTTGGGTATTTTTTGAATAACAATTATGCGATTTTGAGCTTGTTTTTGAAGGAAACAACTCGGGAGTTGCACCAAACCTAATTTTTCGCCATAAACTTCAATGCTGCATACTCAACTCAAAAAATTTTTTTCCTTCAAAAATTGAAAATTTTGGAAAGGGTTACCCCTTTTCTAAAAAAATGACAAAAAAATAAAATGTTATATTTTAAGGAATTGTGTTTATTTTACGATTCGTATTCGATTTTCAAACTGTGAAATGCTTTGACATTTTCTAAATTCGAAAAAATGAACGAGTTAGAGCGGTTTCGAACTTATAAATGACCGTGAAAATTTTAGGCCAAATTTAATCGATTTTTACGATTTTTTTCATAGACATTTTCGAAAAATTGCTTCAACCAGCACCATTGAGGAAAGAGATTTTCTTCACGAATCCAACGGTGTTTTCAGAATTTCGAAGTTAGAAAATCTAACGAAGTTACAGCAATTTCGACTTAACATCCATTTTTTTGGGTATTTTTTGAATAACAATTATGCGATTTTGAGCTTGTTTTTGAAGGAAACAACTCGGGAGTTACGCTAAACCTCATTTTTCGCCATAAACTTCAATGCTGCATACTCAACTCAAAAAATTTTTTTCCTTCAAAAATTGAAAATTTTGGAAAGGGTTACCCCTTTGCTAAAAAATGCCAAAAAAATAAAATGCTATATTTTAAGGAATTTTGTTTATTTTACGATTCGTATTCGATTTTTAAACTGTGAAATGCTTTGACATTTTCTAAATTCGAAAAAATTAACGAGTTAGAGCGTTTTCGAACTTATGAATGACCTTGAAAATTTTAGGCCAAATTTAATCGATTTTTACGATTTTTTTCATAGACATTTTCGAAAAATTGCTTCAACCAGCACCATTGAGGAAAGAGATTTTCTTCACGAATCCAACGGTGTTTTCAGAATTTCGAAGTTAGAAAATTTAACGAAGTTACAGCAATTTCGACTTAACATCGATTTTCTAGGGTATTTTTTGAATAACAATTATGCGAGTTTGAGCTTGTTTTTGAAGGAAACAACTCGGGAGTTGCACCAAACCTCATTTTTCGCCATAAACTTCAATGCTGCATACTCAACTCAAAAAATGTTTTTCCTTCAAAAATTGAAAATTTTGGAAAGGGTTACCCCCTTTGCTAAAAAAATGTCAAAAAAACAAAATGTTATATTTTAAGGAATTGTGTTTATTTTACGATTCGTATTCGATTTTCAAACTGTGAAATGCTTTGACATTTTCTAAATTCGAAAAAATTAACGAGTTAGAGCGTTTTCGAACTTATAAATGACCTTGAAAATTTTAGGCCAAATTTAATCGATTTTAACGATTTTTTTCATAGACATTTTCGAAAAATTGCTTCAACCAGCACCATTGAGGAAAGAGATTTTCTTCACGAATCCAACGGTGTTTTCAGAATTTCGAAGTTAGAAAATCTAACGAAGTTACAGCAATTTCGACTTAACATCGATTTTTTTGGGTATTTTTTGAATAACAATTATGCGATTTTGAGCTTGTTTTTGAAGGAAACAACTCGGGAGTTGCACTAAACCTCATTTTTCGCCATAAACTTCAATGCTGCATACTCAACTCAAAAAAATTTTTTCCTTCAAAAATTTAAAATTTTGGAAAGGGTTACCCCTTTGCTAAAAAAATGTCAAAAAAATAAAATGTTATATTTTAAGGAATTGTGTTTACTTTACGATTCGTATTCGATTTTCAAACTGTGAAATGCTTTGACATTTTCTAAATTCGAAAAAATTAACGAGTTAGAGCGTTTTCGAACTTATAAATGACCTTGAAAATTTTAGGCCAAATTTAATCGATTTTTACGATTTTTTTCAAAGACATTTTCGAAAAATTGCTTCAACCAGCACCATTGAGGAAAGAGATTTTCTTCACGAATCCAACGGTGTTTTCAGAATTTCGAAGTTAGAAAATCTAACGAGGTTACAGCAATTTCGACTTAACATCGATTTTTTGGGTATTTTTTGAATAACAATTATGCGATTTTGAGCTTGTTTTTGAAGGAAACAACTCGGGAGTTGCACTAAACCTAATTTTTCGCCATAAACTTCAATGCTGCATACTCAACTCAAAAAAATTTTTTTCCTTCAAAAATTTAAAATTTTGGAAAGGGTTACCCCTTTGCTAAAAAAATTGCAAAAAAATAAAATGTTATATTTTAAGGAATTGTGTTTATTTTACGATTCGTATTCGATTATCAAACTGTGAAATGCTTTGACATTTTCTAAATTCGAAAAAATTAACGAGTTAGAGCGTTTTCGAACTTATAAATGACCTTGAAAATTTTAGGTCAAATTTAATCGATTTTTACGATTTTTTTCATAGACATTTTCGAAAAATTGCTTCAACCAGCACCATTGAGGAAAGAGATTTTCTTCACGAATCCAACGGTGTTTTCAGAATTTCGAAGTTAGAAAATCTAACGAAGTTACAGCAATTTCGACTTAACATCGATTTTTTTGGGTATTTTTTGAATAACAATTATGCGAGTTTGAGCTTGTTTTTGAAGGAAACAACTCGGGAGTTGCACTAAACCTCATTTTTCGCCATAAACTTCAATGCTGCATACTCAACTCAAAAAATTTTTTTCCTTCAAAAATTGAAAATTTTGGAAAGGGTTACCCCTTTGCTAAAAAATGCCAAAAAAATAAAATGTTATATTTTAAGGAATTTTGTTTATTTTACGATTCGTATTCGATTTTTAAACTGTGAAATGCTTTGACATTTTCTAAATTCGAAAAAATTAACGAGTTAGAGCGTTTTCGAACTTATGAATGACCTTGAAAATTTTAGGCCAAATTTAATCGATTTTTACGATTTTTTTCATAGACATTTTCGAAAAATTGCTTCATCCAGCACCATTGAGGAAAGAGATTTTCTTCACGAATCCAACGGTGTTTTCAGAATTTCGAAGTTAGAAAATCTAACGAAGTTACAGCAATTTCGACTTAACATCCATTTTTTTGGGTATTTTTTGAATAACAATTATGCGATTTTGAGCTTGTTTTTGAAGGAAACAACTCGGGAGTTACGCTAAACCTCATTTTTCGCCATAAACTTCAATGCTGCATACTCAACTCAAAAAATTTTTTTCCTTCAAAAATTGAAAATTTTGGAAAGGGTTACCCCTTTGCTAAAAAAATGCCAAAAAAATAAAATGTTATATTTTAAGGAATTGTGTTTATTTTACGATTCGTATTCGATTTTTAAACTGTGAAATGCTTTGACATTTTCTAAATTCGAAAAAATGAACGAGTTAGAGCGTTTTCGAACTTATAAATGACCTTGAAAATTTTAGGTCAAATTTAATCGATTTTTACGATTTTTTTCATAGACATTTTCGAAAAATTGCTTCAACCAGCACCATTGAGGAAAGAGATTTTCTTCACGAATCCAACGGTGTTTTCAGAATTTCGAAGTTAGAAAATCTAACGAAGTTACAGCAATTTCGACTTAACATCGATTTTCTAGGGTATTTTTTGAATAACAATTATGCGAGTTTGAGCTTGTTTTTGAAGGAAACAACTCGGGAGTTGCACCAAACCTCATTTTTCGCCATAAACTTCAATGCTGCATACTCAACTCAAAAAATTTTTTTCCTTCAAATATTGAAAATTTTGGAAAGGGTTACCCCCTTTGCTAAAAAAATGTCAAAAAAATAAAATGTTATATTTTAAGGAATTGTGTTTATTTTACGATTCGTATTCGATTTTCAAACTGTGAAATGCTTTGACATTTTCTAAATTCGAAAAAATTAACGAGTTAGAGCGTTTTCGAACTTATAAATGACCTTGAAAATTTTAGGCCAAATTTAATCGATTTTAACGATTTTTTTCATAGACATTTTCGAAAAATTGCTTCAACCAGCACCATTGAGGAAAGAGATTTTCTTCACGAATCCAACGGTGTTTTCAGAATTTCGAAGTTAGAAAATCTAACGAAGTTACAGCAATTTCGACTTAACATCGATTTTTTTGGGTATTTTTTGAATAACAATTATGCGATTTTGAGCTTGTTTTTGAAGGAAACAACTCGGGAGTTGCACTAAACCTCATTTTTCGCCATAAACTTCAAAGCTGCATACTCAACTCAAAAGTTTTTTTTTCCTTCAAAAATTTAAAAATTTGGAAAGGTTACCCTTTCCTTTTCATCACCCAATGGTGATGAATTTCGATGTTCTCAAATCTAAGTATGTTACATCAATTTCAAAGACACATACAAAGATTTGTTTGGTTGGCAATTATGCGATTTTGAGCTTGTTTTTTCTAAGAACAAACCCAGGAAGGTCTTATTTACGATATAAAATTTTTTGATTATGACTTAGCTGAGTTAACAATATAACAATAATAATCAATAACCCAGTCATTCCATGGAGTTTCTAGGAATATTTGTAGGGTATTCTAAGTCTCCATATTTTTTTAAACACATTTCAAGAAGACGAACATATTTTAAACTATGGGTTCTCATTGAAGTTTTTGCTATTTATGAAGATCGATTAGTTTACTTAAGGGGATTGTTTATGATAAATTGGAAAAAAAGATATGACTTACGATATATATTATATATAAGAGACAATGGTTTAATACCCATCGTAGAACTGTCTGCCTTAAAGAAACCTAAACCTTAGAGCTAAGAGATCTGTGATCAGATTTAGCATCATTAATCACATTGCTGATATGTCTTAGTGAGATAAACTGATAAATTGTTGTAATAGCTAGAGCCAACCTTTTGCATTACATTACAACTTTGGAATAATTTGCACATATAATTAAGTATAATGTATAGTGAAAGAAGACATTAAATTAAGATGAAGTTCCTATGTTTCAATTAGTTTAGCCCTGTAATTTCATGTTCATCTTCTGTTTACACTTCGTCATTTTCAATCATATTGCTGATTATCTCCGTAAGATTAGGTAAAATATTTATCCAAAACATTGTAAAGAGCTGTAAAGCAAAGCAAGCAATGAATTGAAGAAATTATTGTAACAACCGAAGTCAACCTTTTGTAATGATAAGTTGCACATAAGCATTCCCTTAAGGAGCAGGGGCAAACTTCCCATATATCAATGAGTGATGTCCGGTTCAGGTTTAAGCTCAATGATCATAACCTGTTGTAATACAAGCGGCAATATTTGGCACTATAATGTGTAGTTGAAGAAGATATTGTATTCACAAGAAGATTATATGCACTCTGTATATACTATTTCATTCATCATCAATTTCAATCATATTACTGTTGTGTTTCTTGAATTAAAGTGACATATTTATCATTAGTTGTCGCAAAGCATGTAATGAGGTGATATCATTTTCGTAATAATTAAAGTTAATTTTTCGAAGTATTAGCAGCTATTTTTTAGACACATAAACAACTCTATTGTGTGCTTAAAGAAGACATCGGATTAAGATGAAAATGATATTTGGTTTCTTTATATCAATTCATTACCATACTCATACCATTACTATATTGATAATATAACATCATTTTCAATCACATTGCTGATAAGATTAAGTGAGATTTAGTAAAATATTAATCATTAGGATTTTGTAGAAGCCTAAAAGTTGTAGAGCTAGAAATAAATGGAAGTAATTTTTTGTATTAATGAAAGTCAACTTTTTTGTAATACAAACAACAATCTTTTGAAAACAAAAACAATTTTAAAGTAAGCCTTAAAAAGACAGAATTAAGATGAAGATGACAAGCAGGCCATTCTTTATATCAATTCATTTAGCATTTCAATAATTATATTGATTTGATTATGTTTGTGTTTTTCGTTACATTGCTGATATGTCTTAATGAGATGTCGTAAAGGATATATGAGTCAGACAATTGATATCATTTTCATTGTAATGAAAGAAAAAATTATGAAATATAATCTAAAAAGGTTTGCATACATTATTAAAGACGACATGGAACTAATATGAAGTTGATATACAGTAGCTTTTCGTTAACCCTGTATTTAGCATATTAAAACTGTTTTGTAGCAGAATATAGTATTCCAATGATATGTCTCTATGAGATTTAGAAAAATAGTTTTTAGAAAGATGTTGTGTAAACCCAAGATTTGTACAGCAAATAATGAATTGAAATCCTATTCATAGTTATTGAAGTTAATTTTTTGCTTTACAATCTGTAATTTACCTTTATAACCAATGTTTAAGTAAGAAGACATTAAATTAAGATGAACATGATTAATTTATATAAATTCCTATAACTCTGTAACAGAGTGATGATGTCTTGAATATACATCATTATTTTCAATCACATTTTTGTGATATGTCTAAGTTAGATTTAGTAAAATATTTATCAGATAACCTTTGTATAAGCACAAAAATCATAGAACAAATAACTTATTGAAATTTTTTTTCTGGTCATTTAAGTCAACTTTTTACAATACAAGCTGCACACACAATCAACTCCAATATATAATTGAAGAAGGCATTGTATTATGATGATGATTGATAATTTTTTAGGTAAGGTTAGGTTGAAAAGAGGTTGCGGATATTAATACGCCTTATACCTCTATGGACATAGAATTATGACAGTCCTCGGCTTGTTATGGGCTCCTAATATTAAAAACTAAACTCTTGCAATTTGTTAAGCTCTATAATTAGATTACATATGAATGAAAGAATGATAGGTCTTGTAAAGCAATACTATATTGATATTATTCTCGTAATAATAAAAGTAATCTGCTGTTATACTTTGCACACATAAACTCCCTTATATTTGCTTTAAGAATACATCGAATTATGATGAAGATTTTTTGCAAATTCTATATATCAATTCGTTAAACACCGAAATTGGCATATTGACGTTTTGACAATTTTTTATTATTTTCTATTATTACATGGCCGATGTAAATGCAAATTTTGCCCATGAACATTCCATAGGGGCATACTTCTCACCTATCAATGAGTGCCCTTTGATATGGGATTTGTTTGCAGAGTTGCATTTTTAATGCGCGGTATTGTATGTAACTCCTCTTTAAGAGTTGGTCAATTTATACCGTTAGATGCTTGCGTGCGTTTGCGGTGTAACTCACACAAGACAAACCTAACTAATTTAACTTTCTTCCAACTATCAAGCTTACAGCACGCGCTTCCGCATAGTTACATACTATACGCGAGCGCGTGCTGCACCTTTGATCTTGTTATTAGTCGCAGTTTGAAGTATATAAAAACATTTTTAATGGAGTTACTGATATGATTTAGTAAATCTTTACTAAATTTTTATTTCGAGAACTTGATATCTCTTTCAAGGCAAATAGCTCTTGTACAATTCTTTTTTCATACAATCATCTTAATTTTACTTTGATTGCCTATAATAAAATATCTGTCCCACTAGCCCAACTCAGAATAGATTTCTAGGCACTTCGATCTTCTGCGCTTCTTTTCCAGTTTCCAATATCTAGTTTCGCGATGTCTTTCTTCACTTGATCTTTCTGTTGGAGTTTTGATCTTCCTCTTTTGCTTATACCATAATGTTAGCCTTTAAAAGACTTCTTCAGTGGAGCTTCTTCATTGACTTTGGCAACATGAGCTATCCAATGAAATGGTTGTTGTTGTTGTTTTAATAGTATGTTGTGTTCTATCTTTCATATGCTTGGTTCTCGTGAATGTTCAGATCCAGTAATGGGGTGTGTCCCGGGCGATCTGGGTCGGACTCGAGTGGGTCTGGCTGGGCAGTTAAACAGTTGAAGTATGTCCTGGCTTCCCAGGTCATAAGCCGGACACACATCCTGTATGTTGGCAACAATCCTTGTTCTGCATTTGATTTTGACTAAAATTTTTTACACTTCGTTTTTGTATGACTTCCAACAACTGTGCCAAGTATAGTCTAAATTGGTCCATAATCTGATATAGCTGTCATGTAAACCGACCTCTCGATTTGACTTCTTGAGGCTCTACAAGGCGCAACTCTCATCATATTTGGCTGAAATTTGGCACATATCGTTTTGGTTTGACTTTCTGCAACTGTGTCAAGTATGCTCTAAATCGGTTCATAACCTGATATAGACGCCATATAAACCGATCTCCCAATTTGAATTTCTAAGCCTCTGAGAGAAGTAATTATTATTGGATGTGGTATTTTTCTACACATCTTGTATGTTGGCATCAATCCTTGTTCTGCAGAACTTCTCTGGTTTGCCGGGGGAGCTCAATTTCTCCAGGTGCAAAGGTTGGCGGTCGTTCTTCAAGGTCAATATCCCGGTCCTAAACTGGAGAATAAGTTACCTGTCACAGGACATATTCTACTGGGTATGAAAAGTTTTAATTGTCATAACTTATGATTCTTAATTATTTTTTAAAAATCGCTTAATTATTTTAAAAAAGTGCTTATTCGTTAAATATTTTTTCTTACTAATGTTATCTCCCTTAAAAATGCTTGCAAGGTGTACTCATCCTCTTCGAACTGTCCCTGGACCTATCCTACGGTGTTAGAATGGTGGCAATTTGTCGCTTCGAACGACAAACCCTTATAAAAGTGACAGATTTTTTTCATGTAAGGGGACGAGTACTGGGATCGGTGCCAATCACCAGAAGTTTAGGACTTGTCCCATTTCCCGTAGGGTAGCTATTCACCGCATCTGCTACCGTGTCTGCATGAATCTTGTCCAGACATGCTAGGTATTTCGCTTGATCTAGAGTTTCTCTTTTGTAGCGCTGAACCTCTCGCTCTAGATCATGTAGATCTACCTTAAGGCTTCGGGGCGTTGGAAACCAACGCGATAACAGCCCAGAATACCTTCTAGATAGCATGTAATTATGTCCTTACATGGGTAAGATCTTTGCCTCCTGATAAAGGTGGCCCACGTTAGAACTGAGAAGAAAGCTCGTCGCAGTTCGAAGAGCGGCATTTTGACAGATCTGAATATTATTCCACGAGACCACACTGGCGCTGCAAAACTTACCACAAACCGGCCAATTGTTTTGTACGTGCTCAACAAGGTTTCTTTGTCAACACCTCAAGAGGTGCCGGCAAGTGATTGGAGGGTTTTCAACTGTAGGGTATTAAACTACATACCAACAACAACAGGAGAAGTCCTTAAAGCGTTTTGGCTACTGGTGAGTGAAGGAAAATCAATCTGTACAACTCCCCCTTGCTCCTTTCCAGGCTTCAGTAGCGGGTTCACTTTGCCCATCTTCCAAACATTGGGTATTATAACTGATGGTCCTGTCTATATGTGATGTATACTTCTTTATATTAACCAATAAAATAATAATGACCACCCATCATGATGTACCATGTAAACTCCGCACAATGAAACTTTAATAAAGTCTGTTAATGTTCAAAATCAGACTGGTGAAACTGAAGATAAGTGGCTTATTTACTATACACAATCAACTGTAATGTTTGCTAAAACAATATTTACTCTATCTTCTTCCGAATAACATGGCGATACTTTGGTGTTAAGACTTGTTCTCAGCAATATATATTTTGCTCAAAGGGAAAATTTAATTTTGTTTGCCCGTTAGGGGCAGTATGTTCGGATCCTTCCCAGGCTTCAGTAGCTGGATCACTCTGCCCATATTCCAGACATTGGGTATTATAACTGATGGTCCTGTCTATATCTGATGCCTACTTCCAATATATTTATATAAATATATTGCATTTACCAATAAAATAATAATGACCACCTATCATGATGTACCTAAACTCCACACGATGAAATTTTAATAAAATCTGTTAATGTTCAAAATCAGACTGGTGAAATTGAAATTGTGTGGCTTGGTAATTTTTTATATTTCTGTGAAGTGTCGTTCAGATCGGACTAATTTGGATATAGCTTTCACATAGACCGGGCACCCGATCTCCCGATATAGGGAATTGAGGCCATAAAAGATTCATTTATTACCTGAATTCGATGATGATTTGGCACAATGTGTTCTCTCTACCCATTCCTGTCAAATGTGGTCCAGATTGGACCATATTTGGATATAACTGCCATATACACAGATCTCCCGATATAGTGTGATGAGCCCATAAAAGGGGTATTTTTTCATCCTATTTCGATGAAATTTGGCACAGCGAGTTCTAGTACCCACTCTTAACCTTTTTGTTAGATATCGTCCAAATCGGACCATATGTGGATATAGCTACAATATAAACCGATCTCTCGATATAGAGTATTAAGCCTTTAAAAGAGAGAATTTTTTTATCCAATTTGTATGAAATTTGAAACAGTGCGTTTTGATAGACCTCTACACCTATTTGTTAAATATCGCCCAGATCGGACCATATTTGGATATGGCTGCATATAGATCGATCTCCCGGATAAATACCCAACGTTTGGGTATTTATTCGGTAAATACACAAACCCAATAAATACCCAAGCGTTGAGTATTTACTCGGTAGAAACCCATCTTTTTTTATACCCCACACCATAGGATTAGGGTATACTTATTTCGACATTCTGTTTGCAACACCTCGAAATATAAACCGATCTTGGGTCTTGACTCCTTGAGCCTCTAGAGGACGCAATTCTAGTCCCATTTGACTGAAATTTTGCATGAGGTGTTTTGTTATGACTTCCAACAACTGTGTTAAGTATGGTTCAAATCGTATGGTTCAAATCGATCCATGTTTTGATATAGCTGCCATATAAACCGATCTTGGGTCTTGCCTACTTGAGCCCCTAGAGGGCGCAATTCTAGTCTAATTTGACTGAAATTTTGCACGTGGTGTTTTGCTATCACTTCCAACAACTGTGTTAAGTATGATTCCAATCGGTTCATAATCTGGTATAGCTGTCATATAAACCGATCTTGGGTCTTGACTTCTTGAGCTCTAGAGGGCGCAATTCTAGTCCCATTTGATTGAAATTTTGCACGTGGTGTTTTGGTATCGTCTCCAACAACTGTGTTAAGTATGGTTCAAATCGATCCATATTTTGATATAGCTGCCATATAAACCGATCTCGGGTCTTGACTTCTTGAGCCTCTAGAGGGCGCAATTCTAGTCCCATTTGACTGAAATTTTGCACGTGGTGTTTTGGTATCACTTCAAACAACTGTGCTATGTATGATTCAAATCGGTTCATAATCTGGTATAGCTGTCATATAAACCCATCTGAGATCTTGACTTCTTGAGCCAATAGAGCGAGAAATTCTCATCCGATTTGGCTGAAATTTTGCATGAGGTGTTTTGTTATGACTTCCAACAACTGTGTTAAATATGGTGTCCATGTTCCATCGGTCCATGTTTTGATATAGCTGCCACATAAACCGATCTTGGGTTTTGACTTCTTAAGCCTCTAGGGGGCGCAGTCCGATTTGGCTAAAACTTTGTACAACGGCTTCTCTCATAACCTTCAACATACGTGTCTAATTTGGGCTGAATCGATCAATAGCTTGGTACAGCTCCCATATAAACCTATCTCCCGATTTTGCTTCTTGAGCCCCTACAAGGCGCAATTAATTTCCGAATGAACTGAAATATTACAAAAAGATTTCTACAATGTTCAGCATTTTTTTACGTTCCGAATCGGACTATAACTTGATATAGCTTCAATAGCATAACAGTTCTTATTCAATATTCTTTGTTTGTCTAAAAAGAGATACCGCGCATAGAACTCGACAAATGCGATCCATGGTGGAGGGTATACAAGATTCGGCCCAACCGAACTTAGCAAGCTCTTACTTGTTATTAATTATGTGTTAATTTCTCTTTCGAGATGAACTTAACGATCGAAGATTTTATACAGTGGAAAAATGAAAGCCACAGGAGATACACCACACCAACCAAGATTTGACGGGAGGCGGAGTTATCATCAGAAATCTTTAGTTGTGAGGCTTCAAAGATCATGCATTGGAAGGTTGTATTTATCTCGAAGAAAGAGCGAAGAACCTCTATGATTAACATAGAACACTAACTAAGCTCGGCTTTGTCCCACTTGCTGTGCCATTTTTCTAATTTTTGATATGTTTGCTTATACTAAAAATAATGTCTTGAAAAAATTCTTTAAAAAGGAGATTCTTTAAAAGAAAATGTAAACGTTTAACAAAAGTAATAAAAAAGTTTTGCATACAGTTTAAAGTCCTACCTACATTGAAGAATTACGATTAGGGTAAATTTCCTCTAAACTTTAACTATTTATTCTAATTTAGTTATAAAAATAATTTCATGTTTTAGCATAGAATGTTATTTCATGATGACACTCAACATTTAAAAATCTTTTTTTCGGATTAACCCTTAAGAAATCTGAATTACAACTAATTTATACTGCACACAAAACTACATCCTAAGTGTATAAATAGCATGATTGAACTATAATTTAAGTCTGCTTTTGGTGTTTAAATATCAATTCGTTTTAATGTGAAAAAATTTATGGGAAAATAAATAAAATTCTATTATAATCTACCAGGTGAAATTTGTTTATATACAAAAATGTGTCTAACTATAGGTGGTATTAGTAGTGTTACTCATACTCTAAGCAAGATATGAGTATTAACATAACGTATAGGTGTAAAAAAGTCCAAGGTGCCTAAGAGATTAGTGATTTATATGTAGAGCTACATTGTGTTATAAGAGTTTGTATCAAAAATATATGCGACTACTATATTTGCTATATATCTATGTATATAGAAATAAAGAGCAAGAAAAGTTTATAAAAAAAATTATTTAGCTATTAGAAAAAAATAGATAAATAAATTAAGCAAAAATAAGTAGGCTATTACAAAATGCTAGGAAAAAAAACTAAAGCGCAACAAGATTATTTAACTACTGCTCTGACAACTCAAATACAACTGACTCAGGAGGTTCGGACGACGCTGGCGGTACCCTAAGTACCTTTTGGCCGCGAAAACACAATGTTAGCAACCAGCTATGATGTGGACGCCTCTGATAATGATGATGGTGGTGATGATGTTGCGTATGGTGACGCCCCAGCGTTTGCAGGCTAGTTAAACTTCCACCATTATTATTATCACTGGGCATGCTATCCATACGCTGCGTTGGATGGTGTTGATGATGATTTGAGTTGGGTGGCAGCGGCAGATGATTAAGATTGGGCTGGCCACTGGCATTACTGTGCGATAGTCTAGGCGACTTTTTATGACTTCGATTTGAGTTGGTCTGAATCACAGTAGAGCAGCTACCTTTGCGGCCATTCAAACGTTTTGAGGAAGGTGAACCATTGCTGTTATTAACAAAGACCAGTTGTTAATATTTGCAGAACAGAGTTTTGGCAATAACTTACCCTTTTCTATCAGCATGTTGATTTTCTGTATCATGGGCGGTATTATAGCCTGCCGAATACATGGAAGCTCTTTTAGGAACCCATTCTGGATGGCCGCGTACTGACATATAAACGGCCAAACTTTTAAGTAAAACTGCCCTTACCTAGCAGAGGAAAAAAAGAAGAAAAGTTAAAAAAAATGTTTAAAGTTATTTTAACAAAAAATAAGGCCGGCTATTGAATTATTTTATTTTCAGATAAAGTTGGCTTAGAAAAAAAAAATCATAAAAAACTAGTTTTCAAATTTAGGTGAGTATAAGAAATTTTTTCTTTCATGTAAAATCAAAAAATTTATATTATATATTTGTTTTAAAAATTATGTTGATCTTGTAGATCTTGATATCCCAAAATGTTTTAAAGTTATAACTTTTATGTTAATTTATTTTAATGTGATTTTTTTTTGTATTGCAATTTTGTTCACTTACCTCTCCATTTAGGAAACAATATATCAGTGCTATAAAAAATCCCTGAAATGTATTTAGGAAATGTGTCGCATAGGACCACAAGGCGAATTTCCAGGGTGTCTCTAGGGTCGGTATTAAATACAAAACATTAATGGTGCCCAACAAAGGCAGTAAAACAATGGCAGCCCTAACCGCTTTACGGGTCTGCTCTATATCACTGGCCTGGCTTTCGCGCAATTTCATGACCAATACACGTATGATATTCAAAAGAAATGCAAAATTTATCTGTAATTGAGAAAAACCACATTAAAAATCTTTTATCTGTGTTAAAAGGTTTTTCAAAGCAATACTCACCGTTATTATAACTATACGCGGTCCCTCTAATATCCAATAGTATGGTGTTAAATTATAATTCCACCAACAATCATGCATTGTATCGGCATAGTGTATCGATGTGCATAGACCCCATATTGTGGTCATTAGCACGGGTACACCCCAGCCCACTATGGAGTAGAGTTTGTAGGGAAATCGTCCTTGAAATACTGATACTGTTACCATATTATGCAGATACCAGCCTTCAATGAACATCCACATGAACATTGCCGTCTTGGCATATTCCAGCAAGATGTAGGAGGTTTCACAAAGGTAGGGCTGAAAATGAAAGAGAAATAAGGGCAAAATTAGAAAATATATAGTCTTCGCCCTAACATGAAAAAAAACAATGAGAAAAACAAAAAACAAGTGAAAGCGTGCTAGTTAGATCGGTTTATATGGGAGCTGTATCAGGCTATAGACCGATACGGACCATATTTGATACGTTTATTGAAGGTTGTGGGAGAAGCCGTTGTTTAAAATTTCAGCCAAATTGGATAATAATTACGCCCTCTAGAGATTCAAGAAGTCAAGATCCCAGATCGGTTTATATGACAGCTATATCAGGTCAAGCCCAATTTCAGCCAAATCGGATAGGAATTGCGCCCTCTAGAGGCTCAAGAAGTAAAATAGATTGATCGGTATACATGGGAGCTGTATCAGGCTATAGATCGATTCAGACCAAATTTTTGCTACGTTTGTTGAAGGTTATGGAAGAATCCGTTGTTCAAAATTTCAGCCAAATTGGATAATAATTACGCCCTCTAGAGGATATAGCTGCCGTATAAATCGATCTTAGATCTTCACCTCTTGAGCCTCTGGAGGGCGCAATTCTTATCCGATTTGGCTGAAATTCGGCATGACGTGTTTCACTATGACTTCCAACAACTGTGCTAAGTATGATGGAAATTGGTTCATAACCTAATATAGCTGTCATCTAAACAGATCTGGGGTCTTGACTTTTTGAGCCTCTAGAGGGCGCAACTCCTATTCTATTTGTCTGAAATTTGGCGTGAAGTATTTCGTTATGACTTCCAACAACTGTGCTATGTATGGTTCAAATCGGTCCATAATGGGTTCCCCAAAAAGTAATTGTGGATGTTTTAAAAGAAAGTAAATGCATTTTTAATAAAACTTAGAATGAACTTTAATCAAATATACTTTTTTTACACTTTTTTCTAAAGCAAGCTAAAGCTAACAGCTGATAACTGACAGAAGAAAGCATGCAATTACAGAGTCACAAGCTGTGAAAAAATTTGTCAACGCCGACTATATGAAAAATCCGCAATTACTTTTTGGGCAACCCAATAGTTGTCATATAAACCGAACTAACGATTTAATTTCTTGAGTCCTTACAAGGCGCAATTTTTGTCCGATTTGGCAGCAATTTTGCAACACATAGTGTTTTGTTTTGACTTCAAACAACTATGCCAAGTACGGCCCAAATCGGTCTATAACCTGATATAGCTCCCATATAAACCGATCTCCAGATTTGACTTCTTGAGCCCCTAGAAGCCGCTAATTACGATCTAAGTCAATCTATAACCTGCTATAGTTCCCATATAAACCAGTCTCTCGATTATCCTTGTTCGGTTCCTATAAGCTTTAATTTTTGCTGGTTTCACAAAAGTTTGGTATATAGGATAAAATAATACCCTTCAACTAAATTTATTTTTTATAAATTTTAAGCAGAATCCATGGTGGTGGGTACCCAAGATTCGGCTCGCTTTTACTTGTTCTGTTTTGATTTTGTTTTTTTTTTTACACTTACCGTATTCTCAATTCCCGATAGACTTGTATTCGTTATGGTCTCTGATTTATCACGACGAAATGCCTGATCCAAGTACAGCGACAAACGTATGACAACTTGCAGGACCATTGCAATGAAGAGATTTTTATGGATTTTTGTACGATTATTGCGCAATGAACGAAAATTACAAAATATAATTAAGGATAAAATTAAAGCCACCAGAGACAGTATAAGGCCAACAATTTCCAAGGTACGTGTTCGCTTAGCAATTTCTACAACTAGCTGGAATAAAAAACAAAGGAGAAATAAAAAAAAAAAAATAACCAAATGAGAGATAATAAGGATATGGAATATAATTTGACCAACCTCAAGATTTGGCACTTTATCTAATAACGTTTTTACTTCTGGCTTAAAACAAGGATTGTAATCAGTCCAACCAATGGGATTGGGCGGTTCATTAGGACGTCCACCCCAGTGGCCATTAAGTTCACATTTACGATTGGCAAATTCTGCAAAGAAATTTTTGAAATGGAAATATTTTAATGAATAGCAATAGTGTGCTGGCAATTATTCAAAGTTAGATAAAAGATGTTAATTACGACAAGGTGTTGAATAGAGAAAAGGGTTAACAATTCTCATGACTAAAAACGAATAGAGTGAGTTTTGAAATTGAAATGCTTTTGCTGGAACCATCTTCTGTCTTCCTTTTCGTTATACACCTTTACATTTATTCTCCTTGTCATAGACCTTCAGAAATCTCAATTAGCTAAACATTTCAAATTGAGTATTCGCCAAACTGGGTTAACATGATTTAAGCACACTTAATTAGCATAATTGTAGCTACTTATGTCTCCTAGAGTTCCGTGGACCTGGACATATCTATAAACGCCACCTAGGTTAATGTGCAATAGTGATAGTACTTACTTCTCGCATCCACACCATGAAATCCTGATGGACAACTCATGTGGGCAAGAACACCGGCTGGTGTTGGCGGCCAGCATATAAACATATCCCACGTCCAATTGCAGTATAAACCTGAGTTGGTTTTTTCCATGCAAAGAAAAGGAAGAAACATGACGAAAAAAGGAATACAAAGACAATTAGTGGCTTAAATGTTGTGACCAATGACAAGTGGCTGCTAAGTGCAATGATAATGATTTTTCATTTTCCATGGATGATGATGATGTGATGATGGCTGAGTGATCTGAAGACAATGAAATGGGGTTGGATAACCTCAATTAGTAAAGTTGTTTAATTGGAGCACATAAATCGTATAATTTTCAACTCTAACAATCATTAGAAAGTATCAAATGGCAAAAAAAATAGCAACAAGCAAAAAAGTTGAAACAGTTTAAAAATGTTTGTTGTTTGTTGACTGCCACTTAGAGAGAGAGAGAAGGTATAACAATGAGGTTCTTGTGTTTTTCTTTTTGAGAATTAAAAACAATAGAAAATTAAATATTAAATTCTATAGACGACTCTTTTTATTGTGGCAAATGTTTCTTTTGTTTTTAATCTACTAAAAATTTTGCCTCATTTCTCAATTGAAGTTTGTTTATTATTATTTGTTTTTTATTTTGCTAAACCCCTTTTCTGTTATTTACCCTTGCTTTATGAGTTTCCTGCGAAAACTCACAAAACTGGGTCATGATTTCGTAGGCGATTTTTGCGAAAAACGAAACCCATAAAGTTTTTTAATGGCTGTCTTTGACTTGCAATAAAGCAGTCGTACAACATTGAAAAACTGTTAGCACAAAATTCAAAACAGAGTGTGATTGATTAGGGATTAAATGGTGAAAGGGGAATAGAAAAATGACCCAATGTTTCCACATTCTTTACATTTTAACCAATCTTAGATAAATATTGTATATTTTCTAGAGACAAACTTTTATTGCTATGCTATTCTTTGAATAGAAAGGCGTTAAACAAAATAGTATAGAGCCGGACAATATCCTGCAATGGAATCTTAATAAGATTTTAAGGCCGAAAAAAGAAAGCGCAAACAGGCAAACTTTATAAATAAATATAAAATATTTGTTTTCGATAAGGATAGGACAAGAGCAAACGGTTTCTGACCGCCCTTTGCCATTATAGATATTTACCTAAGCCTTGTTTCTCGCTCCTATTAACAACTAATAAGGGGCTTAAATCGGCCGGGTCGAATGTTGAGTGCTCAACAGAATTTTAACAGAAATAAAAGATTTTCATACCCACCATCATAGAATAGGGGTGTACTAATCTAGTCATTCCGTTTGTAACATCTCGAAATAATCGTCTAAGATCTCATAAAGTATATATATTCTTGCTCGCCTCGACATTCTGAGTCAATCTAGTTATGTCCGTCCGTCCTTCTGTCGAAATCACAATAGCAGTCGAACGCGTAAAGCTACGTGCTTGAAATTATGCACAGATCTTTTATTGATGTAGGTCATTGGGGATTGCAAATGAGCCATATCGGTTCAGATTTAGATACAGCTCCCATATAAACCAATCTCACGATTTGACTTCTTGAACCCTTGGAAGCCGCAAGCCGAAGCCGAAGTCCGATTTGGCTGAAAATGTGCAAAATTTCAGCCAAATCGGACTTCGGCGTGTTCTCTTAAGACTTCCAACAACTGCGCTAAGTACGGTCTAAATCGGTCTATAACCTGACATAGCTCCCATATACATTTTGCACAGATACTTAATATTGATGTAAGTCATTGGGGATTGCAAATGAGCCATATCGGTTCAGATTTGGACACAGCTCCCATATAAACCAATCTCACGATTTGACTTCTTGAGCCCCTGGTAGCCACAATTTTTGTCCGATTAGGATGAAATTTTGCACATAGTGTTCTGTTCAGATTTCCAACAACTGCGCTAAGTACGGCCTAAATCGGTCTATAACCTGACAAAGCTTCCATATAAACCGATCTCCCGATTTGACTTCTTAAGCCCCTGTAAGCCGCAATTTGTGTCCGATTTCGCTGAAATTTTTAACATAGTGTTCTGTTAAGACTTCCAACAACTGTGCCAAGTACGGTCCAAATCGGTCTATAACCTGCTACAGCTCCCATATTAACCGATCTCTCGATTTGAGTCCTTAAAAGATGCAATTTTTGTCAGATTTGGCTGAAATTTTGCATAGGGTGTTCTGTTATGACTTCCAACAACAGTGCCAAATACGGTCCAAATCGGTCTGTAACCTGATATAGCTGCCATGTAAACCGTCCTCTTGATCATCCGTCTTCGGTTCCCAGAAGCTTTAATTTTTCTGGTTTGACAACTAAATTTATTTCGTATACATTTTTTAGGGGAATTCATGGTGTTGGGTTCCCAAAATTCGGCCCGGCCGAATTTAGCAAGCGTTTACTTGTTTTCTTTATCGAAGGTATTTATGTCATGACTAGCTGGGCTGGTTTAAAGATGGGTCAAGAGTTTCAGAGTGGAGGCCACCGTAGCGGAGAGGTTAGCATGTCCTCCTATGACGCTGAACGCCTGGCGAGACCATCAGAAAAAATTTTCAGTGGCGGCTTTCCCCTCCTAATGCTGGCAATATTTGTGAGGTAATATGTCATGTAAAACTTCTCTCCACAGAGGTGTTGCACTGCGGCACGCCGTTCGGAATCGGCTATAAAAAGGAGGCCCTTTATTATTGAGCTTAAACTTGAATCGGACTGCACTCATTGATAGGTGAAAAGTTTGCCCCTGTTCCTTAGTGGAATGTTCATGGGCAAAATTTGCAATTTTGCAAGAGTTTCAACACCATGGGTCCTTCTGGGTCCACTTTATTTAATTTGATCAGCGAAATTGTTATATATTTCTATTTTTCTCGAAGAACAACAAAGTTTGTAGAGTAACCATTAACAAAGATTCTCTCACAACTGCAAAATCGATCAAAAGTGATTTATAGCCATATATTCTAAGTACATCCCGGTCAATAATTGTTAGCATCGCATGGGCTGGAATTTTTGAGGACAGTCTCAGTGAGGGGTCAGGTGGTACTGACTCTTACTCAAATACTGGGTGCCAGTGATACCGAAATGACAAGGCGAGTTATTGGCGTCTTCAAATAAACTATGAATTACATCAGCGTCTGCTTCCAGGTTATGGGGCGGCTGGAAGCGAGCGTCGGATTTTAAGTCAAACGGCTCGCAACTTCGAGGGATACATGGGCGTTCCCACATAACCAGTACGGTTGGGGCGCTGGACCAGTAACCCGCCCCCAGAATAAGGATTACTCTTCGGAACAAAAGAATAGTAAAAACGGAATCCTCTAACGTCGACGACCCACACAAATGATAAAAGGACCATGATCTGCGGATCTGCACCTGGAATATCCAGACTCTTTATAGAGAAGGTGCAGTATGCGCACTGGCGGATGTATTGGAGAAGTACAAAGCAGATATTACCGCCCTACAGTGTAAGTGTGATGAACCGGGAATTGCGTCACAACTTCACCACGCGGTGACGATCTATACTATAGCTGCGATGACACGAGTCATGAATTTGGCTGAGGATTTGTGGTTAGTTGGAGACTGAAATACCTTGTCTCCAATTGGAATGTCTTTGGAACCAGACGAGATATTGTAGACCTATATGGGACATTTTTGGAAACCTGATACTGTGGGTCAGAGGCCACCGTAGCGCAGAGGTTAGCATGTCCGCCTATGACGCTGAACTCCGGGGTTCGAATCCTGGCGAAACCATCAGAAAAAATTTTCATCGGGGGTTTTCCCCTCCTAATGCTGGCAACATTTGTGAGGTACTATGCCATGTAAAATTTCTCTCCAAAGAGGTGTCGCACTGCGGCACGCCGTTCGGACTCGGCTTTAAAAATGAGGCCCCTTATCATTTAGCTTAAACTTGAATCGGACTGCACTCATTGATATGTGAGAAGTTTGCCCCTGTTCCTTAGTGGAATGTTCATGGGCAAAATTTGCATTGATATTGTGGGTCGTCAATGTAGACACTCAATTCCGTTCTCTACCCTAGTATCGATCTGCCTGTGTAATACAACCTATCAGGCACCTATGCCAGAGTTGCGATAATCCAAGACCTTGCCGCTGTTAACAAAACTTTGGACTTAATAGTTCAAGTGTTCTCTTAGGAATTCGATTTATTCCAAACCGGTCAGATTTACTATCGTCTCCTCTATTATCCTGCCATGGTATGAGTTGTTTCTGTGCACTAGCCCTTCACTTTTTGTCTCAAAACCGATGTGGATGCCTCATTTTTCAGATGTCAAACATTCAGAATTGCCTTAATTGCCGTAGCAGACGTGCTTCTCTTTGTATAGCCTATGCCAAAACTATACATTTCTGAATCTGTTTCTTCTGTTGCTTCAATCTCCTCTGCCATCTACATCATACAACTGAAACTAATTAATCCAATTATGCTCCTGTAGAGCTAGCGACTACGCATGGGATTTAGGCCTCACGCTTATGTATGTGGCACCATTCAAGATTGAGAGTAATATTGGAAATTTGACTTTGTTGGATATCAGAATTTTTCTGTTGAGGAAACGTGGCTCTTTGAATTGCCTAATTTTTGTCTTCCTTGTAAACAGGTAGATTTAAGTCATCTTCGGGTAAAAGTTCAGGCTTGGTCCAGACGAGTTTAGTTTTAGTCATCTTTGGGAAAGGGGAAGATAGCTGAGGAGGGTCTCAGATTACATGTACCGAGACCAAATCAGATGAATGTATGAATGGCTTCAAACCATACAAAATTACTCGTACTAGCATTTCAGCTACAGCATTTATATCTTCGTCAAAAAAGCAAAGTTTACAATTGAAATGCTGGAAGAAATCATTGAGCTCTGTCCAACGAGCTTTTTCGTTTATAAAAATTGAACTCTTTGGAACCGGGGAGGAGGCGGTACGAAGAGCAGAATTCGAGACTGGAGAATTTTTTCAGACGGAGGTCTGTGTCATAACGATAAACGCAATAAAAATGTTGCGATTTTCCGCTCTCGAACTAAGAATTTATGTGAACAGTATGGAGGCGCTCTGTATTCTGGATTCCAGGTTTGTGAATTCGAATTGGATTGCATAATGTCTTGTATGTGAATCCTAAACTCAAGCCGTAATGCCGATTAGGATTTCTGGGCACATGTTGGGAATATTATGTCCTTGGTGAGCGAATCGGTTGCCAAACTGCCGTGAGTGTCATTAGTAAAACTGCGGATCTTAAAAGAAGAGACGACCAGATTAAGGTAAAGTGGTAATCGGTACTGGGCTGCTGGATTGCCAGAACTCTCTGGCCTGGCATTGATAGTAAAAGGTCAGAAGAACTTTTTGCTTTGGACAAGAGCTCACTTAGCTCTCCAAAAGGGGCTATAATTGGGCAGCACGCATGGAATAGGGCAGCATGCATGGAACAGGGCAGCACGCATGGAACAGGGCAGAACGCATGGAAATCCCCCAAAGTTCATTATTGTAGGAGCTTTCATGATCATGGAAGAAGAATCTCGATAAAGGTTTAATTCATTGCATGTTATTCGCACATAGAATAATTTTGTTTACCAAGTAAAGTGTCGCGAAAACGCCTACTACAGCTACTACTATGAAAAAAGACATAGGTTCTCTATTGATTAAATGCAACATTTCAAAAATACAAAATGGGGCCAGTCGTCTTTGAAGGGTTATGAGAATAAGATTTCTTCTAGTCCGGATAAGCAGAGGCACAGATTATCTAGGAATTTTAGAAAAGTATCTCCGAGATGTCTGCAAATGCAAATTTTTCCATGAACATTCCATTAAGGAAAAGGGGCAAACTTCTCACCTACCACTGAGAACCACCCGATTCAAGTTTAAGCTCAGTGATAAGGGGCCTCCTTTTTATAGTCGAGTCCGAATGGCATGCAACGGTGTGAAACCACTTTGTGGAGAAATTTTTACATGGCTGCCATACCAGTTGGTACAATATCTCACAAATGCCACCATCATAAGGAGGGGATAACCACCGCAAAAAAATGAATGAGGTTCTCGCCAGCATTCGAACCCAGGCGTTCAGTGTCATGGGTGAACATGCTAACCCCTGCGATACGGTAGCCTTCTTCTCCGAGATGTCTACTCAAATAAATCCGGAGGACAGCATGGTTTCGACGGGAACTTGAGAAATTCCTCCAAGCGGACGTTTGTGAATGGATGTGCGGGGTTGCTGGTTGCCACACTAACGGAGTGAACAAAAAAGTGTCGTAGGGTTTTTTATCAATCTCTACATCATATGATTATAAACTCAAAATGTTAAATCGGTAGAATCTGCTATACCGGAGCTATATCAATATTAGGTCTGATATGTTTCAAACTGAAAGCTCGGAAGTTAGTGAGACAACATTTGGTTATGGGATGCCAATGCATTCAAAATATATATGTGCTCAAGAGGGTCTTAAACCAATTGAATACACAGCCCTTCCAACAATGTTGGGTCAATCCCATGGCAGCCAGATTGACCCGATGGATTCCTTCACCGGCAAGGGCTGCCGCCTCAGTGTACAACACACTGCTATAACTAAATGTCTTTAACTATTTTCTATGTTTAGGAGCTACTTAAGTATAAATAAGTAAATAAATGCCTTTAAATTTCACAAAGTAAGAAGCCATTGAAAACAAAACGCAACTAAAAATGCTTATTGCCAATGACAGGGAATTAATTATGATGGTAGCCGTCCTCAAAGAAAACAAAAAAATGCGCAGGACATATACAATATAATCTCTCAACTTGCTGGGCAACATGTGACAGTCAACAAACTTAAGAAGGCTTTGGCCTACAAGTGGGCAATTAATGTTTAAACTGGCCCATGATTGATGTGTGATATGGGAAATATTTGGATCGATACTTCAAACATTACAAAAGTTATGGCCATGCCACATTACTCCTGGCAAAACTGAAAATGTTCTATTGTGAAACATGAGGATGGTTTTATGTTTTTTTGTTGAGAAATGAAAGTGAAGCATTACATGAAAATTGTGTGTAAGTGCTGCACTTACCCGTCTCTGGAGGCGTATAGTTCGAAAATAGGGCTGAACAATTTTCCGAGCTACTAATTGGTATGCCATAACTGGGATATGTTATATTCCGCACTACAGTTGTTACGGTGGTCGAGGCAGCTGCTAGGGAGGATAAAGCAGGTGGTGATGTCGTTGTCAGCGTGGCATTTGCCACATCTGCTAAGTGGACCATTGCTGTCGATATCACGTTGTTGCTTTCCGAACTGCTGCTATTGTAAAAGGTGGATTTTGGGAAATTGTCCAAAGTCATTGTTGTAGTCATTTGGGCTATTAATTGAGTTGGTGTGGTTGCCATCGTTGCGGGGGCGTTGGGTACTTCATCCATTGTATTGATGCTGGGTCCACCATTGTCCAGTTGCTTACTCAGAAATACCTCGGGCGTAGTAGTTGTCCTTGTGAGATTCGCACTTAAAGTGCGAAAGTACATATGCAATACTTGGGATACATTTTTGCGTATTGTAGCTATGCTCTCAAGCAAACTTTTGTCCAGGCTACTCAGCGTAACCGTAGTGGGTGGCTGTTGTGTGGCTGCCACCTCCATGCCTTCTTTCGTTTCGATGGTACCTTGAATGACATTGCGTTTAGTTAACAATTTCACGGCAGCCTTGTGTATAGTTTGAGCTAAATTCAAATCACTTATATTGTAAGCTTGGGCTTCAATTGTGTCATTCTTTGATGATGTCCCTGAAGCCATTGTCATGTGATGCTGAACATTGGAAGCAGCAACGGGGAGGTGGGAGTAGTAGTAAAAAGCTGTTGTTTATGGGTGGGATTTCTGATTAAGTGTAATCCTTTGATGGGGCGCTACAATTGACGCAAGAAACCTGAAATCAAACAAAGAGAAAATAATTTAAGCACAATTATAGGGTCCTTCAGATACCGTAGAGATTTGAAATATTTGTAGTAGAAACATTTGAATGTACAAAAATAGAAAAAAGGTCAGTGAAATTAACAGGAATTAGCATGTTCTTAGGGAGTTAATGGGTGCGTATGACTGTTTTTAATTTATAGTACTATGTTGCGTATGATTTATAGTATGACTACTGTTATTAACGCCTGACCCTCAATTTCGTTGTCCGATGGTAAAGAAATTTTATATATTCATTATTAGCAGCATTTTTAAATACGTAGTATTTTTTAAAAGTACTTTAATGCCAAAAAATAGAAACAAGTACAAACTCATTAAGTGCGATCGTGGCGAATTCGTTTACCCACCATCGTGGTTATACCAATTATGATATTTTATTATACCTCTGCTGTATCATTACTAATATCCAATAAGGGCCGCTCAGGATCATATTTGGTTCAGGTGCCGAAAAGTCCTACACAAATCACAGTTTAAAATTTCTGGTAATTCGGTTTACAAATGAGTTCAATGAAATGCATAAAAATAGAAACAAGTAAAAACGCATTACGTTCGGCCGCGACGTAATTGAATACTCAATACCATGGATAATTTACGATCTTATTTTATTTTAACTCTACTGTATCCATACTTATATCCAATATGGGCTCATCTGGATCAAATTTGGTTCAGATGCCGAAAAGCCTTATACAAGTAACAGTTTAAAATTTCTGATAATTCGGGATATAAATGAGGCTTTTATTGCTTAAGATACTAGATCGGCAGAGAGGTCTATATGGCAGCAATATCTTTATGTGGTCTGATATGGACCATAAGCGGTTCAGGTATAGGGTAGCCTAGTGTAACTCAATGTTCCCAATTTTAGCCAAATCGGACAATAAATGCGCCCTATATGTGCTTTAAAATGGCAGATTGATCCATATGACAGCTACATCTTAATATTGTCCGTATCTGAAGCGTGTTCAGTTCGGAAAATGAGTGGCCTATCCAGCTAACTGTATTAAATTTCAGTGGAATTGGGTAATAAATGCGGCTTTTATGGGCTTAAGACTCTAAATATGCCGACCGTCCTATATGAAAGCTATATCTAAACATAGGCAGATGTGGACTTTTCGTATTCTCGGTTCAGATATTGGGTGACATACTGTAATTCATGTTCCAAATTTCAGCTAAATCGGGTAATAAATTCAGCTTTTATGGATTTAGGACTCTAAATTGGCGTATCGGTCTATGTGACAACTATATCTTAATATGACTCGACTTGAACCATATTCGGTTCGGATGTCGACTGGGCTAATAAAACTCACTGTTCTAAATTTCAGCGAATTCGGGTAATAAATGGCCCTGTAATAGACTTCAGAGCCGGAACCGGCAGATGGGTCTATATGAAAATTATATTAAATATAGTCCGATATGGGCCTAATATAGACTAAGGGCCTAATAAAAACCACTCACTAAAATTTCAGTGAAATCGGATAAAAAAATCGGCTTTAATGAGCTTAAGACCTCGAAACAGCAGATTCGTCTATATGACAGCTATATATAAACACGAGTCGATATGGGTCATATTCGGACCAAATATCGGAGGCAACTCTCTGTTCCAATTTTCAACGAAATCGTACAAGAAATGAAACTGTTATGGGCTTTAGACCCTTAGTTGGCAGATCGGTCTAAATATAAGACAGCTATACCCAATTATTGTCGGATTTAGCCAGTTCAAGTACTTAACCCGCGTAAGGAACAAAATACGAATATTTGCCAAATTCCAGCTCAATATCTCAATTTTTGAAGAATTTGTTTGGACAGTCAGACCTACGGACATAATTGAATCGTCTTAGAAATTTACGACGATCAAAAATATATATACTTTGTAAGGTTGGAAATGGATATTTCAATGTGTTGCCAACGGTAATGACTAAATAAATATCTATCGCTTATCCTATGGCGTTGGGTATTGGAAAGTTCTATAAAATTGTTTGTTTGTTTTTTTTCTTTAATATGAAAACCATCAAATGCAAAATGACACTGATAAAATGACACAAATTTCCCTGTAGTTTTATTGCTTCTTTTCTACCCATTTGGCCGTTAGTAGGTTAGTTCAATGTACCCTTTTGCGTTTGATCTACAACAACAATTTTATTCATGTTTTTCATTAAATTCCCAACCATTTAAAGTAAATCCTAAGCAAAATATTTATAGTAGATCATACGCAATAGGGTACATTTAATAAATAATAGTTGTTATACGCACCCTTGAAAAATTTTTCTTATTGTGTAATATTAGTATTGATTATACGCAATATAGTACAATTACTTAATATCAGACCCTCGGACTAAAGAATATGAGACTGACATGATTGTTCTTCTTTGGGGTTTTTTTTCCAATGATAACTGACTTATTTTAAAAATTATAAAATTATTTTTACTAAATATTTAGTAAAAAAATGTTAGTTTAAAATTACTAAGTATTTAATAAAAAAATAGTTTAAAGGTAGATACGACAATTAAAAATCCTGAACATTTTTGAAGCACCTCAAAAACGCCCAATTTTTGGTTGTTAAGGAAAATAATAATAAAACATTTTGTTAGAAACTCTAGTTATTTATATCCTTGAATTGAGAAACTAAAAATATTTATACATGTATATTCTTTCTCACATGCATACATGTGATTGTTATAACTATTAGTACACCACAAATATTCGTGGCGTATGAGTGCCACAAATTAATAACGAGCCAATGAACTCTGAACGTATAAGTATTATTAATTAAAACGACTGCTGTTGCTCATACACTAAGTAGTGTAACAAGTGGTTTTCGCTTCAGGCATTTTATCAAAAAGATTTACTGATTTACGACTATTACCACCATAGCTTAAAAATACAAGCTACATTTTCTCCGTAAAAGAATAGTTTTGTAGCATTGCCAGCTTGCTGGAAGAACCATCAAAGGAAAAGTGAAGAGTTGTTGTTATTTGCTGTCCTTTGTCAAAGTCGTTTTATGCTCTTGTATTGTATACACAATAGAAAGGCAACTGAAAAAGAAAACACTGGCTCATTAACTGTGAAAAGTGAGTATGTTTTATACTAGCATTTGTTACGTTGCTTTTCGAAGCTATTTCGCCCACTCGAAATGCCAAAAGCTATTGTATGTCATTTTGTAGCGTTATTTTCTCGTTTTTCATTTGCAACAAGCTGAACGTGGCAGCAACACGAGATTGTTTCTTATTCAAGTCAAGCGACCTGATTTTGTTGCAATACTTTGTTCATGGACAAAAGATGTAGGTGGGATTTATATGGACTATGATTTTCAACATTTTTTTTCGTATTGCAATGAAAAGTGAAGGTGAAGAAATGGTTATCTTGAAGAGAATTAAATCTTTAGAGAAAAGATTTAAGTATAAATTGAAATGTTTCTTAGAATGAAACCTTATTTGTATTAAGATTTGTCAATGAATTTAAACTTAAGTTTGTAAACATAGCATTTGGTATGACTTTAAAATACTCTATGCAATATGCATGAACATTTTTAGATAGTTTTTATATTCTGTAGATGCTGCCATTGGTACATATTAGTATTTTTAATACCAAGCCAAGGTTGCGTATAATCTATTGCTTTTAAGTTTTGGTTTATGTTTTGCTTCTGTTTCGTTTATGGGTGGTAAGGGTGTTAACTTTTTTATTTGAAGTTTTAGTATATATTTGTATCCATTTGTTTGATGAATGGTTTTTTAACTTTTCATTAGTATCAGTTATTTCGATAGATCTTCAGTTACCCTTGGCATTAAGTATTAAGCATTCAGTATGGCTAATAGCTGGCCAAGGTTGCGTTATTGACTATTTTTAATGTTGAGATTATTTTTGAAACCAACTAATGGATGGGGTGTAAATTAATTGTTAAACATTCTCGTGATTTGTCTATGGATAATTTTTTGTTGTATTACAAATAGCGGATTTAACAACGTATAAGTATTATTAATACTGAGTCAGTGGTAAGCATGATTACATTTTCAGAAACTAGAAAGATAAACACTACGAACTAAAATTGTCCTAATTTATTAAAACTACCATCATTGCGTATAAGTATCATTAATACGAAGCCTAAGGTGCGTATGATTTATATTATTATAATTTTTTTCATGTTTTATACCGACCTTTAGAGGATGGGAGGGTATACTAATCTAGTTACTCCATTTATAACACCTCGAAACATTGATCTGTGACTCCATAAAATATATATACCTTCTTGACATCTATGATCTACTTATGTTCGTCCGTCAATACGTTTTAGCACTTCTAGAAGCCTCAATTTTTTCGATTAAGTATTTTGTTGTGATTTCCAACATCCGTGGTTAGCAAGGGGCAAATGGGTTTTTAACCTTACTTAGCTGAAAATTTCCACAAAGTATTTTGTTATGACTTCTAACATCCGTGGTAAGTATGGTACAATTGGGTGTATAACGTGATAAAGTTCCCGATTTTATTTCTGGAGCTCTTGGAGGTCCTAGTTTTTAACCGATTTGTCTAAAATTTTGCACGTAGAGTTCTTTTACGGCTTCCAACAAACGGTGTATGACTTGGTATAAATCCCATATAAACACAATCCCCGATTTAGCATATTTAGCCTCCGAAAGCCGCAATTGTTATCCGATTTCGCTAAAATGTTGCATGTATTGATATGTTTTGACTTCCAATATCCATGGCAAGTACTGCCCAAATAGGTCTACATCAAGCCATGCTACAGTCTTTAAAAATACAGATATTCAGCTGAAACTTTGTACCGATTTCTTTTGTATCCATAAGACGATGGGCTATTTTGGACTATATCTTTAAATATCCCCCATAAGGGCCGATTTCCCGATATCAGGTCATAAGTCCATTTAATCCGCATTTACTGTCGGACTTCGGTGAAATTTAGCCAGTGGCTTGCGATAAGATCATCTATATCCGAGTATGGTCTAGACCTAGAGTAGAAGATGCAAATAGCTGGATCGTTGATTGTCGCAGATCTTGCTATGGAATCAGTGAGACCTCCACTGTGTGAGATTCTTGCAAGGATGGACGCCTTCTACGATGACTGCGGGAATAAGGTGTGGGTTGGTGTTGAATGTTGTATGGCATCAAAGGCCCTGTGGCCGAGTATTTCGCGAAACAGGCCGTCGTTATCCTGGGGCTGAGAAAGCATGGCTTAGGACTGACAATAGTAGTCTTGAGAAGAGATTGCATAGTCAGGTATTTGAAGTCGCTAGGTGCAGGGAGAGGCAGACTTCTGCAGGACGTGCGATGGCGAGAATTAGAGACATTTATGAGGAGAAGACACGTGATATGGGAGAATACCTATTGCCCTCTCGCCATTCTGGAGTTCTGTATAGATCAGAATTGGCTGACTGGAGCATACTCTCGACGGTGAGTTTTTCTTCTTGTCTTATGCGTTATTTTCGTTTTCTGTCTTTATTTGATGTCTTGTATCGTTCTGTGGTATATGCTAATCAAATTTTCCTTTCTTCTCTTCTACTTTCTTCTAGGGTGAACACAATGGACTTAAGGTCTCCGAGTGTAGATGCTAGTAACCTAGGTCTCCAGTCACGTGCCCTTCTAACCTAACCTAACCTATGGTCTAGATCGCACTACATCTTAAAGTAGCCTCCATATAGACCGATCTCCCGATCTTATACCCATCTTCAGATCGGTCTAAATGTTGACATATCTCTCATACAGACCGATCTCTTGATTGAAGGTGCTTCACTAATTAATGACACATTTATTAACAGAGTTTTGGCACAGCGAGTTGTGTTAGGCAATACCTCAATATCCATGCCAAATATGATATGAATCTGTCTATATTTCGTCTGTCTACATAGGGATCATATATGGCGATCTCCCGATCTGAGGTCATGTTCGTCTCGGGTTTGGTCCTAACCGGACCCTATTTCGATATAGCTGTTATGGGCTCATAAATGGTGCATTTTTCACTGGATTGCGATGAAATGTGATTCCCGGTCGAACTTACTACCTTTTTACTTGTTTAAGTCAATAGTTTTGTATCTTCCAAATTTAATTTTCCATCACTTTATATTGTCGTCTCTTTGTGCCTTCCATCTTCCCTTGAAATATTAAATCTTAATGTTTTTGCTTAACATTTGATGCCTTAGGCTGAATGCCTATCACAAATCGGCCTTGAAATTTGTACTCCCCTCAACCCATGCACATAGAGAATACTCAAACAACTATAAAATGAACATGTATTTCATTTGAAGCTATGCATGATGATGCCTCTTTCGTCTCTTTGGCAGCACCCTTTTGTCAAATGTATGTGCCTTGGAATGCCTAGCAAAATTGCAACTGATGCAAATCTATTTCATTGCTCTTCGGGGTTCTCTGTTGTTGTTTGTGGAGCAACACTTGTTATGAAATCTTTTTGGAAAACCTACACATTCCTCCTCTCCCTCAAAAATATGGGACTTTGAATATTGTTAAAGGATTCTAGGTATTATTGAGTATTTACAAGTCAAGTAACAAATATAGTTAAATGTTTGCCCCTGTTCCTTAGTGGAATGTTCATGGGAAAAATTTGTATTTGCAGTTCAATGTATGGCTTTTGATGATAACTTTCCTTTAACCTTTTAAAACTTCCTTAAGCACTTTCTTTCATTGTGCTACATTTATTACCGATTTGTAAGCATTTCCGCCAACCTAATTAATATTCCTTGACATGCATTGCAGAAACGCTTGCAATTTTGACACAAACTTTTGGCAGCAGTAGATTAAGCCTCATTTGTCTTATGGTATATATTTTAGTTGACGTTAGTTTATAGCGATTATA